>NC_090265.1:1326920213-1327245213 GCF_040414725.1 Anabrus simplex | reverse complement strand
CGGCGTCTTTCCTGCCGCCAACCCTTTAAGAAAGGACGTATTCACTGTTGAGTGTTTCTGTGATGGTTCGTTGTATGGTGTTTTGTATGTAACTGAAGACTGTATATTAAGAAAAGCACAAACACCCTGCCCGCAAGCTAAGGGAATTGATCAGATGCGGCTAAAATCTCTTTCCCGGCCAGTAATCGAACCCGGATACCTCTTAACCGACTATTTATACATGCAGCCTGACCCTGAAGTGACAGTTTGCTTTCTATGTTATTCAACTACTGAGTGGGAAATCGTCCTTCTGAGTGAACCAAGTGCACCTCTACAAGACGGGCTAGGCAACACCCACTACTCCTAAAAAAGTTAATTACAAATTCACAAATACTGAAATATCTTGGCGATAAAAATTAGACAGACTTCACACACTCTAAGTACATGGAGCTGTTGATCGTGATGTACCAAGCCTCTAACCTGAAACAAGATCATAATGAACTTCATCGTCTCTGCTGCAGTTTATGATCCTCCAAGAACGGTCCGCTGGAATTTTAGGAATGAATCAGTAATGGTAGTGCAGTACTTTAGCTTCACGTTTTGACACAAATATGTGTTCTCAAAAGAAGCTCCCAGTCGTTGATTGTCCCCAATGGAGAGGTTTATGACCCAGCAGAAAGAGAGGTCAGACATTGAATTGTCTCCCCATTACGAAAGAAGGGCGCGATTATTGCTCTATATACAGCAGGAAAGAGAACAACATACAGTGAGATCTGATTGTTGTAGGTTAAGAAATAAAATAGCAAGCTATTCCTCCACACACTTCGATTCAGTTTGCTTTTTTTCTTTTTGTATTATATACTAGTATTATTCTTTGCAGCCAGAGAGTTTGCCTCTTCGCCCGCAGAGCTGCACCACCTCATGAACGTCTAAATCCAGTGGCTTACCCCACCTAGTTAACGTGGTGTAAACTGATGTTGGGTAAGTCGTACAAAATGTACTAGGGTAAGTTAAGAAGTAAGTTTTTCTAGTGTTTTATGTGTGATTAGGGCTCCCGCGGTCGACAAACCACCTCACTTGGCTGCAGGTCAGTTTAAAAATCTCGGGTGTCTCCTACATGATGTTTCTTAACTGTCAAAATCTAGGGATGAACAAAATGCATTGTCAGACTATACTAGACTGCGAGAATCAATATCAGGACTGAGGTTCTTTAGTATATTTGACGTAAGCATTCCTTCCTCATCCTAATTCATCTGACCTGATCTATACGTACAGCAGAAGGTTCATTGGAGCCGGGCTGAGTAACTCAGACGTGTCCGTGTTTTTGCCTGTAGTAAACAGATCACTACACAGAACTCCTCACATATAATAAAATAATTTTGTATGGCTATTACAGCCGTATGCAGCCCTTGAAATGCAGAACCTGCGATGAAAATGGGTGGCGTCTGACAAGTATGGGATATTGCATGTTGTTGTGGTGGAGGATAGTATTATGAATCATGCGTGAGTTACAGGAATTTTAGGGATAGCACAAATACCCTGTCCCCGAACCAAAGAAATGAACCGTTTATGATAAAAATCCCATGACCCAGCCCAGAATGGAATTCGCAGCCCCAAGCCCCAAAGACAAATACTCTGACCATTTTCAAAGATGAAGTCGGACATTCAGCACTAACTTCATAATTTTGCAGTTGTCGCTGTGCCAAGGTTCTAATTTACCGACTTTCCTACCGTGACCGTTCAAAATATAACATAATATAACATTTTGGGCGCCAGAAATATAGACCTTGTAACAATTTGTTGACACCCACAAATAATAATAGAATATCATCAATAAAATGTATAAATAAATAACTGAATAAATACAATTGAAAATAATTAAATTAATAAAAATATTTCATCGAAATGTCCATAGTATGGGCGCCAGAGTTCACCAGAATGGATCCCTCGAATTTTGATAGAGCATGATAATTCTTTATATCCCAGAGCGTGTACATAATGCTGCGTACTGGTACATCTGCTGCAGGCCTTACCTAACCTCCTGAAAACGACTAAATAGGTAGGAACTGCACCTAGGTTCATCAATAACTCCACTGATTCTAAAATAGCTAACTATATTCTTAACAAAATCCGTGCATGAGCACCTCATCAACACACAAAATTATACGTATAATACACACACAAAAGATTGCTGGAAGACTCCATATTTACAACAACAACAATAATGAAAACAGTGGGCAAACGAAAGCGAGAACTAAACTACCATTTGTAGATAGTCCGATGAACAATGTACATATATGTAGATAAATACCCTTCACTGTCTCTGTATCAATATGACTTGTCGATTCTCATAATCGGCAGTTATAACATCACACAGATACTGTACCACGTAATACTGTGTTCAGAGACTTAAACACTTGTTGTAAAGATATATACATTTGAGTAACCCACGCTTGTCGATCCTGAACATAAATTATGGAAAGTCTGAGATAGCTTTCACCAACATATAATGCCAACCCGCCACAAGTGCTACAATACTTAATACGTAAACACTCCACAATTTATCGATCATCCACTTTCCACGAACATAACAAGACTACGTTCCACGAACGTTTGAAGTCCAGTTCATTGTAGCCGTGTCACTCCAGTACCGTGTATCAGCACTACTTCCTTTCCGTACAGTCTGTCCGCACTACTGCCTTCTCGTACAGCGTCAGCACTCCTTCTTGTCCGTACCGAGTGTCTGTTGTAGTTCCCTTCCGCTGTGATGTCGCCGTATATAAAGACCTCAGGTCTCACATGATTCGCCGAGATTGATCCTTGCCAGTCGATCATGAGTGATCCTCTTGTCAAGAGCATGCCCTGAACTTCTTCTTGCTCCCAAGACATAAACAAACTCTCGGGTGTTTTACATGAGTCGTAGAACTTTCCTAGTACAACAACAAGCTCAACTCATCAGACTGGGATGCCCGCATGAGTCATCCAAATTACCAGAGTCCAATAGAGCAATGTTTTCCCACTCGTGCAAAACAAATTACTCATACTACATATATGGATACATTCCAGCTTACAAAGATTAATGACAAAATATACAAATGAAATAATAATAATAATAATAATAATAATAATAATAATAATAATAAATCGAATACCGACAATAATATCTCTAATTTCTACATACAGTGCGAGGGTGTGAAATATACACTATCACAACCTTCAATAGAAATAAATACAAATAAATCAGTCACAAATGAGCTTATATGATCCCAGGTCGTGTCCGATGTTTCGGCGATGCAATTACGATGTCAGGCCTTACCTCACCAATACCCCAGAAATGTGAGTTTGAGGAAAAGGTAAACTGCGAACTATGCAAATCAAGACAATGGTATATAACATCTACTATTTATAAGAACACAATAAAACAAAACCATATAATAATTTAACACCAAATAATTACAATAAATTTAGCGTTGAGGTTTTATATATATATTCATGTACATTTCCTTTTAGAACAACTTTGTAACGATGCACAACTAAACCTGGAGCGTGATCCACTGGCTGCTGTGATTGCCATTCCTCCTCTCGCCAATCTCGTGATTCAAAATGTTGACTTCAAAGTTCAGCATGCAATTAGCAGCACACGTATTTCTTTAAGTTAAGCGCTGAAAGTGTTTAAGGTGAAACTATTTCTGAGAAGCTGTTCGAATCTCGCATGTCATGTTATACGATACGGAAAGTCCTAGTTCTCCCCCACAGAAACCAGGAAACGCGGTAGATCGTTGACTTCGTGGGAGTCCTTCATCAACAAGACCTACAAAAACACATTTTACTACTAAGACAGATTACCTCGTTGTGACTCGAGAGCAAGGACAAGTTTCCCGACAGCTACAGTCTCTGTGGGTTGGAGATCGGTCCTGCAGAAGAGACCGCGAATTCAAACACCTGGAAGCGCTTTTCACTGAGGACTCGTTGTGCGAAGGGGAAATCAGCGCCAGGATTCAGGCAGGAAAGCGACATTTCTACAGCTTAACAAAACTGCTCCGCTTCAAAAGTCTCTCGAAACAGTTCAATATTCGCCTATACGGAAGGTAGAAGGTAAAGGCTTCCACCATGCGTAAGATCGGCACTTGGTGGGGTAGACTGGTGAGTTCCACGCCCGGCCACCTTTTCCCCAGTAATTAACCTGGTACTCATTTTTGGTGTAGGGCTAGTGAATATCAGGGCCATGTGAACCTCCGGAAGTGGAAATTTCGCTTCTAAAATGTTTCTACTTCCTGAGGGGGAATCGAACCACGTCCTACCGGATGAACTGAACACGCGTTTGCCATCTCGTCTAAACCTCTCCTTTTAGTAGGTATATATTTCACATTTCTTGCGTAGTCTTAGACTTCGCATCTGTTATTCAGTTACTTTTATTACGGTATTATATTATTTACAGTCTCCAGGTTTTATTTTATTCAAATTTTTCAAATATTTTATTGTGTCACGACTAAGGGCCCCGAGATGATTCCGGCATTTGGTGCCACTTATTTGTCCCAGGATCCTCGTACAATCCTTCCTGTTCGACCTCGCTCTCGAGTGTCGGGTGGGCATAAACTACTGTATATATTTATGTACCCGATGAAAAAGTCATAAGTATTGTCGTCAAGATCGTGTTGTAAGATACACATATACAAGAGGGCAATCTTCATTTAACCACTTTAATTTTTTCACACAATTCTGTACAAAGAACGGGCACTTTAGCTAGTGTATTTATAAAGATTATGTGTAATGAAGAATTTCCACACCAGCTGATACTTTGTGGTGATGGACTTGCTGGATATGTACTGCCAATTAACATCCAGGATGTATAACCATCTGTAAGATGAAACATGGCAAAGCAACTGAACCGGACGACATACCATCAGAAATCTTGAAGATATTTAGCCAAAACGGAGCTGAAGTCCTTGTGGCATTGTTGCATTGTTGACCAAGGATACATTCCCAAACCCTGGCTGTCGTGCACTATCATACCTATGTGGGAGGATAAAAGTGACGTTAGATAATGTGCAAACTACCACCCGATTCACCTTCTCTTCCACTCATTGAAAATCTTTGGGCTAGTTCTAGACAACCATCTATATATAACATTGTACAGATCTCTACAAATCAGTGCGGCTTTGTCAAGGGGTTTACCACAACGGATGCGATCCACACAGCCCACCCGCTTATAGAGAAATATAGATAGAAGTCGAAATCTCTACATCTCGCTTTTCTGCACCTGGAGAAGGCCTTCGAACTTTTCTGGAGACCCTCCGAGCACATGGGTCCCAGAAGTCTATGACCGATGGGTCCAAATTCTGTACCAGGATATTACAAATACGGTTTGTCGTCCGGCAGGAATTTCACCTCCATTCAGTGTTCGCCTCTGCTTTTCAACCTGAGCATGGAGATGATAACATCAGACATCCAGACACCTGATCGGTGGACGTTATTATATGATGCCAATGTGTTTCTTGTGGATAAATACCGTTTGAGCTAAGAAGAAAGGTTACAGTGCTTGAACGATCACTTGAAAGCAAATGGTCTACGACTCAACGTTAAGAAAGCAGACTATCTTGTATGTGAGCTGCAAACGGAATGCAAGATGAAGGTTGTCGGCCAAGATCTTGTTGAAACACCGAATTTAAATACCTCGTTTCCTACATCAGCTCGGATAGCAAACCACTTCTCGATCCTCGAGCACTAGTAAACGCAGCATGGTTGAAATGGCGGCAAGTCACTGGAGTTTACTGTGACGAGAAGCTACCCGTTCATCTCTAGGGGAAAGTATATAAATCCACTGTTAGACGTGTTGCACTGTGTTGTTCAGAAGGCAAGGGCAAACCCTCCGTAGAGTAGAAATGAAAATGCTGCTTTGGGCGTTATGAAACTAGATCACGTTCAAAATGACTACATCAGACAACGGATGCCAGTTTCGAACAAGATACAAGAAGCTCGCCTCAGATGGTAAGGACATGTTGCAATGAGACATGGGGTCCCTGCGATCTATCACTAAGACAGCTGTGCATTACAAACCAGAAGGAAATCGACCACTTGGCCGTCTCAAGAAGCGGTGGCTTCATCGGGCAGGTTCTCATAAAAGGGAATACATAAATACAAAGTATGCACTCTTCATGATAACTAGAAAACCTTATTCCTTTTTTCTTTCGGAAAACTCTCCTCTTTTTGGAAGCCCTTAACAGGACCAAGTGGAGAATGGCATGGAAAGTAGCGGACCTTGCACCGACGTGAAAAAAACGCTGGGAAGAGGAAGATAAATGAATATTCGTTCATGAAAGAATAGTATTCCATCTCGTCGCCGTGGTTTAGATATATGACAGTTTTCAGTTCGACAGTAGGACAGTAGGAACGTCACTTTCTACTCCACACTCAACCCAGTTACTATCAAACACAAACACAACAGTATTACAGTTTACAGAGGTAAACTTCTGCCATGCAGGAAATAGCTGGGGATGTTGAACTCAATATCCAAGTCCATTAAAAAAATGAAAAGTGAAATGACCTTTAAAAATGTTTACGAAATTGAAACCCGTCGCAGTCCGTTGGCATTCAAGAGCGTTTAAATTCTCTGGAGCATTAATTAACAATCATTTTTAGTGCAAAACACCGGCACTTGATTATTATTATTAGAAGACCCTTTTAAAAATAAATGAATTTATTTATATATACAAAGTCAGTAACGAAATTCAATGAAAGTGAAAGCTCTTAATTAAGGGATCACCAACAGTGAAATGAAGAAGCTCTCGCGATGCGTTCACTTTACGAGGAGAATGAAGCTCGCGGGTGTTCTGATGAAATCAGATGCGTTGGAGGACTGGAATAACATGTGTATCAAGCCAGTAGTTCCCATAGGAGCCTAGCATTACTTCCGCTTACTTGTATGTAATCTTCAGGACATTTGCATTTTTTTGAAAGAACCCCTTTTGCTGGGAACCCGATGGGAAGTTTTGGTCACCTACTATTCCCACACCTATACAAGTAAGGGTTACCTACTTACAAACTTACAGATTGTTAGACCTTCTAATCTTTAAGATTCTCTGTTCATTTTTGGAACGCTTCATTCCACGCTTCTACCGAATTCTCCCAAAGATAAATATGAATACAAAGTATGAACACTTCATGATAACTGGAATTCGTTTTTCTATTTTCTTTCGAAAAACTCCCCTGTTTTTTGAAACCGCTTAAATTTTCGGTCACCGAGTATGTCTGTATCCTTGCCGGTTAGAGGTTAATGCATGCAAACGTGCAACTTCCTAGACCTTCTTGCACATTTTTTTTTCTTTCTGCTAGTGGCTTTACGTCGCACCGATACAGATAGGTCTTATGGCGACAATCTTACAGATATTTTTGTCTGGACAGATGACAGAGGAACCTGCCCTTATAAACAGGGTACATGATTAATAATAATAATAATAATAATAATAATAATAATAATAATAATAATAATAATAATAATAATAATAATAATAATATCTAGTTCTCCACGTCATCCAAGTGGTGTGTAAAGATTATCACAAGAATAACTAAAATGAACTTCAGGTGCTAATACGATAATTGCGAGCAGTGGAACGTGGATTTAGGACTTAATGGGGGGTAATCTGTACGTAGAAAGAGAAATGTTCATAGATCTCATTTAAGGGACAGGGTTGTGTCTTCGGGTCGATCGTGGGAGAAAATGTCACGGCGTAGGTTTTGTGGGGGCGTGGCGTTCGCTGACGTCAGTACAACCCTTCCAGGGTAGCGTCCCCAGACCACGGAATTACCTCCGATTCCACTAACTCGTAATTTCAAGCGCCTGTGTTCTCAGAATTTAGAGCGGGTCACTTTCAGACATTAGAATGAAGGCGTCTTCCGTGTCAGTAGCTGAAGTGGCCTGGTACGAACCAGTTACGCATAAGAATGAATCTGACTGGTGAGACATACTCATGAATAAGCATGTTTACATTTTATTCATAATCATAGTATTCCGGCTGTAGATGACCTACTTACGAACACAGTAATTTTTCATCTGTTTCCTTACCCAAGCCAGAGCAACATGTAGGCTCTTCCATTGAAATATTTTCATTTATGTCAGTGATAATGTGAAAACTACTAATAATAATGTTATTGGCTTTACGCCGCACTAAATACTTTTACGGTTTTCGGTGACACCGAGGTGCCAGAATTTATACCCGCAGAAGTTCTTTTACATGCCAGTAAATCTACCGACACGAGGCTGACGTATTTGGCTGAGCCAGTATCGAACCTGCCAAGTTGGGTTCAGAAGGCCAGCACGTCTAAGCCACACAGCCCGTCGTGTAAGCTGCCGCAGTATACTGGTGTTGAATAATGGCATTCAGAGCAACACTAATGACTAGTATAACGGCTTTTTGTCCCAATATTAAATATACCCGGACGCCCCGGGTTCGATTTCCGGTCAAGTCAGGGATTTTTATCTGGATCTGAGGATTGGTTCGAGGTCCACTTAGCCTACGTGATTAGTGCGATTACAATTGAGGAGCTATCTGATGGTGAGATAGCGGCCCTGGTCTAGAAAGTTAAGTATAAGGGCCGAGAGGATTCGTCGTACCGACTACACGACACCTCATAATTTTGCAGGCCTTCGGGATGAGCAGCGGTCACTTGATGGGCCAAGGCCCTTATGGGCTGTTGTGCCATATGGTTTGGTTTTTCTTAGCCTATTCCGCGGAGAATATTTAAGCGCGTGCGGCATATCTTATATCCAAAATGAAAGTAATACAGTCGAATAAAAAATATATAATTTTTCCTTAACTATTCTGGCGACTCTGAAATAATAACACGGTACTGCTAAACCAGGCTTGTGCGCTATGATTCAATAGCACTGGCTGCGGAAGGAAGCTGGAAAAAAATACTCCCTCATTTTATTAACGAAAAGTTGATGTCACAGATTTGTATATACAGTATTATGTTTCTCACGTTAAACGTACGCATTCAGTTAGCCATATCTTTTTTATTATTAATGGCTGTTTATGTCTGCCTTGAATAAATGGACGCGCATAGCGATCGGTTCGTTTGTACAGTGGTTTATAAAGACGCACATTAGCATTTTATATGTCGATTATGGTTACCATTGAACTAAAATAACAATAAAATGAACGTGGGTACCAAATCAATAAAGGTTTTCTATAACTTCTGTAAGTTTCGTTAGAAGTCTCCAACGTTAGGCCTAATAGTAATGTTTGCACTTGCGCTATGGTCGATCATCATGAAATATTTCTTGTCTTCCTCAATATACACTTGTCCAAATCACATTTTACCAATGAACTTGTGTGTTTCAATTAATGTAACTTTAAAGCTCTCTAGTCTGCCGAAAACACTAATTATAACACATATAACATACCTGTAAAAAATAGTGTGTTACTCTATTTGTTTTGCAGGTATGTTATAGTGTTATATGTTTTATAATTAGTGTCTCTGACAGGCTGAAAACCTTGAAAGTTACAGTAACAGATTCGACACTGAAAAGTATGCCTTTCTTCTTTAAAAAAAAAAAATGTTTCAACTACAGTATATTAGAAAAGTGACAAGCAACGTTTTAGGTCAATGTCTGGTGAATTATTATCTCCAGTTAGTTAATTTAACGAGAGGTCCAGAATCGATCCAGTGGTTGTGAGTTTCACAAATAGGAAAAGTCCTCTCATTTTTAATTACTGCGTTGATAGGGCGAAAGTTCCTTTTGTAAGTATCTGGGTGTTAATATATGGAAAGATCTTCATTGGGGTAATCACATAAATGGGATTGTAATTAAGGGGTACAGATCTCTGCACATGGTTATGTGGGTGTCTAGGGGTTGTAGTAAGGATGTAAAGGAGAGGGCATGCAAGTCTCTGGCAAGACCACAACTAGAGTATGGTTCCAGTGTATGGGACCCTCACTAGGATTACTTGATTCAAGCACTGGAAAAATCCAAAGAAAAGCAGCTCGATTTGTTCTGGGTGATTTCCGACAAAAGAGTAGCGGTACAAAAAAGGTTGCAAAGTTTGGGCTGGGAAGAATTGGGAGAAAGAAGACGAGCTGCTCGACTAAGTGGTATGTTCCGAGCTGTCAGTGGAGAGATGTCCGGCTCCATGGCTAAATGGTTAGCGTGCTGGCCTTTGGTCACAGGGATCGCGGGTTCGATTCCCGGCAGGGTTGGGAATTTTAACCTTAATTGGTTAATTTCGCTGGCTCGGGGGCTGGGTGGATGTGTCGTCTTCATCATAATTGCATCCTCATCACGACGCGCCGGTCACCTACGGGAGTCAAATCAAAAGACCTGCACCTGGCGAGCCGAACTTGTCCTCGGACACTCCTAGCACTAAAAGCCATACGCCATTTCATTTCATTTCAGTGGAGAGAAGGCATGGAATGACATTAGTAGACGAATAAGTTTGGGTGGTGTCTTTAAAAGTAGGAAAGATCACAATATGAAGATAAAGTTGGAATTCAAGACGATAACTTGGGGCGAATATTCGTTTATAAGAAAGGGAATTGACGATTGGAATAACTTACCGAGATAGATGCTCAATACATTCCCAATTAATTTCCAATCATTTAAGAAAAGGCTAGGAAAACAACAGATATGGAATCTGCCACCCTGGGCGACTGCCCTAAATGCAGATCAGTATTGATTGATTGATTGATTGATTGATTGATTGATTGATTGATTGATTGATTGATTGATTGATTGATTGATTGATTGATTGATTGATTGATTGATTGATTGATTGATTGATTGATTGATTGATTGATTGATTGATTGATTGATTGATAATCTGGGACTCGGGTTGAGCTTGTTTAGGACAATTAGCAAATATCTACAAAAATAAGTAATGATAATATAAGTGTATAAATATAAAACAAATCAAATACGTCGACATTTATAATATATAGAGAGAGCAAAACTTTGGCGTATAGCCTCCCAATAGCTGGTCTTTCGAGTTGACGCCGTACAGGCGACTTGCACGTCTATGAGGATGGTGCCCTAACCATGATGAATTCTAATGATGAATGCAGAACACATACCCAGCCCCGAGCCATCAGAAATAACCAATGAATTTGACAATCCCCGATCCGGCAGCGAATCGAACACAGGACCCTTGGACCAAGGCCAGCACGTTAATCATTTAGCCACGGAGCTGGACTATACAGGTTTTGAATACCTATGTATTTGATTTGTTTTATATTTATGAACCTTTTTAGTTAATCACTAAATATTCAAAATGAATACGATTCGAGCTCCAGATTTTCTCTAGAGAAATTCTGGATCTCTTGTTATATGCTCCATATCTTCGGTCGTCCTTGTACTGTTTCCTTTAATAATTTTTAGACATTTTTTACTGATTTCTTATTTTTATCATTCTTTCCTTTTTTATTTTCTGTTTAAGGACGACACACATACCCAGTCCCCGAGAGAGTGGAAATAACCAATTAAGGTTAAAATCCCCCGACCCGGCCGGGAATCGAACCCGGGGTCCCTTGAACCAAAGGCCAGCATGCTAACCATTTAGCCATGGAGCTGGACTGTACTCGGGGACTTACTATATTCGTTTTTTTCCGTCAAGAAGCGTTCAAAGGGTACACTTACCGAGAAATATTTCGAATGTAATGTAGGAGTTTGTCTGGAGTTATGTTAACCTCCCCTTCACTGAACACGTAGTTAAGTGCTCTAACAGACGCTGGTCGGTTTGGTACCAAACAGGAGAGCGAAGAAAAGACCCCTCTATATTAATCCAGAAGTTAATTATCCTAGGCAGGGGCAGACCGATAAGATTAGGAAAGTGGCAGTGCACTGGCCAGTGTGACCACGATCAATAATCGCTTTATGGGTTGGGACAATTAGAGCCAGAGATCGTTTATTAAGCGTGCTTGCCCAGCCTGGAGCATTTGGCGCTCTGCGGGTTTACTCCACCACCGTGTTACTTGAAGCTTTCCACTTGCGTTCACATGTGTATGAAGCTCGAATCTCTGCAAGACAAACGGTCTCTAGCTCAACACAACATTTGAGCTGCGAACTGTTCTCATCGTAGACTGCTTAATCAACTCCATCATCAAAATGGTGTATAGCTCTTGGTGTCAAACTGCCTTTTCCACTTATCGGAACTGGATACGTCAGATCAAAACAATCGGGCCCAACGTCAGTGAAGTGTTTTATACTAAAAGGTGTCCGACTCATTGGCTAAATGGTCAGCGTACTGCCCTTCGGTTCAGAGGGTCCCGGGTTCGATTCCTGGCCTGGTCGGGGATTTTAACCTTAATTGGTTAATTCCAGTGGCCCGGGGGCTGGTGTTTGTGCTGTCCCCAACATCCCTGCAACTCACACACCACACATAACACTATCATCTACCACAATAACACACAGTTACCTACAAATGGCAGATGTCGCCCACCCTCATCGGAGGGTCTGCCTTACAAGGGCTGCACTCGGCTAGAAATAGCCACACGAAATTTAAAAAAATACTAAAAGGTGTGAGACAAGGTTGTATCCTCACTTCAGTCCTCTTAAACATATTCTGAAGCTCCTTTTCGAATAGCCTTTGATGAAGTTGATAAATAAATCAATGAGAAATGGATAAAGACCATCTGCTATGCGGATAATGCCGAGATACTTGCTGACAAAGACTTCCAATCGCTTTTCAGCAGAATCAATGTAGTAGTCAAGTAGTTTGGTCTTAAAATAAACACCCAGAAAACAGTATTCCTGTTGTTTTCAACTTATTAGGTCGTGCCCAGTAGATATAATAGAGGTATATTGCTATCTGATGGCACAAACCTGCGCGGATCCATGAGCTTGGAGGAGAAGGAAGGTAGTGGAGGGGGTCACTACTGCTGTGCTGTTCACTTGAGTTCTTAACTCACAATACAGTTACAACTACGAGAGGACGACGTGAACACTTCCGTAGCAACTAGCGAAGTGAACGTTCCTTCCCTCTCACTCACGCTACAGCACATGGACTCGCCTGCATATTAAACTCATTTTGTGCGCAGCTGCGGTTTTGTGCCATCAAATAGTAATATACTTCTCTATACCGGTAAGATGTTACGTACAGAACAAAAATGGCCAACCGGACACGAGCACGAGCCGAAACCACAACGGACGACTTGTGCTCACTCTACAGTTGTGATGGCAGTTTTGCCAGACTTTCTCCTATCCAACAGAGCAACTATGAGCTAAGCCGCCATAGCTAACTGGTAAGAACATCCGGCGCGAAATCGGAAGGTTGTGGGTTCAGATCCCACTGGTGACCAATTGGCTACTTTTGGTTCTGTACTTAACATCTCTTCGGCATGTAGCCTACTGTATGCACTGAGCACGACCTAATACGTTAAATATTCATTAACATTAATTATAATCAGCAAGCGGAAAATCATCAACATTCTTATCACCTGGACGGAAACATCACTGAGAGGGAATCACATTTCAAGCACGTATGATGTTATTTAACACAAGAATGGGATCCAGATGTAGCTATTAAGACCAAACATCTTGAACATTCTGCGATACATCCACAATTCAGGAGCCTACAGTCGGTTCATTGAAGAAGACTTCAGTGTCAATTCTTCCTTACCTTAAACCAGCGCAGTTTAAAAGATGCTCTGCATTTGAACTATTTCTTATTACGAAAAGATCCACTTAGTTTCCTCTTTGTGACGATATGTATGTATGTGTATGTATTGCACATATATCCTTGGTCTGTCGTGAAATGTTGCAGCCTATAATGGATGACGAAGGTCACCCCTTATTCATGGGTTTGCATATGGCTATTTCTAAATCTGCAAGAACAAATGTCGGTTGAAATTTGCAATTGATGTTGTCGCAAATTAGGATCACTGCGCAAAACATGTTTTCGTACGTGTCCGTTCATTTGTTCCGATACTGATTATTTCTGTAAACACATAGGGCATATAGTGAGAAACAATAAAGAAGTATTTTTCTCAAAATTTTCAACAACAAAATTTTTATCACATTAGCAAAGATAGCGGAGATTGGTATCAGTGGAAGAAGCTATCATATTTTAAATAATAATAATGGTATTGGCTTTACGTCCCACTAACTACTTTTTCGGTTTTCGGAGACGCTGAGGTACTGGAATTTTGTCTCGCAGGAGATATTTTACGTGCCAGTAAATCTACCGACACGAGGCCGACGTATTTGAGCACCATCAAATACCACCGGACCGATCCAGGATCGAACCTGCCAAGTTGGGGTCGGAAAGCCAGCGCCTCGACAGTCTGAGCCACTCAGCCCGGCTATAATATTTTAAGGAATTTTCGTTCATCATAAGCAAGTTTTCATTTTTTTAAACTTATAATGGACATGTGTTGTAAATGTGTATATGTACTTCATTTAAATTTTCCGGTAAGGTAGGAGTGTGGACGTCTTTGCACGATAAGCACTTGGTAGAATTCTGGACACATCTAAACTTGGAATTTCAGGACCTGCGTTTGAAATTCAGTTCTAGTAAGTTTTAATGGCCTTACATATACATAATTGAGGACTTTTCGTTTCACTCTATTACAGATTATTTGTCTGCCTAAATTACCACTTACCTCATGATTGTGATCAACGTCGCAAGTAAATACAATTACTCATGACATTTCATTCAGATAGAGCCTTATCCTTCATGTTTTAAACTCGGGTGGTTTTCACCACTTTGCAACTCAAAAAACCAGAGCTAAAATAATATAGGTGTAAAATAGGTAAAACTAATGGCATTGGCCGTTGAAGACTTCAGGTGAACTCCCTTACTTCAAACAACTACAAATAATTGACAAACACGTTGCCTATCACAAAATATAATTTACAATGTGTGTGTGTGTGTGTGTGTGTGTGTGGCTTTATAATCGTTTCCAAGCCACTCCCCGCTGCGTTTAAAGCACTAGAGTATGGTTCCAGTGTATGGGACCCTTACCAGGATTACTTGATTCAAGAACTGGAAAAAATCCAAAGAAAAGCAGCTCGATCTGTTCTGGGTGATTTCCGACTAAAGAGTAGCGTTACAAAAATGTTGCGAAGTTTCGGCTGGGAAGAACTAGGAGAAAGAAGACGAGCTGCTAGACTAAGTGGTATGTTCCGAGCTGTCAGCGTGGAATGACATTAGTAGACGAATAAGTTTGAGTGGGGTCTTTAAAACTAGGAAAGATCACAATATGAAGGTAATGTTGGAATTCAAGAGGACTAATTGGGGCAAATATTCATTTATAGGAAGGGTTTTGGAATAACTTACCAATGGTGATGTTCAATAAATTTCCAGTTTCATTGAAATCATTTAACATACATACATACATACATACATACATACGTACATACATACATACATACATACATACATACATACATACATACATACATACATACATACATACATTATCATTATAGACTGTTATGCCTTTCAGCGTTCAGTCTGCAAGCCTCTGAGAATTTACTAAACGTCGCCACAATCCTCGATTTGCAACTAGTGTTGTGGCTTCATTTAATTCTATACCTCTTATCTTTAAATCGTTAGAAACCGAGTCTAACCATCGTCGTCTTGGTCTCCCTCTACTTCTCTTACCCTCCATAACAGAGTCCATTATTCTCCTAGGTAACCTATCCTCCTCCATTCGCCTCACATGACCCCACCACCGAAGCCGGTTTATGCGTACAGCTTTATCCATTGAGTTCACTCCTAAATTAGCCTTTATCTCCTCATTCCGAGTACCCTCCCGCCATTGTTCCCACCTGTTTGTACCAACAATCATTCTTGCTACTTTCATGTCTGTTACTTCTAACTTATGAATAAGATATCCTGAGTCCACCCAGCTTTCGCTCCCGTAAAGCAAAGTTGGTCTGAAAACAGACCGATGTAAAGATAGTTTCGTCTGGGAGCGGACTTCCTTCTTACAGAATACTGCTGATCGCAACAGCGAGCTCACTGCATTAGCTTTACTACACCTTGATTCAATCTCACTATATTACCATCCTGGGAGAACACACAACCTAAATACTTGAAATTATCGACTTGTTCTAGCTTTGTATCACCAATCTGACATTCAATTCTGTTGAATTTCTTACCTACTGACATCAATTTAGTCTTCGAGAGGCTAATTTTCATACCATACTCATTGCACCTATTTTCAAGTTCCAAGATATTAGATTGCAGGCTTTCGGCACAGTCTGCCATTAAGACCAAGTCGTCAGCATAGGCCAAACTGCTTATTACATTTCCACCTAACTGAATCCCTCCCTGCCATTTTATACCTTTCAGCAGATGATCGATGTAAACTACGAACAGCAAAGGTGAAAGATTACAGCCTTGTCTAACTCCTGTAAGTACCCTCAACCAAGAACTAATTCTACCATCAATTCTCACTGAAGCCCAATTGTCAACATAAATGCCTTTGATTGATTTTAATAATCCACCTTTAATTCCATAGTCCCCTAGTATGGCGAACATCTTTTCCCTCGGTACCCTGGCATATGCTTTCTCTAGATCTACGAAACATAAACACAACTTCCTATTCCTATCGTAGCATTTTTCAATTACCTGGCGCATACTGAAAATCTGATCCTGACAGCCTCTCTGTGGTCTGAAACCACACTGGTTTTCATCCAACTTCCTCTCAACGACTGATCGCACCCTCCCTTCCAAGATGCCAGTGAATACTTTGCCTGGTATACTAATCAATGAGATACCTCGATAGTTGTTGCAGTCCTTCCTGTTCCCTTGCTTAGAGATAGGTGCAATTACTGCTTTTGTCCAATCTGAAGGTACTTTACCAACACTCCACGCTAATTTTAGTACTGTATGAAGCCATTTCATCCCTGCTTTCCCACTATACTTAACCATTTCAGGTCTAATGAAATCATTTAAGAAAAGGCTAGAAAAACAAGAGATAGGGAATCTGCCACCTGGGCGACTGCCCTAAATGCAGATCAGTATTGCCTGATTGATTGATTGATTGATTGAATGATTGATTGATTGATTGATTGATTGATTGATTGATTGATTGATTGATTGATTGATTGATTGATTGATTGATTGATTGATTGATTGATTGATTGATTGATTGGTTGATTGATTGATCGATCGATCGCTCCTGCCAGTAGGGTACAGTTCAGATCCCTGGTGAAGCTGCCCTCACCAATGATCGATACTTGAACCTCTGTCAAATCATGGACCTACAGCAAGAAAATGCCCTGGACCATCGTTGCCTGGTTGTGGCCAATTGGTCCGATGGATACTCTACGGACACACTGTACTTGTCTGACCCCGAAAGTTATCCGACTTCATCCTATTGAACACATTTGGATGGTGTCGTGGGAAACGTGCGCCTTTGACCGCGCGTCAGTCAATTTCCGCGCATTTGTTGGAGGCAATGAAGTGGCTATGGATCAGAATGGATCCCTGACACTTCCGATGTGTCATGTAGCCCATGCCATGCTACATCTCCATCGTCATCAGCGAAACTGGGTGCCAGAAGCTACTAACCCGTATCTACAATTCAATTGCTCATCAGTTTATACTGCAATGTACTGCACCCAGGGGCTCCAAATAAAGAACTATTCCAGGATCTGTAAGAAAACGCCTGGAGTAAAATGAACTTTATACGAGCCACTATCAGCTAAACGGTGCAGCTTTCCAAATTATCGCAGAGTTTGATGGCGAATGGTGAAGGTGAGTGGGATGAAAGAAGACATTTTTTTTCTTCCTTCTTTTGCTGTGTAGGGTAGTTTCGAAAACAGTTTTAGTTTTTTATTTATTTAGCCGCACACAAATTGAGTAAGAATAACATGATCAAAAACACAACGAAAAATTTGCAAAACGCAATAAATATAAAAAGTGAAGATAAAACAACACAAAGTAGACATCGAGAGAGATATGTGCAATACAGAAAAAAAAATACAAAAACTAAAAGACCAGAAATGATTAAAAATCTAAGTAAATACATAAATTAACACATGAAAAATGTGAACTAACTACGATGTCTAGCTGTTGCAGCCACTTGTTGAAGCTGTCAGAAAGTCGTCGATAGCTGAGGAGAAGTTTCTTTGTGGGCATTTGATGGTGAGGTGTCGCATTGTCTGGAATTCTTCACCACAGTCACAGCTTGGAGAATGTCGAAAGCCTCAAAAATGCGTCACAGAGCCAGTTCTTGCATGTCCAGTGCACGTTCTATATCAGGAGTGAAACAACTTGAAACAACAATGAAACAACCTGAACAAATGTTTCAGTTGAATTTAAAATGTACTTGTAGATACAGTAGGTGGGTGCAATGAATTAACACATTCGCAGCTCTATGCAGGCACAAATTGCAAAGTACCTGTACTAACACCCACGAGAGTTAGAGTCTGACGTTTAGCGCCACCGGGGAGAAGAAATTGAATAATGTTGCTCGAATTTGGTGTGTTGCTATGGCAGCGATAACAGCGATGTCATATTTAAAGGAGCTATCACCACGTGGTTGGCTTGTTCTCAGTCGCTTTTTTTTTTTTTTTTTTTTTTTTGCTAGTTGCTTTACGTCGCACTGACGCAGATAGGTCTTATGGCGACAATGGGACAGGGAAGGGCTAGGAGTGGGAAGGAAGCGGCCGTGGCCTTAATTAAGGTACAGCCCCAGCATTTGTCTGGTGTGAAAATGGAAAACCACGGAAAACCATTTTCAGGGCTGCCGACAGTGGGGTTCGAACCTACTATCTCCTGAATACTGGACACTAGCCGCACTTAAGCGACTACAGCTATCGAGCTCGGTCAGTCGCTTTTGTGATATTATTGGGAGTGGTACTGTGTTAACTGTGTTACTTGTTGCTGTTTCTTGTATGTTCGTGTTTGTTTTCTGAATATTATTCTTTCACTCATATTCTGACTGATTTCCATAAATTATCGCGTTCCCATTGTGCATATTATATCATACCGTGGTTTATTCCTGAAGTGTACCAGTGCCGTTAACAACCGGCGTAAAAATAACAATAAAACTATCAATGCGTGTAGTGTTGTATTCTGCATTTAACATGTGCATTTGTTGAGGTTATTGTCAGGAAATTTTGATTTTGTTAGTGATTAAGAAATCTCACATTTATCCGCAATGGTGTGTTCTGTTTTAAATGCTGGAATTATTTTAAATGTTATTTGATTTACGTCCCACTAACTACTTTTGCGGTTTTCGGAGAAGCCGAGGTGCCGAAATTTGGTCCCGCAGGAGTTCTTTTACGTGTCAGTAAATCTACCGACACGAGGCTGACGTATTTGAGCACCTCCAAATACCACCAGACTGAGCCAGGATCGAACCTGCCAAGTGGGGGTCAGAAGGCCAGCGCCTCAACCGTCTGAGCCACTTAGCCTGGCGCTGGAATTATTACCACGAGGTTAGGAAGGACTCAAATTTTATTAAATTACATTAGGTCAATATGTTTTATTAAATACTCAGTCTGTATTAAAGGGTAGTATGCCGCAAATGGAGGTAAGTATGACAACTTCGTAGTTACTGTCTTCGCCGCTCAAATGTCAGACTTTAACTCACATGGGCCCAACTGTACTGTGTCAACAGTACTAACACACCAAAACTATGCTAGTTATTGTTTATCTATTTTTGACATCAGCACTCACTTCTGCTCACATAGTAGGTGAAAATAATCCTACGAAGCATTGTGCCTATTGGTATACTCCTCCAAAATTGATTGCGGTCAGACACGAATCAGACTTCGACTCATCATATCCTACCCACACATTTCATTGTGGGAGAAGTCTGCGATCGTGCCATCCTGAGAAGCTATTGAACCTCTTACAGAGCATGTTGAGTAACCCAGGATATGTTATCGTACAAGAACTGTTGCGGGAATGGGGACAAAATGACATGAAATAGGTTGTGAACATTCCTGCGACTGATCGACGTTCCCTCCACAAACGAAAACATTAAGTGGTGCCAGGAAGGATATTCGATCTTACATTCCGAGTCAAAGCCAAACCTGAGACAGGGTGGCTCCAGTTCCCCGAAAATAATCTGGGATAAGTTAAAGAACCTCCTCTGCGAACCATGTGACCTTGCCGCGGTGGGGAGGCTTGCGTGTCCCAATGATGCAGATAGCCGAGCCGCAGGTGCAACCATATCGGATGGGTATCTGTTGAGAGACCAGACTAACGAATGGTTCACCGAAAAGGGGGTAGCAGCCTTTCGGTAGTTGCAAGGGCGGCAGTCTAGATGATTGACTGATACGGCCTTGTAATAATACTCAACATGGCTTAGCTGTGTTGATACTGCTACACGGCTGAAAGCAACGGGAAAATACAGCCGTAACTACCTCCCGAGGACATGCAGCTCTCTCTGTATGAATGATGTACTGATGATGGCTTCCTCCCGGGTAAAATATTCCGGAGGTAAACTAGTCCCCCCTTCGGATCTCCGGGTTGGGACTACACGAGAGGGGGCGATCATCAGGAAGATGGGTACTGACATTCTGCGAGTCGGAGCGCGGAATGTTAGAAGTTTGAATCGTTGTGGTAGGTTAGAGAATCTGAAAGGGAGATGGATAGGCTAAAGTTAGATGTAGTTGGTATAAGTGAAGTACGTTTGCAGGAAGAACAAGATTTTTGGTCAGGCGACTACCGAATTATCAACACAAAATCAAACAGAGGAAATGCAGGAGTTGGTTTAATAATGAATAAGAAAATAGGGCAGCGGGTAAGCTACTACGACCAGCATAGTGAAAGAATTATTGTCGTTAACCTAGACACCAAACCAATGCCCACCACAATAGCGCAGGTCTATATGCCTACTAGTTCAGCGGATGATGAAGAAATAGAAAGAATATATGAGGAGATAGAAGATTTTATACAATATGTAAAAGGTGACGAGAATCTAATTGTGATGGGAGACTGGAATGCAGTGGTGGGGCAAAGAAGAGAAGGTAGTACAGTAGGAGAATTTGGATTGGGACAAAGGAACGAAAGAGGAAGTCGGCTGGTTGAATTCTGCACTGATCGTAATTTAGTCCTTGCCAATACTTGGTTCAAACACCACAAACGACGGCTGTATACGTGGACGAGACCTGGAGACACTGGAAGGTATCAAATAGACTTCATTATGATTAGGCAGAGATTCAGAAATCAGGTGTTGGATTGCAAAACTTTCCCAGGAGCAGACGTGGACTCTGACCACAACTTGTTGGTCATGAAATGCCATCTGAAGCTGAAGAAATTGAAGAAAGGAAAGAATGCTAAAAGATGGGATCTAGACAAGTTGAAAGAAAAGAGTGTGAGGGATTGTTTCAAGGAACAAGTTGCAAAAATATTAAATGAAAAGGCTGAAGGAAACACAATAGAGAAAGAGTGGATATTCATGAAAAATGAAGTCAGAGGGCTACTGAAGAAATGTTAGGAAGGAGGAAAAGATCAACTAAGAACTCAGGAGATACTAGACCTGATTGATGAATGACGAAAATACAATAATGCTAGAAATGAAGAGGGCAGAAAAGAATGCAGGCGATTAAAGAATGAAGTGGATAGAAAGTGCAAGGTAGCTAAGGAAGAATGGCTGAAGGAGAAGTGCAAGGATGTCGAAGGTTGTATGGTCCTACGAAAGGTAGATGCTGCATACAGGAAAAACAAGGAAACCTTTGGAGAAAGGAAATCTAGGTGTATGAATATTAAGAGTTCAGGTGGAAAGCCACTTCTAGGGAAAGAAGACAAAGCGGAAAGATGGCAGGAACATATCCAACAGTTGTATCAAGGTGAAGATGTAGATAATTTGGTTGTGGAACACGAAGAGGCTGTTGATGCTGATGAAATGGGAGACCCAATTTTGAGGTCAGAGTTTGACAGAGCTGTGAGTGACCTCACTAGGAACAAGGCACCTGGAATTGATGACATTCCCTCTGAATTACTGACTGCCTTAGGAGAAACCAGCATGGCAAGGTTATTTCATTTAGTGTGCAAGATGTATGAGACAGGAGAAGTCCCATCCGATTTTTGGCAGAATGTTGTTATACCTATTCCCAAGAAAGCCGGCGCTGACAGGTGTGAAAACTACCGCACCATTAGTTTAGTATCTCATGCCTGCAAAATTTTAACACGTATTATTTACAGAAGAATGGAAAAACAAGTTGAAGCTGAGTTGGGAGAAGATCAATTTGGCTTCAGAAGAAATATAGGAACACGTGAAGCAATCCTGTCTTTACGTCTGATCTTAGAGGATCGAATCAAGAAGGACAAGCCCACGTACATGGCATTTGTAGATCTAGAAAAGGCATTTGATAATGTTGATTGGACCAAGCTATTTATGATTCTGAAGATGATAGGGATCAGATACCGAGAACGAAGAATTATCTACAATCTGTATAAAAATCAGTCTGCAATGATAAGCATCGAGGGCTTTGAAAAAGAAGCAGCAATCCAGAAAGGAGTGAGGCAAGGCTGCGGTTTGTCCCCTCTCCTTTTCAATGTTTACATAGAACAGGCAGTAAAGGAAATCAAAGAGAAATTTGAAAAGGGAATCGGAGTCCAAGAAGAGGAAATCAAAACCTTGAGATTTGCCGATGATATTGTTATTTTATCTGAGACTGCAGAAGATCTCGAGAAGCTGCTGAATGGTATGGATGAAGTCTTGGGTAAGGAGTACAAGATGAAAATAAATAAGTCCAAAACAAAAGTAATGGAGTGCAGTCGAACGAAAGCAGGTGATGTAGGAAATATTAGATTAGGAAATGAAGTAGATGAATATTGTTACTTGGGTAGTAAAATAACTAACGATGGCAGAAGTAAGGAGGACATAAAATGCAGACTAGCACAAGCAAGGAAGAGCTTTCTTAAGAAAAGACATTTGCTCACTTCAAACATTGATATCGGAATTAGAAAGATGTTTTTGAAGACTTTCGTGTGGAGCGTGGCATTGCATGGAAGTGAAACATGGACGATAACTAGCTCGGAAAGAAAGAGAATAGAAGCTTTTGAAACGTGGTGTTACAGAAGAATGCTGAAGATGAGATGGATAGATCGAATCACGAATGAAGGCATACTGAATCGAATTGGTGAGAGGAGATCGATTTGGCTAAATTTGACGAGAAGAAGAGATAGAATGATAGGACACATCTTAAGACACCCAGGACTTGTTCAGTTGGTTTTTGAAGGAAGTGTAGGTGGTAAGGACGGTAGGGGTAGACCAAGGTATGAATATGGCAAGCAGATTAGAGCAGATGTAGGATGCAATAGTTACGTAGAAATGAATAGTTTAGCACAGGATAGGGTGGCATGGAGGCTGCATCAAACCAGTCTATGGACTGATGACTCAAACAACAACAACAACAACAACAACAACAACGAGTTAAAGAAAGATTCGTGGTAACCGTGTGGACCGTGTTACATAGTAATATTAAAAATATATGAACCAACTCTATAGTAGGCCTATTTTCAAACTGAAATGCAAAAATACATTTAGTTGGATGTACTGAATGATTTATCTTGGCTATAGATTTCATTAACATTGGTGTTATCTTAAATGTCCATACCAGTGATTTGTTCTTAAGTATAAGGTTTCAATGTATTGTGCCTTACACCATGTACCTAGATTTATTTTAGTTAATGCCGACAATATTTATTTAGCGTATGGCACATCATAAAGTTATCAAAATGAAATGAATTGCACATATGTGAATAATTATAATTGCGTTGGTACATACACCACACCCCTGCACTGTGTTCATCAAGACGCATTATATTTATCAAAATGCATTTAATTTATTATTATGTTTATTCGTGTATTGATTTAGATACATGCTAGAGCAGGGCCTCCCAAACGCCCAAAATCTCACGCGTGCAAATCGAGGCGCATGAGCTCCGTGCACTGTGCATCGGTTCCACTCGGCTCGGCTCGCACCAACGCTTCGTCTCTGGGCTATTCAGTTAAGCTCGGCTCAACTTGGCTCAACTCAGCTAGGATTTGGAGCACTAGGGAGTGTCTGCACTCTGGTCAACCAAGCGAAGTCGTCTTTTGCACCGTGCACAGTGCATGCACCAGGCGGATGAACCCTGGGAGACCCTGTGCTAGAGGATGGATGTTGGAAGGTGTCCATATTGAATTTTGTATGTGACATTTTATACAGTGTTGGAAAATACAGAGCTAATGGGAAATGAGCTTTATGAGTCAGGTTTGTATCAACAACCCAGCCTTAAGGATAACGTCGGAATAGTAGGCACGGACCAAAAGTTCTATTCGCAGGACGACCACGTGGATATTAAGCGCAGTAAATCTCTCTCTCTCCTGATTGAACAGCCAGAGCCCAAGCGGGGTACGTCATGACGAGTTGAAGTGGGAAGGTTGAGGGGGACGGTCTATATATTGTCTGACTGCACACAATACAGTGTTTTTCCTATCAATCTTTAAGTGATGACACTGTCCGGCTCCATGGCTAAATGGTTAGCGTGCTGGCCGTAGGCCACAGGGGTCCCGGGTTCGATTCCCGGCAGGGTTGGGAATTTTAACCTTAATTGGTTAATTTCGCTGGCCCGGGGGCTGGATGTACGTGTCGTCTTCATCATCATTTCATCCTCATCATGACGCGCAGGTCGCCTACGGGAGTCAAATCAAAAGACCTGCATCTGGCGAGCCGAACTTGTCCTCGGACACTCCCGGCATTTCATTTCAGTGATGACACTCCATCATACCCGTTATGTCACTACCAACTAGACTTCTGAAATAGCACTCAAGGCCTATAAGAGGTCGACGGCTATAATCCCTCACTGGTCCCTCGGGACCTCTGAGAATGTGGTCTGAAATACAGTGTTTCACTTCAATTTTCATTACTGATTAAGAGTGACTAGTGAGTGAAGATCGTCGTTGTTCTATCGTTGATACATGGTAGCCTAGTGCTATCTGTATTTCGTCGC
Organism: Anabrus simplex; assembly: GCF_040414725.1. Lineage (NCBI taxonomy): Eukaryota > Metazoa > Arthropoda > Insecta > Orthoptera > Tettigoniidae > Anabrus > Anabrus simplex. The sequence continues at coordinate 1,327,220,335 of NC_090265.1, read as the reverse complement.
ATATCTTGTATTTCAGAACTCTCTACACCAGATTTACATAGGCAGACAAAATGTTAACTATGGATAGCAATAACTTCGTGGTCAAGGGTAAAAATGCTTGATAATCTATGGCGCGGTTGCAAGGCAGAAATAAGCAGTGTGCGTTAAACCAAATGATATAATCGGTGAATATAAAAAGGGTACAGTGTTACGTGAATGAATTCAACTAATAGGACCATGTGACGATGGTATGAAATGAAATGGTGTATGGCTTTTAGTGCCGGGAGTGTCCGCGAACAAGTTCGTCTCGCCGGATGCAGGTCTTTTGATTTGACGGCCGTAGGCGACCTGCGCGTCCTGTATCGATAGTAAAATTCTGAAACTTGTGTTTATACATAAAACACGTGACGGACTCTATATACATGAATTGGTAGTAGAAAAGGTAGTTCTTTCCTCAGTGCATTTCGCGAATGCATTTATTACAGGATTGTAGTAGGCAGGGAGAATGCTCCAGCATTCGTTAATGTTTACTGAGTGTTTTCCTATTTTCTAATTATTGTGTGTCGATGAAGTACTCATGCACGGATTATGGTTATATCTGAATATAGATTGTTTTAAAATTAGTGTGGGGAAGTTATTGAAGAACCTAGGTACAATACCCACCCACTTAATCGTTTTCGGAGGGTCCGTCGTCGATGTACCAGTACACAGCCTAGTGCCCATGTCATGGGAGGAAAGATAAAATTATCATGCTCTCTATCTCATTTCGAGGGATTAATTCTGGTGAACTCTGGCGCCCAAATTACGGACATTTCGGTTTTACTTATTTATTACTGGGCAAGCTGGCCGTGCGGTTAGGGCCGCGCAGCTGTGAGCTTGCATCCGGGAGATAGTGGGTTCGAACCCCACTGTCGATAGCCCTGAAGATAGTTTACCGTGGTTTCCCATTTTCACACCAGGTAAATGCTGGGGCTGTACCTTAATTAAGGCCACGGCCGCTTCCTTCCCACTCCTATCCCTTTCTTATCCCATCGTCGCCATAAGACCTATCTGTGTCGGTGCTACTTAAAGCAAGCTGTAAACAAATTTATTTATTTATTTATTTATTTATTTATTTATTTATTTATTTATTTATTTATTTATTTATTTATTTATTTATTTAAAGCTGAAGGCAAAGTATAATCAGAAACATCAAAAATGACGCCCAATGTGTAGCGAGTGTATTTTATATTATAGTAATGTTACAGATGACGCCCAAGCATGGGGCATATGTCAAGAAATTATTTTACACAAGTCTCTAAAACAAATAGTCATAAACAAATAGCCAATTGAGATAGGCTACATTCCACTGCATCATTCGTTGCATTCACGAATTCAGTTAAGCACCTTTGATAGGATTTCAGGGGGAAATGAAATGGCGTATGGCTTTTAGTGCCGGGAGTGTCCTAGGATATGCTCGGCTCGCCAGATGCAGGTCTTTCGATTTGACTCCCGTAGGCAACCTGCGCGTCGTGATGAGAATGAAACGATGATGAAGACAACACATACACCCAGCCCCCGTGCCAGCGAAATTAACCAACCAATTATGGTTAAAATTCCCGACCCAGCCGGGAATCGAACCCGGGACCCCTGTGACCAAAGGCCAGCACGCTAACCACTTAGCCATGGAGCCGGACTTTTAGGGGGAATTCTTGAGAATGAGCGTTGCCTACGTCCGCAGGTATTACTTCTACATAACCCTGCTCGTGTCCCCTGGGTGGCACTAAGCGAGCAACAATTGTTAGCATCAAGACAGTCGTAGTGATCTAGTTATCTTCATCACAATGTTTCAAAGGCCTTAATGGACCTTCTAAGGGCCCAACAGCCAGAGGACTTGGACCATGCATCAATATTTGCCAGACAAAAACTGAAGACATAATTAGAGCAAAATGCCAATCGTTGCATAGAATTCTAATCCTGTCATTTATTGATACAGACAGCATTAATCCATTAATCCAATTAATCCGTATATTTTTATTGTGTGCCGATGAGGTGCTCAAGCATCACAGTCCTCCGCCTACTGCCAACCAACGGATCACTTGATCAGAAATGTATCCATACCGCCTTAATATCCCAAATGTTTTCATCGATACTTATTCAGAGTTTGATGTTAAATTAGTAATATCGGAGAACGGTTAAGCCCACGAGAACTATACGTCACAACCTTGGAAAATAATCTTCCTACTGGGAGAAAAAGATGGTTATACTTGCATACTTGTGTTGTTTTACTTTAGATTTCCAATTCCGAACCTTGTCAGCGTGAAACCCTTGGGGAGTTTTGGGAATGTTCGACTCTTCCATAGATTTTGGGGTACCAGGTACTCTGATACCGAGTTTTAGGTTTCAACAGTAGTTGGAAGAGCCTCATTTTCAACGTATATCTTCATTTTTACCTACCATTATACCACTTCGACTTCCATTTGTATACAGTATAAATTAGCAATGCCCAATGTAATATTTTGCTTCGTACAATAAACAGGGTTAATCACGTAATTTGTTACAGCCAATAACTTCTAATCCGTTGAAGATATCCGTATGCTTTTTTTTTTTTTCATGCTCTGAAATGGCAGTAAGGGCTCATAAAAATGTACTAATTTTTCCCATCGGATGATTAATAACCCAGATATCGATACCAATTTGATTTTTTAATGTACCTGTACTAATACAACTGGCATAAAAGTTCAGATTGTTAGGAGTTGAAGGATGCATTTTCAAAATGAGGCAATAACTTTTTGAAATAATGGTAAATAGTGGTGATCGTGAGCCGTTATCACACAGCGTTCGACAACACAAGGCTACACAATACATTCTGGACCAGGCAACACAGAGTCGAAGTAGGCAGTCATGAACATATTGTCTCGTAAATGTAATGTGACGCATCCCATGATTTCAAGGCTTTCGTAGAATAAGCTAGTTGACTAAATGTGGGGAAGGGAGGGTGAAGTTTGCGAAAGAAGCGCCTGTGTTAGGATAGGGCGTAACGAAAACGATATTTTGTCTGTTTTGAGAACACAGTAAATACAATAGCTGAAAATAGTATGCACAAGTAAAAATGTGTAGAGCTCCCTGTATAACGCAGCAATGAAAGTTTTCTGTTAGATCCATTTAAACCAATATTCCCATTTCTTTGGAAAACATAAGGTAAGGGAAAAGATGTTAGCTATACTGAGGGACTATAGACAATGAAGGACATTTATTTTAACAATCAAACTGCTATTAGTATTGATGGTAGAGTGAGTTTCTGGTACAAGGTAGTTACAGGGGTAAAACAAGGGTGTAATGTTTCACCTTTGTTGTTCATAGTATACATGGATCATTTACTGAAGGGTACAAAATAGCGGAGGGATTCAGTTGGGTAAAAATGTAGTAAGCAGTTTGGCCTATGCCAACGACTTCGTCTTAATGGTAGACTGTGCTGAAAGCATGCAATCTTGGAGCTTGAAAGACGCACAACGAGTGTGATACGAAAATTAGCATTTCCAAAACTAACACGATGTTGGTGTTAATGAAACTCAAGAGGATTGAATGTCAGATGGAGGATTCAAACCTGGAACAGGGGGACCATTTCAAGTACTTTGGATGTATATTCTGCCTGAAAGGTAATTTAGCAAGTGGCATCTAATTCAAGTGTTACAAATCTAACACACTGAGCGTGCAGTTGCGATCAACGCCAGCCTGTAAGAAGGAAGTCAGCATTCGGACGAAACCGTCCTTACATCAGTCTATCATCAGACCAAGTTTGCGATACGGGAATGAAAGCTGGTTGGATTCAGGATATATTATTGTATTCATAACTTGGAAGTATCAGTTGTGAAGGTAGCAGGAATGATTGCTGGTAGAAGCAGGTGGAAACTACGGCAGGAGGGTACTCGGACCGACGAGACAAACGCGAAGTTAGGGATGAATTCGATAGAGGTAGTTGTGCGTATAAGCTGAGTTCGGTGTTGAATTCATGTGAGGCAAATGGGGAAAGTTAGGGTACCTAATAGAACAATGGAATCTGCGATGGAGGGTAAGAGAAACAGAGGAGTTCAAGACGTGGACGGGTAGATTCAGTTCTTAATTATTTAAAGAATAAGAGGTGAAGAACGATACGAAGCCACACAGATAGTTGCAATGTAGAGTATTTTGGAAGCCCATAGTTAATTCACAGATGCTTGCAGACTGAACGCTGAGAGACATAACACTATAACAGAGATGTATGTAATTATGTTTGCATGTACTCTTACTAGCCAGCCCTATCGTAGCCTCCTTCGATACTTCCTATAAGGGACTAGTGAGTCAGACCGGAGATCTCCCAGCTGGCCTGGAGAGCATGGCCGGCCTTTCCGTGTATTGTTCTCATCGTCTTGTTTTCCTGTGGGCTTTCTGGAAAGTGCGATAAGAATGTTCCGTCTAGCCGACTTCCACGTATTGCAGTACCGTATCAGCAGGATATAAAAAGGAGACTAACCGCGAATAGGTAGTCAGTGTTGAAGTTTAGTCGTCGGACTGGGGCGGCAGCAGTACTGACTGTTACCAATGTCCCACGGGAGTCTGTGTGCGTAGCAGCCCTGGTTCGTATCTGTTCACAAGTAGCTTGTGTGCGTGGTGACTGGACTTGAGAGCAAAAGTGAAAGTATTGCGAACCTGTCTCAAGTAATACCAACGAGCTGGACCACCTTCTGTGAAGAGGACAGAGATTTGTAAATAGGCAGCAATTAGTGAGAGTGTGGTCATTCATGTTTGAATAGAATAATTGTGTATATGTATATAAATGTGTGTATTAATTATGGCCACGCCAGAATTAAATTAGGGCGCTAAAACACACAATGTTTCAATCGTAACAGTAGGCCTCGTGTGTATGTATGTATGTATGTATGTATGTATGTATGTATGTATGTATGTATGTATGTATGTATGTATGTATGTATGTATGTATGTATGTATGTATGTATGTATGTATGTATGTATGTATGTATGTATGTATGTATGTATGTATGTATGTTTGTTTGTATTCGTACTATTAAGAAGCAGAAGGTGTAAAGGGGATAGTTATTAGCTATGCAGTTGTGAGCAAGCCTCGAGCTTGGCTTAAGAGTATAACGTTGTCTCCCTCTAAATGGCGAAAAACAAGATCCCTACCTCACACCTGCTCAGGAAGGTAGCACAAGTTGCCTGATTTCCACACAGGGGTTGTACACCCCTCCCCTCGCCCACACATCTGGCCGCTAATCCGGCCTGGGGAAGCCAATGCATTAATTAAGCATTGATAAGCAACACCAGGCCATCTGCTCCTACACTTGTAATTGTCTAAGTCTTTTTTTATTTCATTAAGTAATTTAATTGACTAAAATTTTCTGTAGAGGGTAGACCTAATTAATTAAAATGAAACTATATCTACCCGACCTGCTTACCTTATCAGGGCGTTGCTGCCGTTCGTCGGTCCTTCATTAAGTGAAAGACTTCTTGACGATGCTGTATTAAGTAACACGATGTCCTCCAGGAAAAATAAAGTACACAGTGTGTTTCGTAATTGAAGACTAAACTTACTACTTAGTGCGAGTTTTGTCAAATATTTATAAAGCTTTCACATATCAGCTTCCATTCAGAGATGATGCCCATATCCATCTCAAGTGAAATATATTGTGAACGTTATACTATATCTTTCGGTATGGGATGGAGCGAGTTTGTTACTTTTATCGGCGAGTCCCGGTCTCACTTGTGGTCTCGATAACATGAAGATTACTGAGAAATGAGCGCTGGTGGTAACGCCACTCCTTCCTGCGATGAAGTGAAAATATAGCTTTCAGGGTCAATTGATGTATACATTTCAGTAGACTTGGCGAACTGATGAAATACAACTTTCTGGCTCAGGAAAGCAACGGGAAACTACCTCACTCTCTTCATTTCCTTGGTCTACCCCTTCAGTGACAATGGATACGTGAACTATTCGGGATCCAACCAGTATTTGGACTAAGGACGACTCATCATACATACATACCACTGACATATTCGATCGAAGGTATACAGTTTTATCTCAACTTAATTACCAGTAGTATTGTTATTTTAGTAATATTTTATCACTAAGGCTTCTGTTGCCCGGCAACGCGTCCGCCTGTCACCCGGCGGCCCCGGGTTCGAGTCCAGGTTGGGTCAGTGGTCTTTAATTGTAAACGATTAATATCTCTGGCTCGGGGACTGGGTGTTTGTGCCATCCTTAATATCCCTGGCCCGGAGACTGGGTGTTTGTGCCATCCTTAACGTTCCTTTCCTCACATTCAACACTCTACACTTCCTCCATTCCAATTACACGCAGGTTCATATCACATGGTGCAAGTAGAGGCAAAATATCTCTATAGGTCGACGCCCCGAACAAATAGCATTAAAACAAGGTTTCAGTTGTTATGACTGTTATTATTATTATTATTATTATTATTATTATTATTATTATTATTATTATTATTATTATTATTCTTTCTTCGTTATGCCCGTTTACAGAGCGCGTTGGAAATTGTTAGCTTGATGATGGTTTTCCTTTCTTCTCCTCCCAAAATCTCTTCATGAACTCGCTATGCTGTTTCTTGCGTTCTTCCGTCCATTGCTTCCCTCTGGTTCTTTTAGCCTTTACCGTGAACGTGTGCTTTGCAAACAGCAGATTCCCAAAAGCCTTGCTATCCCTGATGATATCTTCTGTGATATTCATTTCTTTTAAGTCCTGCTTTATTTCCTCTAACCAGCTTATTTTGACCTTCATTGATTTAATTATACCAAGCAGTGTTTTTTTCATATCTAGTGTCGTCCATTCTACAGATGTGGCCATAGAATTTCAATCGTCTCCTGCGTACGGCATTGGTGAAGTTGTCGATTGCTTTGTACAAATCTACAGTTTTCCTTTTTTTTTTTTTTTTTTTTTTGCTATTTGGCTTCACGTCGCAACGACACAGATGGTCTTATGGCGACGATGGGACAGGAAAGGGCTTGGACTGGGAAGGAAGCGGCCGTGGCCTTAATTAAGGTACAGGCCCAGCATTTGCCTGGTGTGAAAATGGGAAACCACGGAAAACCATTTTCAGGGCTGCCGACAGTGGGGCTCGAACCCACTATCTCCCGAATACTGGATACTGGCCGCACTTCAGCGACTGCAGCTATCGAGTTCGGTAGTTTGCCTTTTGATCCATATACCATTTACATAAACGGGGCCATATATTTTCCTAAGAATTTTTCGTTCTTGTTTTTCAATTTCATCAATTTTAGACTGGCCTCCTAGGGATGTGGTTTCTGAGGCATACAAGGCTTCCGGAAGAACAACAGTCTTGTAATGCCGAAGTTTTGCATTTCGTGACATCACTCTTTTATTGTAGTGGTTCCATGTTATTCGATATGCCTTCAGGAGTTTGGTGGCTCTTCCTAAATTAGATTTCCTAGAGATTTGAAGGAACGGACCTGTGTGATTATTCCACAATTTGTTTGTAGTGGGGATCTTTGGATATTCTGGTGTCCATTAACCATGATATGAGTCTTCTCATACGATATTTGGAGGCCTGTCTTTGATTCTATCTCATGTAACTTCTCTATGGCATACCTGGTTTCTTCACTAGTCTTGGGTAAAGATAGGTAGATCATCAGCATTAGCTAGGCACTTCACGTTAATTTTTTGTCCCCGAGTACCAATGTTTAAACCTTCGATTTCTTTTCCCCATTCCCTGATGACTTTGTCTAGCACTAAGTTACAAAGAACCGGGCGAGTTGGCCGTGCGCGTAGAGGCGCGCGGCTGTGAGCTTGCATCCGGGAGATAGTAGGTTCGAATCCCACTATCGGCAGCCCTGAAGATGGTTTTCCGTGGTTTCCCATTTTCACACCAGGCAAATGCTGGGGCTGTACCTTAATTAAGGCCACGGCCGCTTCCTTCCAACTCCTAGGCCTTTCCTATCCCATCGTCGCCATAAGACCTATCTGTGTCGGTGCGACGTAAAGCCCCTAGCAAAAAAAAAAAAAAAAAGTTACAAAGAATTGGGGAGAGGCCATCTCCTTGTCGAACTCCTGTATGCACTTCAAAGGGCTCCGATAGTTCATCTAGAAACTTCACTTGAGATGTTGTGTCTGTGAGAGTCTGGCGGATTAATTCTGTGGTCCTCTTGTCCGCACTGAGCTCTGCTAGGATGTCCACAACAGTTTGTCGATAGAGTCATACGCCTTCTTAAAGTCCACAAAGGTGACAAATGTTGTGGTACTGCGGTGTGTCCTTAATATCGTCTTCAGACTCCAAATTTGCTCAGAACACGATCTACCTTTTCTGAAGCCTGCTTGGTATTCACCAATCAAATGATCTGTTGTTCTACTCTATTTAACAGCGCTTTAGATAGAACCTTGTATATGACTGGTAAAAGGGATATGCCTCTGTAGTTGTTGGGGTCCGCTCGATCGTCTTTCTTATGTAACGGATGGATAATGGCATTCTTTCTGTCCTTCGGAATCATCATGGTCTCCCATATTTCTGTTAAGAGTGTATGACTTCTTCTGATGAGGTCATCTCCCCCTATTTTCAACATCTCTGCAGTTATGCCATCGTTTCCAGGGGCTTTATTATTTTTGAGCGATTGGATTATCTCTTTTATTTCTTGAGTTGTTGGGAGCTGTGAATCTGGGTTTGGTGGAGGTTTTTCAAACTGTAGTCTTTCAATTGGTGGATCGCAGTTCAGTTGATTTTGAAAACAGTCAGCCAGTATCTTGCTGTTCTTTTTACTGTTTGTCAAGTGATCCGTTAGGTCGGCGAAAACTTAATGCTGGTGGTTTGTACCCTGATAAGTCCTCACGAAATGTCTTGTAGAAACTCCGAGTGTTGTTTTTCTGGAAATCCTGTTCTAACTCTGCGAGTCTGTTTTTCTCGTATGTACGTTTTTCGCGGCGGATTGTTTTTGAGGTCAGTTTTTGAGTCTTAACGAAATTCTGCCATCTGTCCACTGTTCGGTGTCCATTCGAATGATTCCATGCTTTGATTCTGTCATTGACAGCTTCATCACAGGTTGTGTTCCACCATCTGTGTTTATGTTTCCTTGCTGGCTGTCCGAGTTTCATTGCTGATGACTGTAATGTGTTGCGAATGTCTGGCCACACCTTAGGATCTTGATCGTGTATGTCACGTACGAAAACGTCAGCTTTCTTCCTCAGACAGTCCGGATCCACTCTTGGAAATCGGTGGCCTTTTGGTCTGGATCTGTTTGGTTGGAACCTAACCTTGATTTGCGCAAGGTAGTGATCCGAATCGACAACTCCCTTCCGTACTTTAACATTCTGAATCTCAAGCATATTATTTACGGAAATAGCAACATGATCAATCTGGAATTCCCCTGGTAATGGGTTAGGTGATCTCCAAGTTTTATTTTTATGTAAAGGTCTCATAAAGTGCGTGGACATGAGTCTCAGCATGAATGATGTACAAAAGCTTATTAGACGTTCTCCATTCTTATTTGTCCGCCGATGTGCAGGATGAAGTCCTACGATTGATCTGTTTTTCTTCTCTCTGCCAACCTGTGCACTGAAATTCCCTAATAAGATTTTAACTTGATGTTTAGGGATCTTGCTAGTAGTTTCTTCAAGCAGTTCCCAAAAGTCTTCTAGTATCTGAGCATTTCTCTTATTGTCTATGTTAGTGGGGGCATGGACATTTATCAAGGCATATGCCTTCTTGCTTGATTTCACTGTAAGCACTGAGATTCTTTCACATGGTGATGTAAAGTTGATGACTGAATCTATGATGGCTTTCCTTACTGCAAAGGCCGTCCCAAGTATTGATAAATTCCCTTTTATATTTATGTCTGGTTTATCCTTAAATATGATATAGATGTTGATTCCCATAGGGAATCTGAAATATTTGTTCCGAATGAGTAAATTTATAATACCAATATAAATGGTCCGTTATTGGACATTATAAATTTTCCAGCTAACTCATTCCTGGTTGCCAGCGTTTCGCCCTCGTGTGCTAGGCTGGGCTCATCAGTTGGTACCTAGCACACCTACCAAGACGCTGGTTAGTGCATACCGTGGAGGCCACTGCGTAAGCTAATTGTAGCCACCGGCAGTGCCAATGCACTATGAGACACTTTGTCCCATTATCAAAAATTGATGCCTGCTTGGCCATCAGATGATACAGATGTCGATTCCAATAACGGACCATTTATATTGGTATTATCCTTAAATATCCTGAAGTTTTCGGAGTCAAAGTGGTTCTCATCTTGATATCTGGTTTCTTGGATCGCTAGGATTTGAATATCAAACTTGTCCAGGGCGTCGGTCAGTTGTTTAAGCTTTCCAGTTTTCAGCAGTGTGTTGATGTTAATAGTACCAAGAAAGTTCCTTTTATGGGGGCGAAGAGATTCTGAGAAGCTCCGATCCTTCTCTGAAGCATGATGTTCCCGATCCCCCAGAAACCGGCTATCGGGAGAAAACCGGACCTGCGTCCGGGGCCTGGAGTAGTTACATTGGTAGCGTGTGTTCCATTATTATTATTATTATTATTATTATTATTATTATTATTATTATTATTATTATTATTATTATTATTATTATTATTATTATTATTTGTTTTACGCCGCACTGACACATACAGGTCTTATGGCGACGATGCGATAGGAGAGGCCGTGGTCTTAATTAAGGTACAGGCGAAACATTTGCCTGATGTGAAAATGGGAAACCACGAAAAACCATCTTAAGGGCTGCCGACGGTGGGGTTCAAACCCACTGTCTGCCGGTTGCAAGCTCATAGCTAACCGCACGGCCAACTCATCCGGTAGCAAAATTGTTACTGGGGACATATTTAATATCAATTTCATATGTAAGGGCTCATCACCATTATTTTTTATTTTATTTGCTTGACACCCAGAATCAGTATTATTTATTTCATTTTATTGTGTACTGTTTTGTATTGTGCTTTTTATGCTGCCACGATTGTAAACAACTTGTAGAAAACTGACTGACTGACTGACTGACTGACTGACTGACTGACTGACTGACTGACTTACTTACTTACTTACTTACTTACTTACTTACTTACTTACTTACTTACTTACTTACTTACTAGTGACGTTCTTATAAAGGTACAAACAAGATTACGGGTAGAATTTCTTCCGTTAGTAACTTCCATTGTGATCTTAGAAGCACGGAGCAATACATTTCCTACATAGTAGAGATGGGCACTATCGACTGAAGACCACTATCGACTAGTCGGGCGATAGTCCCTTCGAACTATCGACTGAACAGTCGAATGTTTTCAGTCGAACAAAAGTATTCATTGCCTCCTGTCGAGAAGACTGAGCAGTCGAATGATTTCAGTCGAATGAAAGTGTTCTTATAACGCAAGGAGTCAGTCCATGAAAAACATTCGAATGTTTCCAGTTGAAACTTTCCGTATCAAAAGAGGAGAGTCGTACTTTTACGAATTCGACTCATTTTAACGCAATTTACCAATAATTACAAATCACTTGTATAGACACCCATTAGAACAAAATGTTATATTGAGTGACTTACAAATTTATTCACATTCGTAACCGAGGAGTCCAAACCGCTCCACATTAGGAATAAGAAGCTGCACAACCTGGATATCCCAGGTTCGTATTCCATTCACTGACAGCGGATACCATATCCTTAATGCAGTTTTCCATGGGGTTTTCTACATTCATTCCTGGCAAATGTCACAATAGTACTGTACCTTGGACGCATACCCCAATCCCAGATTATATAATCACACTATCGAGGAATTTACAGTTGCGCAGGTTAAAATCCGATTTACGCACTCGTCCGTACACGGGGCTAATAAATAAAGAGATGCCCTTAATACGAACCAACATAATACGAATGGCCTTTCTTGGTGCTAAATGGACAGTGAAACGTAGAAAGACGACAACGAGGCTCTATTCCCGAACAATGCTAACAATAATAATATGTACAACTTGTTGCTGTAGTACACAATCAAGATATATATGAGAATAGCCAAACACACTACTACTGTATTTTCTAGATTATTATAGTTATGCGGATTATTTTATAGTTATGCCTTATTTTCGAATAACGTAATTAATATAAACAAATATGTAACGAAATAAAGAGCACATAAACGACAAGAGAAAATCGCCATATTAAGTAGGTACATATAAAGTTAACATTATATAATTATTACATATCCGATGTGACCATAAACCGATAGTTCCATTCGCTTCCGCGTCGCTGTGACGGGAGTGCGACTGAATTCAGTCGACTTGTTTTGTGCTGACTGGACAGTGAAACGTGGAGAGATGTGTGACGGGGACTGCGACTGAATTCAGTCGACTTGTTTTTTAAAGTAGTCGACTGTTACGATAGTTTAAACTATCGACTAGTTCGATAGTTATCAGTCGATAGTGCCCATCTCTACTACATACAGTCGAACGTCGATATCTCGAACCTCCACGACTCGAATTTTCAGTATCTCGAAGTGACTTACATTTCCCGGCCGTTTGTCCTATTCTTCACGTGTATTTATTTATCTATCTCTCGAAATTCTGTTACACGAATTTCTCGAATTCTCGAAACAAACATTTCCTCCCTAGAAGCAAAAATACTCTGTAACTCGAATTTTGTGCAACATTAACTGTGGAATACGGCGTTTGTGGTTTGTGAAGAACAGTTAACAAGTTAACAAGAAAGGTTTACTGTAATGCTGGGAGCTAATATGAAAGGAACTGAAAAACTAAACTTCTAGTGATCGGAAAATCGGCGAAGCCTCGCTGTTTCTCGGGTGTGAATTAATTACCGGTCACGTACAAAAGCAATCCCCGAAGTCGCAAATGACAAGTTCCATTTACGAATCTCGGCTGCATGGTATTGACGAGAAGTTTCAACCTGAAGGGAGGAAAGGTTAACCACAATAAACAGAAAAAAAATAACAGATTTTTTTTTCAAATTGTTGACGGAGCTATGTTTCTTGTTTCCCGTCTTCTAAAACGTTACTATAAGTATCATAATTGAAGTGATGCCGTGAAGTAGAGTTTGTTTGTATTTTTTTAAGTACTCTTAAAATGATATGGCGTATTGTAGGCGACCTGCGCTTCGTGATGAGGATGAAATGATGATTAAGACGACATATACGCCCAGTCCCCGTGCGAGAGAAATTAACCAATGATGATTATTTAATTTATTTTCCGGGTTGAACCGTGTTGTACTTGTACGCATAAACTTTCCAGAAGCCTCGCGAGACAGCCAGGGCTTACGCCAGCCAGATAGGCTAGGATATAAAAGGCCAAGATCAAGGCCACTCTAGTAGTGTAACTCTGCCTGGGAGACTGATTACCTCGGATCGAGTAGGGGTATTTCAGTCGCCTTGACAATGAATACTGCAATGTATTCGAAACGTCGGCAAACTGTACGTGATATGCGTACAAGTACAACACGGTTCAACCCGGAAAATAAATTAAATAATTCTTCACACCGTGGAAGCTTCACTTCTAAGATACTTAACCAATGATGGTTAAAATTCCCGACCCTGACAGAAATCGAACCCGGGACCCCTGTGACCAAACGACAGCGCGCTAACCATTTAGCCATGGATCCGGAGTACTGTTAAAAATAATGTTCTCAGTAAATGAAATGAAATGTCGTATGGCTTTTAGTGCCGGGATATCCCAGGACGGGTTCGGCTCGCCAGGGGCGGGTCTTTCTATTTGACTGCCGTAGGCGACCTGCGCGTCGTGATGGGGGATGAAATGATGATGAAGACAACACGTGCACCCAGCCCCCGTCCCATTGGAATTAACCAATGAAGGTTAAAATCCCCGTCCAGGCCGGGAATCGAACCCGGGACCCTCTGAACCGAAGGCCAGTACGCTGACCGTTCAGCCAACAAGTCGGACGTGTTCTCAGTATAAGCCCGTATATACATATGATTCAATTATATGCTATAGATGCTCAAAAACTATATTCTCTATGTCTCGAAATTTCGATAAGAAATAAAATTTATCTCCCAAGGTGATTCGATATCGAGGTTCCACTGCATACAGTCATATTATTATTCCTTCGATTTCTTTTTATGACTCTGAAGAGAATAGACGAACTAATATCGTTGTCATCGTTCGAGACCTCATTGTTCAAATCATTATAGTCTAAAAATTGCTCTTTTTTTCAGGTGGAAGTTCTTGCACTTTTTATTGCGTAGTTATGTTTGAAGTTACAGCCACGGAAGTAATTACATTGCATACTAGAGAACAAAACCTTATCGATCTTACGCGGGAAACGTTGAATATGTTACCATTAATGCTTTCAGGGCCAGTATTTATATACATGATATAGGCTTTTGGGCTTATGCGGTGTCAAGAAAGCAAGGTGAAATTCTTTACGCTTCGCAGAGAACTTTGCTCATAAGCCTATATCGTGTACAGTATATAATACAAAGTTCTCTGTGAAACGTAAATAATTTTACCTTATTTTTTTGACACGGCATAATCCGAAAAGCCTATATCATGTATATATGCGCGGAATATGTTTATTTTGTTTTCATTGAACTTGATGTGCTTCTTTGTAACAAATCTTATTCCTTCTCATTCGTTAAAGGCTGTGAAGGTGTAGGCTGTGATAGTACATACGGTATATCACACCCCCGCACTTCATTCAGAAGTAAGATATATTATTGTCAGTATTCGATTTATTATTATTATTATTATTATTATTTTTATTATTATTATTATTATTATTATTATTATTATTATTATTATTATTAATATTTCATTTGTATATTTATACCCAGTATCTTAAGCTGGAAGGTCTCCATATGTGATATGAGTAATTTGTTTTGTACAAATGGATGGGAAAACTGTTATTTTCAACTTGGAAAATGTGTATGAGTCATGTGTGTAGCCCAGAATCTGATGAGGTGGCCTTGTTGATGTAGTCGGAAAGTTCCATTGACTCATGCGAAACACCCCAGAGTCCGTTGATGTTGTTGTTGTCATATGATCCGGGAGAAGTTCAGGACGTGGTCTTCACAAGAGGATCTATTCGTGATTGGCTGGCCAGGATCAATCTCGACGTATCACGTGAGGGAAGGAGGAAGCTGAGGTCTATATAGGCATGTGCTCATACGGCGAGGAGGAGAGGACGAGCTTGGCAGTCACAGAGAGGGGACGTACGTGTTTCCCGCTGACTCATCTCTCCTCGCCAAGCGATCTGTACTTTCCTAGTACTAGTCAGGCAGCTGTACTGGTTGGTACATTTCCGAAAGAGCTTTTGTTTAAGCTTTCTCTTTTAGGCTTTTGTTTCAGGAGGACCAGGATGACTACGGCGGACAACGGCGAGGGCCGTCGGATGAGGTGGGCGGCGACATCGGTAGACATCGGGCGCCTCCGAGACCTCCTTAGCCGAGAGCCACCAGCACCGGAAGAGAGCACAGAGTCTGAGACAACGCCACAGTTCTGGAACCAGAGCAGGAGACGCCGGAGATCGAGGTAGAGACGAAGCCGTCTTCTTCTTCTCCAGGGCTACATGGAGCCGGAGTACGAGGCGCTGATCGTCTACTACAGACCGGGGCGCCCTGTACCTTCTGAACGGGGCCTAATCCTGGACAGAATGCGGCACCCTCGCCACGGAGGCAAGCTCATCTCGGCGACCATGTCCGTGGAGAACTGTCTACGAGGAGATCTCATTATTAGGCATCAGTACCAGGAATGGATGCGTGACGCGGAGAAGGAACTCCCTACTCTGTTTCAGGTCATCCGAGTACCAGGGAGGGACGGCGTGCTAGGGACGAACCCCTGCGCCCTCAGGAAGAAGGCTGAGACGGAAACGGAGACCAGGGAGGCCATGACCTACACGCTGTAGAGGCTAAGGCATAGGGCGGTTAACATCGACTTAGTCCAAGCCACCAAGCTGGAGACCAACGACGCCACCACTCAGGTGGTGCGTGCCACCTCGCGGAGTCGCAACTGTGCCACCCAGGCCGAGTAGCTCAGCTCTCCACAGCAGTGGAGATGGACGCCCCCTGGCGTTCGGAGGCTGCTATCCAGGCCCGGCCTGCCAGCGTGTCAGTCGAGATGCAGACAGACGCCAGCTCCGTCAGCCAGGAGAAGGGAGACGCCGTCTCTACTGCGGGACCATCGGCAACACCAGGGTCACCAGGCCGGAAGAGGGCCACCAGTACGAGGCCACCCCCTGCCGAGAAGAGACCCCGGGAAGAAGACGCCGCCCTCGGACCAGGAGAAAGAAGACGACGCCGGCGCACCAGGAGAGGGCCGCTCAGTCGCAACCCAGGACTGCTCCCAGGATAGCTGCCAATCGAGGAGCCAATCAGGAGAGGACCTCAGCGGGAAGTGGCAATCAGATGAGACCGAAACGCCGCCGTCGGCACCACTTGCAGTGTTTCCGTTACCTGAGGTGGGGCCACCGGCAGGAGAGGCGTGAGCTCTTAGTGAAGTCCAACCGTTGTGGGGGTGATCACCACTACACCGTCTGCGCGGCACTTAAAGAGTCGCCGGTGTGCGCCAACTGCGTGGCAGGCCACCCGGCCTCTCAACGCAGTTGCCCTGTGTATCGGGCCATGACGCGGGCAGAGAGGAAGGAGGCCCGGCGTCATGACCCACTCCCATCCTGGAGGCCCCCGCCCAGGCAGGCTTGGCCTCACTCTCCGGGATCGGAGACTGGGTACGAGGGACCCCAAGAGGGCGGCGCTGTGCGGCGGATCCTAGTGGCTATCGACGCATGGCTCCGCAACCGGCAAGGGCCGCGCTAGTCACGGCAGTGCCGAGACGAACTGATCCCTTGATAACAGGAATGGCGAGAATATGGATCATGGCTGGTGCATGATACCTTTTCTCTACTAACACAAACACCTGGTCCTATCCAGAAACCTTATCCTTGGATGTGCTATCACAATTTGTCAGGTTTTACATGTGGGCTCTTTCTTTTTCCGCTTATGTGTTTTTCTCCTGACCGTTAATACCACGTCTTAACACCACATACGTGACATAAACTCTGGCCTTGGTAGCGAGTCTAACTCGGAAACGGGCAGATACTCCTTGTATCACTTCCCACTCTTCTCTGCTACATCTTTCTTCTCAGAAATAGTAGCATGTCGAAGGCAATGTAGATTGAGTCGATTGCCATGCGTGGGGAGCGTCATTCGCCCCGCCCCTGCGGAAAAAAGCGCGGAGGACACTAGTACACTGTACTGTACTGGACTGAACTTCAAACTTTGGTAGAACGTGGTCTTATTATGTTTGTGGAACGTGACTGACCTACAACTGTGAAGTGCTTAGGCACTGGCTATTGTATCACTTGTGGCGGCTTGGTATTATGATTGTGAAACCTGTCGGGTGCTGTATTTCAGACTTTCCATAATTTATGTTTTGGAATGACAACCGTGTGTTACTCAAGTGAATGTATCTTTAAACTAAGTGTTAGAGTCAGTGAACACAGTGTTATAAAGATACAGTATCTGTGTGATATAACAAGTGCCAATTATGAGAATATGCAAGTTGTGTTGATACACAGTGAATGGTATTCACCCATAAATATATATGCTTTGTACTGAACTTTCAACGGACGAACTACAAATGGTAGCTTGGTCCTCGCTTTTGGTTTCCCCCTGTTTTGTTGTTGGTGTAAATTTGGAGTCTTCCAGCGATAGTTGATGAGTGTATTTATGTATATTTTTGTGTGTTGATGAGGTGCTCATGCACGGATGTTATCTAGAATACAGTTAGTTATTTTAGAATCAGTGGAGAGGTTAACGAACCTACTGTAGGTGCAGTTCCAACCTATTTAGTCGTTTTCAGCATGTTAGATCCGGCCTGAAGCAGATGTACCAGTTACGCAGCTATATGTACACACCCTGGGAGGGAAAGAATTATCATGCTCTATCAAAATTCGAGGGATCCATTCTGGTGAACTCTGGCGCCCATACTACGGATATTTCGATCAATTATTTTTATTAAATTAATTTATTTTAGTAATTATTCAGTTATTTATTCATATATTTCGAATAAAGTTACAATTTACGCCCAAGCGTGAGGCAATTAAGTATAGTATTTTATTCATATTTGATTTTTTAATGATATTGCTAAGGTTATTACTGGTTATGGTGAATATTTACATAATAATACAAGGCTAAGTTATTCGTATAAATGTCCATATTTCTAACACAAAAACGATGTAAAACAAAGCAGATATTGTGGCGACGATAAGATAGGCCAGGTTTAGGACTTGGAACAGCAGTGGGTTCGAACCCATCATCTCCCGTATACAAGCAGACAGCTGCGTGACTCAAACCACGTAGCCAACTCACTCGCTGTATCTGTAATCTCAGATAGAGTAGTTAGCACTCTGTCCGGCCACCTTTGCAGCTAGGTATTACGCTGGTACCCATTTTGGTACAGGCAGAGTGAACCTCAGGGTCATGTACCTCTTCATAAGTGTAAATTTCGTTTCTATTTTTTTCGACTTACTGACGGGGAATCGAACTCATTTCCTTCTAGGTGAACCGAGCACGCCTTTCACACCTCGGTCAGGCAGCCTCCAGCTCAAAAAGGAATTAGCTGAAAATTTCTTAACTATCCGAATAACGAATGATTACATTTACACTGGTTCATCACTCAGAACGACACAATGCTACTTGTCGACTCAACGTGACCGATCCCGAACTCCAAGACAGCCTCACAGCTTTCCTGGGTAGCCTACTAAACATATAGAGGTTCATCTTCACTTTGTCAGTAAACGGACACACTTCTATGCCTTTCAATCACCGAGCTCGATATCTGTAGTCGCTTAAGTACGGCCAGTATCCAGTATTCGGCAGATAGTGGGTTCGAATACCTTTGATGGCAGCCCAGAAGATGGCTTCCCGTGGTTTCCCATTTACACACCAGGCAAACGATGGGGCTGTACCTTAGTAAGGCCACGCACTTACTTCCCACTCCTATCCCTTACCTGTCCCATCGTCGCCACTAGTCCTACCTGTGTGGGTGCGACGTAAAGAACCTTGCAAAGAAATATAAATATATGTGCTTTTCAAACTAGTTTAAATTAATCCAAACGCTGCTTGTCACTTTCCGAACATAACATTTTTTTCCACGAAGGGTACAGTATATTAAGGATATTAAGGATTAAGGCAAGAAATGCTGTATTTAATGGTTTAACGTCGCGCTAACTCAGACAAACTTTCAGTGACAATGAAGTAGGAATGGTAAGGAAGCAGCCATGCTTTAACTGAGGTTCAGCTCAATTGCCTGGTGTAAAAAAGGGAAGCGACGGAAAAACATCTTCAGGTGTGGTGGGGGTTCGAACCCACCATCTCACGAATACAAGTTACCCAAGCTAGATATCGATTCTTCCGTACGGCAGTCTACTCACATTTTGTGTGGAGTGTACGTATTAGATGTTAGGACTAGAACAAAAATGTCTATTTATTTTAAATACATCTTTATCCCAGCATTTGCATGCTCCGATTGTGGAAGGGAAGACGTTCTGTGGAATTCACGATCATTTCACGATGATTTTGAATTACTTAATTTCGGCCTCCGCACTTCACGGCTGTAAATGTCGGCAAAAAGGAACAGTTAATACGAGAGAATCCATTGTGTATTTTCGGGTGACTTGATTTTAGCTTTCCTCATTAATTGTCTCATTCCACTCAATTCATTTCATAGCTGATTACATCCGAACGGTTCACGCACTTATTGGCCCGAGCAAGTTATTAGATGGATGCCCCCTCCTCTCCTCAATGTGTACAAGCTTGGCGCATATGGAGGAACGACTGCCACAAGCTGTTGAGCTCAGTGGACGAGGAGATGTATAATATACTGTAATGAACACCAGAATTTTAAGCCATAAACATCCCTTTGTCAGTGTGGAAATTAACAGACGTTACAAGTACCTCTCCATAGATTCAATACTTTTGATTCGAAATCCACCTTTATTGGCAATTGGTTAACTTACACACCACGATAGAACTGGGACGCTACAACCATCATAGATCCTCCGTATCATTTTTCCTTTCGTCCTCACTCAAAGTCCTCCCCTTCCTAATGCCGCTACAGCCCTGATGGGCCTTGGCCTATCAAGAGACCACTGCTCATTCCGAAAACCTTCAGATAACGAATGACTTGTGGTCAACGCGCGGAATCCTCTCGGCCATTGTTTTTGGCTTTGTAGACCGGAGCCACTATCTCACCGTCAGATAGCTCAGCAATTGTTCTCATATAGGCTGAGTGGACTTCAAAACAGCCGTAAGTTCGTATTAAGAGCCCCTGGCCTGTCTGGGAATTGAACCCAAGGTCTCCAATTAAGAGGAAGTCTCCCTGCCCCTTAACCTTGGCATCGGCTCTCACATACATTCGGTGCAGACAAAGAGTTAGAAGAGATATGATAACTGTTGTAGAAGATTTGTAGTACACTTCTCCGTCCTGAAGTTGTTCCCATCAAGATGCGGTGTCCGCCTTTCTGCATCTGGCTGTCCACTTTGTCCGATCTGCAGCTACAGCAGGAGACACCGGCAGCTCGCGTATCTTCCCGCAAGTAGTGCATCCGTGATCCATCTCTTCCTCAGTCAACCTACGGGCCTCGATCCAGGTGTATTTCAAGTATTAGTTGCCAGATCAGTAGATATTACATCTATATTTTTGGTAAGTATACTTCAAAAATATGGATTTGTGATTGAGGCAGTTGCTAAGATTAGAGCAATTGATAGTAAAATAATCACGAGATTTTTTATGGAGGCGGAAAATAGTAACCATCTTGCAGTGCTTTCAGCATCCTCTCTTACCACGTGGTCGTACCAGCGCAACCTCACTCCCTCATCGTGTGAAGAATGGAGGCGATTCTGGAGATGTTCTGAACGGTTTCATTTAAGATATGCTCAAGTAGCTACTTCAACCAAGAGACATTGGCAGGAGTTCGAGCAGCCACGAGAGTATCACCACTGGATGTTCTGTGGGGGCCGACGAAAGGGAAGTCGGAAGTCTTGATAAGCGTGGTACCATCAATTACAACTACCATTTGATTGTACGCCGCACTCCAATTATTCTGCCTTGATCAGGTTGAGCTACAGTCCGAAGTCCGAAGTTATGAAGCCTTGCTTTATATTGCCGGACCAGACTCTTGACCCCGTGTCGGGGCTCGCTAGCCAGCTCGTCGTCAGCTGAATGAAGCAGAGTCCACGGAGTGCACTTCCAACACTGTGCTTTTAAACGTAGACCTATAAAATGTATCCAACTTCAAGGAAAAAGCAAAAAGCGTTAAATGAATATTACCAATGGAATGGGCCGTGTTACATAATAACATTAATAAACAGGTGAAACAGGTCATAAAACAGAACTATCGCGTTCTTCAAATTAAGGACCAGCAAGATATACATGATTTTGTTCTCAAGAACAGTGTTTGAAGTACAGCACCTTACACCTTTGGAACAAAAAAAACGTTTCCCACAGAGTGAAGATATACGCTAGGGAATACAGAAGGGCAACATTATGAGGAAGTGTGCTTACAACGCCGTAAGTGTGCGTAATGCACGGGTGTGAGATAGTGATGCGCTCATGCCTCTCTATACACAAGTAAAATGAAATGGCGTATGGCTTTCAGTGCCGGGAGATCCCAGGACGGGTTCGGCTCGCCAGGTGCAGGTCTTTTGATTTGACTCCCGTAGGCGACCTGCGCGTCGTGATGAGGATGAAATGATGATGAAGACAACACATACACCCAGCCCCCGTGCCTGGGTAATTAACCAATGATGGTTAAAATTCCCGACCCTGCCGGGAATCGAACCCGGAACCCCTGTGATCAAAGGCCAGCACGCTAATCATTTAGCCATGGAGACGGACTATACACAAGTGAACACAAGTTAGTAGAGCGTGTGCCCACCCCGAGCTGCATCCCACGCAATATGAAGTCAATAAGTCCGTGGATTACGTCCAGCGGAATTGTGGCCCATGGTTGCTGCTCCGCGCGGGTTAGTTCGTCCACAGTTCGGGAAGCCTGAAGGTCATGTTGTGCAGGCTTCTATCCATCATGTCTCGCACATGTTCAATATGGTTTAGGTTCGGGATCCTGGCGGGCCACTGTAAAATGGTGGCGTCCAGGAGAGCTTCCCTGAAGAAACTTGCGGTGTGAGGGCAGGCATTGTCCTGGTGCAAACGCTGTCCACACACTGTCGAGCAGTTATTGTGCCCTCAACAATCACTAATGGCTACTTTACACGAAAACCAATAGCACCCCAGACCGTAATGTCTAGGGTTTAGCCCCGTATGTCTCTCGACGATAAGATCGGCGTGGTCACTCTTCCTGATACGCTTTCGGACACGATTGTGACGATCACTGTGCCCAATACGGAAGCGTGGTTCATTACTCACCATGCCATTCGTCGACTCAGCGTGGCCGTTCCCGGACGCCAATACAGCCTCAAGCCTCACTCACTCTTCAATGTTGTGGAATCAGTGGGAAACTTACTAAGCGGACACAGAATTGTAAACCAGCCGTACGTAAACGATTAATAATTGTTTGTCGCGTAACGTGAAGTGCCACAGTAGCTGGAATTTCCGTTGCTGTTGTTTAGGGGTCTGTCGGGGACATCCGAAATGATAGGGTAATCCTCCCGCACTGTTATCCACCGGGTTGGTCCTCTTCCAGGTGTCCGCGCGTGTGTCCCTTCATTTGACCATTGATGTGATGCATGTTGTACAATGGTTGCATTTCGACCAACACGGGGAGCTAAATATCGCACTTATAACCCGTTCCCACGCAGACTAATTATCCTAATCCTCTCAACCAATGTCAACTGTTCATGTCCTACTCATATCCATCAGCTAGACATGTTTCACAAGCGAACACTTAACATCACCGCGACTAAGCTCTATTGGGTTCATCATACAAGAGGTATCCATACCTCCAAAATAAACATGAAGACCCAATTCTTCGTGAAGTTGCAATTTTAATTTTCGCTAGTGTACTTACAGTGTTATTTTTCTGAGCCCTCACCTTACACCCCTTGGGATCATTTTCCATGGATCTGGGCGGTATCATGTTCCCTGGCACTAAGTTGTTAGATTCTGGGCCGTCTGGAAGTGCCTCATTTCATTTTTATACCTGCATTTGCACATCGCTACCATTTGACTAATTCACTGATGAAGCTCGGTGTCTTCCTCTCACCTCCTAGAGTCCAATCCATGCAGAGAAGCGACCATTTGTCCCTCGACCGGCGGACATGGCCATTATAAATAATAGTTAACCAACAAATCGTTGTCTCGTTTGTAAAACTTCAAAACGAACACACAAGATCCAATTGGGACAACTCTGTAAGAGAAGAAGAGATGCTTACATACATTCGTCGATTTTAAGCTCAGTTCTCCCTGAGGTGAGTAATAAAATATCCTGACTTTTTGAATTCTGTCCCCCACAAAAAAAAAAAAAAAAAAAAAAAAATCGTGTTTCCCCTAAACTGTATTTGCTTACTCCGATAAAGAGATTTTGAGTGTGACAATTCCTATACGAAATTTGCATCAAAATGCTATATTAACCGACTCTGGAGACTATGTAGACATAGATCGAGCTATTATTCCCAAAGTGACAGAATTTGCGAACTGTTTCTTAAAAACAATATTCTCGCGAAGGTTTTATATTTCCAAGGCGGATGCAACCACGGAGCGGACCATAAATGATGGCGAATCATTTTGCACTCATTTTAATTAAATGTGTTCGCCCTTATCCTAATTTATTCATGTTTGGGACATATTGTAGCAGATTTTAACAGGTAGTTGCATAAAAATATAAAGCGTAAACACAAGAACCGGAAAAAATACAAAACATTCCTTGAAACACAAAGCTACCCCAGTTAAGCAATACAAAAAAAGACACTCCTCACGGAAAGGATATGGTAAAACTAGCATATCGAAATGTTAGAATTTAATGCAATAATTCGTGCAGGAGAATTATTAATTGTTAACTGTGTGAAACCTCCACTAGGTTTACTGAAAGCCTGACAGTTTTGAGTCTGGAAAATTCTGGAAGGGATTTTGTTTGGTTTATTTTGGTGGATTAAGTATGACCATAATGTGAACCAAAATATTTTTGACGATATATACAAGCACTTGTCCAGAGTTTACCTACGCCCATAATATCTGCTGAGGAAGGACTTTAGCCTCAGAACTTCGTTCACTGCCTATCTATGATCTAGCACGCGTTGTACTGTCTGAGCTGTGCTGGTAGGTGTATTACTGCTGAGTTTTCACCTCACTGATGTCCGACTCGTTGGCTGAACGGTCAGCGTACTGCTCTTCGGTTCAGAGGGTCCCGGGTTCGATTCCCGGCCGGGTCTGGGATTTTAACCTTAATTGGTTAATTCCAATGGCACGGGGGCTGGGTGTATGTGTTGTCTTCATCATCACGACGCGCAGGTCGCCTACGGGAGTCGAATAGAAAGACCTGCACCTGGCGAGCCGAACCCGTCCTGGGATATCCCGGCACTAAAAGCCATACGACATTTCATTTTACCTCACTGATGTGAGTGTTAACGCTAATGCTCACATTCAACAGAGAGTTTTCTATCAGAAATCTCCTTGGTGACAGGTGTCCAACTGAGACCAGATTACTCACCCACGGTCGTTTTTATGACTTTAAATTAAAGGGACACTTTTATCAGTTTGATGGTACTAAAGAGTCCATTTCAGTCGAATTAGTGTCCCGAGTTACTGATCCAGCATTATGATGCAGTGTACTATAGTATTAATAACATTGTGGGTATGTGATGAGTGTTGGTGAAATAGGAAGTTTCAGGTCGTTATAGACTGAATGTGCCGTCCAGTGTTTATGTGGGCGGACAAGTGTGTAGGTGGGTGGGAGTATGACGCGAACTAAAGGTTTGCCGCCGCCCACGCCTTTCGGTGTAAACAGAACGCAGGTTGCAGTAGGAGGGGGACTTGTCTTCACGATACAATACGTGGCGATGTACTTCAATTAAGGATCCCCATGCCGTGTTTTCTCGTTTTATAAAGAGGTCCCGGTAACCTTTAGCTCTGGCCGGTTACCTATAGTGCCATTACTTCATCTATTCAACTTCTCTTTCCAACTCTTGCACTAAGCTAGGTTTTTCTTTTCTCTTTCTTTTTTTTTTTTTTTTTTTTTTTTTTTGCTAGTTTGTTTACGTCGCACCGACACGGATAGGTCTTATGGCGACGATGGGACAGGAGAGGGCTAGGAGTGGGAAGCAAGCGTCCGTGGCCTTAATTAAGGTACAGCCCCAGATTTGCCTGGTGTGAAAATGGGAAACGACGGAAAACCATCTTCACGGCTGCCGACAGTGGGGTTCGAACCTACTATCTCCCGAGTACTGGATATTGGCCGCACTTAAGCGACTGCAGCTATCGAGCTCGGTCTAAGCTATGTTCGACAGAATTCTGGCATTAGATAACCGTTTAAAGCAGCGTATATCAATCGGCCACATTCTAAAATCAGCGAGCAAATGGCCGTACGGTTAGAATCGCTCAGCTGTGAGCTTGCATTCGGGAGATAGTGGGTTCGAATCCCACTATCGGCAGCCCCGAAGATGGTTTTCCGTGATTTCCCATTTTCGCACCAGGCAAATGCCGGGGCTGTGTCTTAAATAATGCCACGTACGCTTCCTTCCTGCTCCTAGCCCTCTCCTATCCCATTGTCGCCAAAAGACCTATCTGTGTCGGTGCGACGTAAAGCAAATTAAAAAAAAAGAAAATCTAAAAATTGTCAAGTCAAGGGCAATAGTTTAACTGCAGTTTGTATCTCGTCAGGTTTACTATGGAGTCTTTACTATAGCCAGCCTCGTGTTTTAGGGGTAGCATGTCTCCCTCTTATTCGAAGGACCTGGATTCGATTCGCGGCTTGTCCAGGGATTTTAATCCTGGACTCAGGGCTAGAACGGGATTCACTTAGTCTCGTTAGACTGTCTGGTGATGTGTTTATATGAGAAGCAACGGACACGGTCCTGAGAGCTAAACAACATGGCTGAGTATCACGCTGGCCACGTGGCACTCCATTATCTACAGGCCACCTGGCGGGGTGCCTTTGCTGGCAGGACCTAGTCTTTACAGTGCACTATGTCTTCTGGTATGGGCTACAGCAATTCTGTTACTTTCATAGATCTGTCTCTGTCTTATCCTTAGCTTTGACAATATGAAAGTGACTGAGGTATGAGCGATGCTAGTAATGCCAATCCCTTATGCAGCCAGTCCCTGCTATGAATGGTGTGAAAATGTTGCTCATAGGGTCGGTTGATGCATTTCAGTGGGCTTTGCGGACTGATATGTAATAGCAACTCTGGCTCGGTGAGGAAAGCAAAGGGAAACTACATCACTCCTCATTTCCCTACTACGCCACTTCAGTGATGCCTAGGCCATTTATGACAGCTAATGGCAGAGCTGTTGAGGATCCCACCAGAGGAAGCGCTGACGGACTGAACATACATACATACATACATACATACATACATACATACATACATACATACATACATACATACATACATACATACATACATACATACATACATACATACATACATACATACATACATACATACATACATACATACATACATACATACATACACCTGGCGGGGCAACAGTTGTAATAGGCTCTTGCGCCACGGGTTTGTTGTTCACTATAGATGTGTTATAACTGATTGTTTTCACCGATGGATGGTTACTGTTTAGCTTCCTCCCAATATTCGTGAATCATGCCATTTAAAAAGTGAAATATCGTGTCTTTACGGGATAGATTTCAAGCCATATGATTACAAGAGGAAAGACATTCTTACCCATTGCACCTATAATTATGTAATTCTATTAAATGGGCAGGGTTTACCAATTAGAGATGGTAAGACACGATTAGTTCAGCCTGAAGGACGTGAGTTCGATTTTCTGGCTTGAAGACGAGACATTTAGAAAGGCGACTATCATATCTGGGGTTAGGGGCTAAATAGTCCTCGGTTTCACTCAAGCTACAAACAAAGTGATTATCAGTTTAATTCCTGAGAGCACATCCGAGCTCTGTGCAGAGTTAATACCCTAATCTACTTAGTCTTGAGGTTAAGAATTTAATAAAGCCTTTAACTCCCCCACCGCTATTTCTAGGTGCTACAATTAAAAAATCCACAGCCCGTTTTTGGTCATCTGACCGGGACAGGAATGGAATGCATGAAGCACCATCTAGCAGCGATGATAGGAACTGTGCCGGAAGCCGAAGCCTGTCGCACTTTTCTGGACCAATGATTAATGACTGACGGATGAAATGAAATGTTATTGGAGAGTGTTACTAGAATTAAATATGACAGAGAAAATCGGAGTACCCGGAGAAATACCTGTCCGCCTCCGCTTTGGCTACCACAAATCTGATAATTATGTAGTGACCGGGATTTGAACCACGGAACCCAGCGGTGAGAGGCCAGCGCGCTGCAGCCTGAGCCACGGAGGCTCTAGGAGCTAACATAGATTATACAAAAATACGTTTGATTTGTTATTCTATTAAAATGAATACACAATGAAATCCTGATCAAATACGCCCGCTGATGACGTTATCGCACCACTTTCTTGTCCGGCCAGGACACCTAGTACATAAACCTCGCAACTGCATTCTCCTACCTACTTAACACGCTCGGTTTCATTCATTCACCGATTTACCCAAACCACTATTCATTTCCTTTTCCTCTCCCTTTCTTTCTTTATTACTGTCCAGGAAGGTTTCCCTGTCGCTTACCAGGTCTTTCTTTACACTAATCATAACCATAATATACTTCTGTCTAGTTTCCCCGCCCTGGAGATTTTCTACCCTTATTCGTCTGCAGACAGATTTCAGTTTTTCTAACCTAGGCCTAGTGATACTTACAATAGTTCAGTACATATCAGATAGTGGTCTATATTATCAAAAATACCTGGAATATTCGCATATTACTCACATATTTTCTGAACTCAAAGTCAGTTATGACATATTCTCCAATCCTCTCAACCCTCTCATGTGTAGCGGAAGAAGGTATTCATATCTGATAATCCCACACTAGCACCTAAGGCCAGTAAACGCTTTCCGTTCCTTTTAGCTTCCCTATCTTCCCCACATTAACCCATCACCGTTTCCAAATCTAGGATTGAAATCGCACATTAGTACTATCCTGTCCTTGCTCTTGACCCTAAATGTTTTGTCACTCATTGCTTCATAAAAACTTGTCAACTTCCTCTTCATCTGCACACTCACATGATGAATAGTGTGAAACCGTTCTCGATGTAATTCCTCCAAACGCCAGATCTACTCACATCATTCGCTCATTCATGTGCCGTACAGAAACTATGTTGCGTGAAATAGTATTCCCGATGAACAGTCCTACCTCACACCCTGTCCTCCCCTTTTTTACAACCGTTAACTACACTTTATAATCTCCTATTTCTTCCTCGTTATCTCCCCTTAACCGAATATCATTAAATACTAATACATCCAAACGCTGCCGAAGCCTGTCGCACTCCTCTGGTGCAATGATAAATGACTGACAGATTAAATGTTAATGGACAGTGTTGCTGGAATGAAAGATGACAGGGAAATCCGGAGTACCCCGAGAAAAACCTGTCTTGCCTCTGCTTTGTCCAGCACAAATCTCACATGGAGTGACAGGGATTTGATCCGCTGTATCCGGCGGTGAGAGGCCGGCACGCTGCCGCCTGAGCCACGGAGGCTATATTATTATTATTATTATTATTATTATTATTATTATTATTATTATTATTATTATTATTATTTTGCTAGTGGTTTAACTTCGCACTAACATATCGGAGGTTTTTCGGCTACGCAAAGATGGGGGAGGCTAGGAATTGAAAGGTGGCCTTTATTAATGTACAGCACCAGCATTTGCCTGGTGCGAAGATGGGAAACCACGGAAAAACTATTTCAGGGTGCCGACGGTGGGATTCGAACGCACAATCTCCCGAATATAAGATCACAGCTACGCGATCCTAACCACACGGCCAACTCGCTCGTCATTATTATTATTTACTCTGATTCATAGATGTATTTCGTTGGAATCGAGCCTGACGATCCTGGCGGTGGAGTTATTAAGCTCTCAGCGATTTTAACGCGAACAGGTTTACTTACGGGAGACGCAGAGAGAGAGGAGTGTTTATCGATTGCCCCGCAAGGCCTGTCTTCTTATCAAGTCTGAAGAGCAGAGCAGGGAACATAGATACGCTATGGGAGTAGACAAAGAGCCTGTAAGACCGTTCTGCCTCGAGAATTGTTTTTATCCCGCATTATTAACACGAGATTGAAAGCTCGCTCGTTCCATAAATAGAAGGTAGCCGACGGCAGTGATCTCTCGGTGGGAACAATGGCAGGAGGCTTCCGGTATTGAAGAAACATAGTTTAAATCCGGGTTGAATATATAAAATGAATTTGTCCATACGAGAGCTTGAGTCAACGCAGGTCTTTTTTTTATAACCTTCTCCTTTTAAAACTGCACTTATCATCACCACCTTATAACATTTATGTATGGTCGATAGAGCACCTATTGAAGGAACAGTCTTGGCCAGAGGTTTTCAGTTTTTTATTTTTTTTTATTTTTACAATTTGCTTTACGTCGCGCCGACACAGATAGGTAATATGGGATAGGAATGAGCTAGAAGTGGGAAAGAAGCGGCCATGGCCTTGATATTATGGCACAGCCTCGACATTTGCCTGGTGTGAAAATGGGAAACCACAGAAAACCATCCCCAGGGCTGCCGACAGTGGGGTTCGAACCCACTATCTCCCGAATGCAAGCTCACAGCTACTTGACCCAAATAGCACAGCCACTTGTTCGGTTTTTAAGTTAAAGTACCCTTCCTGATTCCACGTGATTTCACAAATAAAAGACCGCATCTAAGCCACTGGGCATTGTGTCCCCTATGCATCAATCACCGAATATAATAATAATAATAATAATAATAATAATAATAATAATAATAATAATAATAATAATAATAATAATAATAATAATAATAATAAACAAATCTAGCGAATTCAAACTATAAACAACGACACGACCATATAGCAAAAATCATCCACCAAGAACTTGCCCTCCAGTGTAAACGTCTTCCAACATCCTCTAAGTATTGGAAATACTCACTTGTCTGATGAAACTCAAGCTACGTACTCTGTGGGACTGAAATATTATGACGGATTTCACCGTTAACTTCACCGTCAGTAATAATAGACCAGATATCATATTTGTTGATAATGCTAGGAAGACTGCATTTCACATAGAGATTGCCTGCCCAAAGACTTGCAATCTGCAGACATCATTAGCAATCAAAATACACGGAACCGGCAATAGAAATACATCTGAAAACTTTACTCTGTAACCTTCCTTCCAACGTGTACTGGTGTTATTCCCAAGATTCTGCTTAATTCATTAATCTCACTTACCGGTCGCTTACGTATATAGAACTTCAAAAGATTGTCTGTCCTTCTGAATAGACCTACCCGCCACAATGTGAGAAAGTTCCTAGGCACGACTTCTCTTTTTCTTCAGCCCTCTGTACAGAATGAGGATCAAGTAAGCGAGAGGCAATAGCGAAAAGGTCAATAAAGCCCTTGCTCAAGTGTATGCACAACTTGAGGATATTCCCATTACAAACTTCTTTGGCTTGTAGTGGGACTAAATTTATAAAGGTTTGAATAGGAATCCATGTCTGGAAACGAGACAGATAAATAGTACTCTACCTTTTCAAAAGTATTCGGACACCTATCCGAAATTGCACTTAGACTTTACCCGTGTCCCGTCCCCTATTATTGGACATTAATAATTGGTGGTCCACTCTTCGACTTTATAACGGTTTTAACTCTGCTGGAGACACTTTCAATGAGGTGTCTGAATGTATGTGGAGCAATGACAGTCCATTCTTCCTCGAGTCGAAACCAGAGATGACAGTAATGTTGGATGCTGGGGTCTGGAGCGAAGTCGACGTTCTAACTCATTTCAAAGGTGTTCCATTGGGTTCAGGTTGGGACTCTGGGCAGGCCAGTCCATTTTAGGAATGTTATTCTTCACAAACCAGATGCAGCTTTATGACAGGGTGCATTGTCATGCTGATACAATCATCGTCTTCGAACTGGTCCTCTACCGCGCGCAGTACGCAAATGTGTTCATATCCTTCCGCATAAGGTGACCACACCCTAACCACGAAAAACACCCCCATACCGTAACACCACCTCCTCCGTACTTCACACTACACATGATTGCAGGTAACGTTCTAAAGGTATTTGCCACACCCAAACCCTTCCAACTGATTGCCACAGCATATAGTGTGATTCATCACTCCAAAGCACTTGTTTTCAGTCACCCACTGTCCAGTAGCGTCATTCTTTACATCATCCCAAGCGTCGCTTAGCACTGACTACAGAAATGTTTGCAGCAGCTCGACCATAGTACCCCGTTCATTTAACTCCCAACGCACAGTCATTGTGCTGGCTGGACTGCTGATAGCACTTGGGAACTCAGGAGTGATTCCTTCCGCTGATTTCTTGCGATTTTAACGTGGACTTACGTTCCTCGACAAGGGGGACATGGAAAGAAAAATTTAAGACGCTTTTTAGTGTTTGTGTAGAACGCACATATCGCCGAGAGTAACCTACTTACGACTATGCTGAATGTCTCAATTTACAGATAAAAAAGGAGGATACCTGTTGCAAAACAATGAACATCTGAAAAAAATAGTTTTCATAAAATTGTGCTTCAAAGTAAGACAAAATTTGTGCTAAATATATGACGTCACACGAATATTCTGTTATAACATGGCGCTGTGCTGACTGGCGCACTCTGCTGTCGTTGTGAATACATAGTGGTCAGTTGTATAGAATCATATATATTATTTCTCAAATGTGTTTTTCGTCGGTACGCCATATCGTCCTTAATACTTCATCAAAATTAATGATTGAGGCATAATTTTGAAGATTACGTTCCCCGCTAATAACGAAAAATAAACAAATATTTTAAAATTAATGTTTCCGTTAAAAAACTTTATTTTAAAAACCTTATTTGCATAAAGAAAGTAGAAGGCGCCATCTGTTGACAATCTGTTCAACTAACATGCACGACAGCTGTCGGTTGGAGTTGCTTACATTGTTTAAAGAATGTAGAAGGCACCACATATTTATAATCTGTTTAACTATAGTTCATTTCATATTGGGAGGGTACTGTGACACAATTATTAGACATTATTTTGAAGACTACGTTTGCATGACAGCTGTTGGTTGGAGTTGTTTACATTATTTACGCAAGTGCAATCTATCACACAAATAAACCGATTTAAAACGCATTAACTGAACTAAATCGAGTAAATACCATATACTTTTATTGCTCCTAACTTCAGTAACATTGATCTACCAATTCATTCCACAATGCCAAGGAGCACCGGCAGACCGAAAGGGAGACCTTCAACCAGAGAACGTTCCACACCATTGAAACGTGTCGCAGACAGCAGAAGAAGAAATTCCAGAAGTGACGAACAAAGACAACTTCGACTTCAGAAAGATAGAGAAGCTCAGCGCAATCGCAGTCAAGGCAGAGTCGATGATCAGCGACAATGGTTAGTGCATGATAACAACTTTGTCTCATCAACTTACCTACTTCACCTCAATCAAAACATCACTGCAAAAAGACTACTATATAAACTTCCAAAAATATGTTGTTCTGTCCGTCTTTTCCCTAAAGTCAATGGAATGCAAACGCATAACGCTGGTGATATGGACAAAAGTGCGTACATTTCTCTGCAAGGCTGTTTGCAGGGGAGTTCGGTGACAATTCAGCTACCATGCGGTGCCACAAGGGAAAGGTTAATTTAGAGCCCCTTAAAGTTCGTGAAGAGTTTCAAAACCTCATAGAGCAGGATGAGGACTATACTAAGAACTACCTAGAAGATATTAGACAATTTAACACTGCTCTGGCATTTGCTTCCGCTCAGATTAACTCGGTTGACATTCCTGGCAGTGGTCCATATTGTTTTAAATTACATGGGTAGGTGTATCATATGGTAGGAAGTTTGCAATCTCCTGCAGGAGTTGCACCAACTTACGCTGGCCTTTTCATTGTAGATTTTGATAGTGCATTACAATATCGTATAGAGAATGAAGCCGATAGAAACTGTTGCAAAGAAATAACGGTTACATTACAAGTAATGCGATACACATTATCCTTATGCACAGTTGTTTAAATACAGCATATAAAAGAGCTAGTTGACACTCTACCTGATTTTAAATTACATTTAACTTCTAGCAATGCATTTCAACCTCGAAGATCCAATGCGCCTACAGTCAGCGAGGTGGCTGTTGTTTCTGTCACTGATGACGGAACACCGCGTTGAGAACAGTTACAACTCAGTCACAGTACTATTGCAATCGTTTAGCAGTTTCTGTATCTTTCATGCTACAGGTAAATTATTTCAACAATATATTGTTGACAGTTATGTCAAAGTAGCAGATTCCAGGTTGGCATTCGTTCGATCGCATCAATAACTCAGAGCTGCCAGTTACAAAGGGTTTGTGGACTTTAATATTAACAGTGATGCTGAACAAAGATGGCCAGTTGGGGGAATTCCCATTACTCTTCCTTCACCTTATATTAGCACCCCTCGAAATATGCTTCAAATTTTTCAAGATGCTATGGCCATTGTTGCCCGTTTATGAAAGCATAATCTATTTTTCACATTGACGACTTGCAGCCCTAAGTGGACTGAAATTATCTCTCAATTGAAACCATATGAAAGAGGTGTGCATAGACCTCACTTAGCTACTATGGTTTTTCATTTAAAATTGCAAGTGTTATTAGACTCTTTCAAAAAAAAGCACGTACTAGGCGTAGTCATTGGTTATATTTGTGTTATTGAATATCAAAAGAGAGGTCTCCCTCATGTACAAATTCTGCTCATTCTGTCAAATGAGAATAAATTACGTACAGTTAAAGATGTTGAATCTTTTATTTGTGCAGAAATTCCAGATAAAGAAGCAACTGTCTTAAGTTATCCAGGAATGCATGGTACACGGACCTTGCACTACTATCAGTTCGAACAGTCCATGCATGCAAGAACAAAATGTTATTAAAAAATATCCGAAACATTTTCAAGAGGAAACGAATTTAAATATTAATGGCTACCTTATATATAGAAGATTTTTATATTTTTTTATATTTGCTTTACGTCGCACTGACACAGATAGGTCTTATGGCGACGATGGGATAGGAAAGGCCTAGGAGTTGGAAGGAAGCGGCCGTGGCCGTGATTATGGTACAGCCCCGGCATTTGCCTGGTGTGAAAATGGGAAACCACGGAAAACCATCTTCAAGGCTGCCGACAGTGGGACTCGAACCCACTATCTCCCGATTACTGGATACTGGCCGCACTTAAGCGACTGCAGGTATCGAGTTCGGTATATATAGAAGAAGCGATAACGATGTTACTCTGACAAATCGATCATTCAGCATTGATAATCGGAGAATTGTAGCATAATGTCGATTTTTCAGTAGAAAATACCGTTGTCATATCTATCTCGAACATCGTCCTTCAATCAAATCTGTTAAATATGTGCACAAATACGTGTATAAAGGATATGACTGCGTAGCTTTACGACTGAGTACAGATTCAGAAGATCGACAACAATTAACCGTTGACTAACTAAACATTTCTTCGAAATGTCGTTTTGTAAGCCCACCCGAGGTTATACGGCGATTACACGAACGACGACTTTTCGAACGATTATATACAGTCGAGCGACTCCCTTTCCACTTACCGGAAGAACAAAGGGTGTACGGATACGAAGCTAATGCTAACCGTGATAGGGACTCCAAACTCATGGCATTTTTTAAACTGTGCAATGAGAATAATACCGTCCGCAAATACCTGTACCCCGAAATTCCAAGAACATTTTGCATGGTCAAAAGGACAATGGAATATTCGCAAAAAAATTAACCAAATGTTTTGGACGGATCTACACTGTCAATCCGGTCGACATGGAAATATCTCCGAGTACTACTTCTGCACGTCAAAGGACCGCAATCGTTGGACAATCTACTCACAGTTGATGGAGTACTGTGCAACTCATTTCAACAAGCTGTAGAAAAATGCACTTAGTCATTAACGATGCCGAATGGAAGGAATGCTTGCAGGAGGCTGCCAGGCACAAAATGCCAACACAATTAAAATGGCTTTTCGCTTCATCTGCATATTCTGTTCTCCTGCGAATATACCTGAGTTGTGGACAACATTTCAGGACGCACTTTCAGAATATTTTTCAGAGACAGCACACGATACCTGAAGCCTACAACCTCACACTGAAAAAATTGGAGATTTTAAATTACATGGTAAATATTGTCAATAATTAAGGCTGCCGACCCATGTTGTGACCGTAGCGCAACATACAACAGAAGCCTACAACGTAGAGGAAGAAAGTATGAACTGGAAGACACATTAATGAAAGCTAAACCTAGAACAGAAAATAACAGCTGAGAAAGTCGTACATGCAGTAGGAAATCAAATTCCCAGTTGTTACTTGATTGACAGACCAGAGGGCTCCGGTAAAACAATGTGACACATTTGCATGTACCTCCCTGGTAAAAGACATCTACCGCACGTAGCGTTGTCACCTGGGCTTATCTTAACACGACGTGAGACTCGGCTTGAAGCTGTTAGTTCCTAGAACGAACATTTTTAAGCTGTTAAGTCAATGTAGATTCATTTCCTCCCGAGTCGGCAGGATCAGTACGTGATTCTCAGACTGCATTCAGTGAAAAGAGTGTAGTCAGCAATATTGCATACATTCACAGGGATTTTACTTGTATAGCAGAGAGCATTGGTTTTCCACTTCAAGAATCCATGACAATGGTGGAGAATGCTAAATTGAAACTTAGTAGTACCTTAGCAGGACAGATCAGAGTCAGAGTTTCTAACAAGCTTCATGCAGCTTGAAACGAAATCCGAGTTATTCAAGTTTTTTATCTGTTTAGAAAATCCTTCGTGATGAACAAGAGGAACCCCCGAAGGTATTTCTCCCAGCAATTTTTGTCTTTTGTAACATGCACCGGTCACTTCCTGCGACGTTGAACGGTTCTTTTCAGCCTACAAGAGAATTGTATCGGATCAGCGCCAAAGCATCACGATTAAAAAGATGGAGAAGTACTTGGTAACGCACTGAGCATCACAATTCTTTTTAAGTAGGTATCATACTCATTGTTACATAACAGGGGGTTCAAAGAGAGATTTTCTATTAATTTTTTTAAAAACGTTTATTTTTTTTCATTTTCAGGACATGAGGGGAACAGAAAATTAGCTACAACTACAAAAATACATTGTGTAATATGATCTGCGGTTTACAGTGCATAATTTTTTTTTAAATATTTGAAGTATTTTGAGTATACTTTTAGTTTGATTATTTAACAAGTAAACTTACTTTCAACATTAGAAAACAGTGGACTATGTCAATTATCTAAAGCAACAACGATAACTTTATCGTAAATTATTGAGCAATTTTATTTAATATCATAAAAATTATTCATGAATGGTTATAAAAGGAATATACGAAGATTTTTGTAAATTTAATGCATTAGTACTACTGCATATTTTATGAATATTACATATTTCACTGATATTTACTACTTTTTCGGGGCTGCCTGGCCGAGGCGGTAAAGGCGTGCTCGGTTCGCCCGGAAGGACGTGGGTTCGAATCCCCGTCAGGAAGTCGTAAAATTTAAGAAAGGAGATTTCCACTTCCGGAGGTGCATATGGCCCTGAGGTTCACTCAGCCTACACCAAAAATGAGCACTAGGTTAATTCCTGGGGGCAAAGGCGGCCGGGCGTAGAGCCAACCACTCTACCCCATCACATAACGAGGTTAACAATGGTGGAAGCCTTTACCTTCCACTCCTCCAAGGGCCTTCATGGCCTGTACGGAGGTGACAAAAATAATTTACTACTTTTTATGGACATATTTCGCACTTGCACATTAGATGAAAATCCGGGCCCTACTGATCACGATAGTGCGGGTCAGCTGTTAACAAATTTAATAACGGAGAAGAAAGATTGACGCCACACGCATACTCCGTTACGAGATGGCGCCGTGTTTACTCGCGCGCTCAGTTGGAGGTCAGCTGTCGTTGTGAATACACCGTGGTCATCTGTACAGAAAAACGCATTTAATAAGTAAGTCTACGAAACCCTCAAAACCCTGCGGCCGTTACAACAGTGACTGCCTATCGCCATTTTTGTTGTTGTTTTGTTTGTAATTTTTAGACCCACCCGCCGCAATGCTCGACGGTTCCTTTTCTTCCCGTTTCGACTTCTCTATCATGGTCTGCTTGGGCAACTTTAGAAGGGTTGATACATTATGTCCCTGATGGTTTTGTTACCCAGGTGACATCCTATGATTAGTCCACGTTCCAAATCACTGGGCTATCCTGACCGACCCACTATGTTGTTACTGCTTCTCTACTGGCAACACCCAGCTCCATGGCTAACTGGTTAGCGTGCTAGTCTTTGGTCATAGAGGTCCCGGGTTAGATTCCCGGCAGGGTCACGAATTTTAACCATAATTGGTTAATTCCCCTGGCACTGGGACTGGGTGTATGTGACATCTTCATCACCATTTCATCCTCATCACGACGCGCAGGTTGCCTACGGGAGTCAAATCAAAGACCTCCACTAGACCTCTCCGGAGACCACACGGCATTTCATTTCATCTACTGACAACACACTCCCCGCCTCGTTTTATACAGGCGGGTCAACCTCTCGTGACATCTAGGTTTCAATTCTGCTATACATACGGGTTTCTGGATACTTTCGATCAGGTAATGTATATGTCGTGTATAAGAACTGAAGAGGCATTATAAAATAAATGGTGAAGTTCACGAGACCTACAAGTAAAGGAGTACGACAGGGAAGCAATTTTTCACCAGAGTTGTTCGACCTGGAAACTATATTGAGAAAGTCATCGAGGAATGTAAGGAGGATACGGAAGGGATGAAGGTCAATGGAGTGAAAATCAAAATGATAAAGTTTGCGGTTGACGCGTTTTATTGAGGAGAATGTAGAAAACTACAGAAAAGCGTTAAGAGGAATGGACAAGACCTTGAGAGAAAAGTAAAATGTGAAAATAAATACATTAAAAAATTACGGTATGGAACCACCAACATAGTGCAGTTGAGTGCAGTCAACATTATAATTAATGATGTAGTGTAAATATCCCGCCAGAAAGTAACACACAAATGATCTCGGTAGCTTCAGAGGTCTCCTGTCCAGCCAAGATCAAGGAATGTTTGTTTTTTTACCACTTTCTGTGGTTCTATTGCAAGCTATAAAACGGGGAATATTTTTAAATAGAAACATATTCTGTTGCTGTATTCTTCAAGTATCCATGTTTCTCCATAACAAAGATTATTAATGCAATCCCCATATTGTACTCTCCATATCTCACCAAGTATTTAAAAATAGCTATTTTATTTCCAATTGTTATAAACAAAAACTTAAATAACTTTGAAACAAAGAGTGATATTTTAACGAAAATTTCAGTAAATATTCCTATAGATTATATACTAGTTCCCTGTAAAAATTGTATGCCTGAGACCAAAATTTAAGGACAAGAATCGTGTCCATGGAATATGCAGGTGACCTTAAACTTTTGGTATGGTAGGACCTGTACCAATCAAGAAAGGCAAAATCACTTCACATAGACGAAATAATAATAATAATAATAATAATAATAATAATAATAATAATAATAATAATAATAATAAGTTACAAGAAAAGGATGCTGCTTACGTCAAGGAACCTAACTGAAGAGAAAAAAAGGTAGACCATTTCATTAGCCATCTCTCCACGCACAGTAGTTTTATATTTAATTTAGATAGTGGAAGGAATGATGTAAGGCAAGAGCGGAAGAGTTGTACTTAGACTACAATACAGATCAGAGAAGACAGGAACAGGCTTATATGAAAAAATGAGGAGACTAACAAAGATCAGTGGAGGAGAAGAATTACTGCCAACCAATCATCAGACGGAGAATTAAGAAGTACTCGTGACCATCACCTCTACTGTGTATCTTGTTAAATTTCCTGCACTCCCTATGTATTAGAGCTATTAAAAGAGTAGGAGTTACGTTGATGGTACTTTCACATCAGTCTAGCTACAATCTGACATGGTATTAACTTTTAACGGTTCGTTAAATCTGTTAGTATTTCAATAACAGACCTTAGATATTTCTGACAGGTCGTCAGCATTGGCGCCTCGTATTCTAAGAAGCGGTTAATTTGTTGGCAGCTATGGATTCCAGTACAAGTGATGCTCGTGTTTGAATGTTCAAAATTTCAATTCGTAGGCTCTTGCATACTATTTTATTTAGTTTATATCTTCGATCAACACATTCTTACTCTACCTCAATAATGTTACTGTTTTTATATCTCACTGACTACTTTTACGATTTTCAGAGACGCCGAGCTACCGGGATTTTGTTTCGCTAATGCCATTTTACGTCCCAGTAAATCCAACGACATAAGGCTGGCATATTTAAGCGTCCTCAAATACTTCCGGACTGAGCCGGGATTGAATTCACCAACTTGGGGGTCATGAAGCTAGGGCCCTACCCACTGAGGCTTTGGTCTGGCTTACTCTATCTTGAAATATTATCAGCTATGTTACTCAGTTCTGAACCCTTGACATGCGCTGATTTTAAATTTAGTTGTGATATCAAATACGATCTCAATAAATGGCTCACAGAAAAGTGTATTAATGAGTATGTTGAGGTCAGAGCCGCAAAAACGGAATTCTCGCAGACACTATCCCAAGATTTGTAAAATTGCATTTAATGATCTGATATTGATGTTACTGTTTTTTAAGGTTCATTACTTCTGATTAGAAATAATTTGCATCATTACAATGAGATTTAAATTATTTCGAAACTTAAAGATATGTTGTCCTTTGACAACCTCCGAAGGCAGGAGCGAATAAAGGATTTATCCCCCTCCCTCCTTCTATTTTAAGAATGTTGTTACCGAACGAGTTGGCTGCACAGTTTGGGTCACTTGCATTAAGGGAGATGGTGGATAGGAATCCCACTGATGGCAGCCCTGTTCCCACTTTCACACCAGACAGATGCTGGGGATGTACCTTAATTAAGGCCATGGTTGTTCCCTTCTCCTATCCCATAAAACCTGTCTGTGTCGGTGCAATGTAAAACAAATATAAAAAAATGGTAAAATGTGGTTTCAGAGCTTAGCATTAATTGCATTAATTAATGCAATTTGTACACCTTGTCAATCCATTTAATATAATGTGTCGGTCGACACGTAATAAACTTGAAATTGAATTTGACTGCGTGATCACACTAAACCGTATAAAAGACACTTGTAAGGTAAAAATAACACATAACATTTATAATATCGGTAGGGTAGATTCCATAGGTAACTTTCAAGAAGCTGAAATGAAAGACATGAAAGAGTTTGAATGGTGAAATACTCGTAAATATTACAAAACTGATAAGTTCCTGAAAGAGTAAGACTAATGTTAGTTCATACATCCTTCGTACATCATACATCCTATATACAATAAAGAATATCACTGTCAGATGCTGGACATACAGTAAGTAGGCCTAAATACTGACATCCCACAGAATGAGAGTATTTCATCGTTGACATTTATGCAACATTTCTAATTTGTTAATTTATTGAGGATGTGAACAGAAGTATGCTCTGGTATAGAAATAACATGTAGTCTCTCTTTACAGGTTAAAGTGTTATTGTTGATAAACTTTGTAGGCCATCGTTCTCACTTGTAATATATGATATGTCCACCAGTTGAATTTGACGTTGCTTCCACTTCTGCCGGGTTCCTCTCTTTCATCTCTCGTACCAGACCTTCATATGTTACCTCTTATTTTCTTCTCTACCGACATATTAGGTTAGCAAAGTCTTTCATTCCATTGCTTTAATTGGCGTTTCTCTTATTTGGCTGATATGATCTTTCTTCGAGGATTCGAACATTTTCCTTTTTCGATTGATGTCAAGCGGGGCTGATTGGTGGTTTTACTATTAAAATAACGATTACTACCGCATTTGATACGGCAAAGCCAAGGTCACAAACACACTGGGCTCAGTGTTGAAGAAAGGCGCGTTATTTGAATGTTTTGATGATTAGAATTAAAACGTCCAAAGTTGATGCTCAGATTGCCGCTGAACTTGCTGCATGATTATTATTTAAGGAAGTGGTTAATGTGATTCTAGGAAACAAAAAATTAAAAAGTAGTGATATACCGGTACTTACTATTGCATTTTTAAATTACTACAGAAATTAAACAATATTCTACATTCACACAGACTTTTTTCGTTAGAATTTGGGTGCAGTTAATGTCGAGCAAGGGGAACGTTCTTATCAAGATATACTGCAAATGGAACTTAGACATCAAGATAGATGCGATATTTTCATGATGAGCGACGATTGTTGGTTTCTTCTGCCGGAGGATCCATTTTCGCATAAAAGAAAATCACTTAGAAATAACTTCCAAAATGCTTCAAGATCCAGAGTCTAAAGGATACAATGAACTATTCTGTATTTAATGTTCATATTTTTTTAAATAATCAACTTCCGAATTCTAGTCAGAAATGTCCAACCAAATTCGTGAAGTATTGCAATTAATTTCATAAGACGGGGTACCATATCTAAAGAACTGAGGGCGATGAGAAAAGAAAACGGATGACAGATCCGTAATCAGCATGGCCAAATTACTGTTAATTAGGTATTTTCATGCCAGTTCATTGTACTTTAAAAAATATTGTGGTGTTGTGTTCTTTGAGTGTATTAGTCAGTGTATTTAAGTAAATACATCGTGACTATTAAAAGGGTAGACATGGTCAACAAGTGTTGACGTCTTCATTGTAACGTAAAAAAGCGGTACTTTAATGTCATTTCCTTTAAAAAATTGTAAATTTGTGTTATTTGAGTGAATCAGTAAGTGTATTTAAGCAAAAACATTGTGACTGTTAAAAGGGTAGACATGCTCAACAAGTGTTGACATGTTCACTGCAATGTATAAAATCGCCAGACGGCATTGCTCAGGTGGCAATTCGCTATTTATTGAAGTAAATATGAAACTCCTCATGGAATGAATAATTGGCTAAGAGTAGGGCCTATAGAACCCTCTGACAAAAGGTGAGCTGGTGGTGGGGGGATGGTGGGAGGAGGGAGAGTGAACGTGCGAAAGGCGATGGTGTACTGTATATGTTGAATTTCTCAAAGAGGCATTTACAGTATTTAACAACAGTACCTTTTGTGAGCACATTGTGAGAATGTGGCTTTTGAAAGGAAAAAGTCGGGCTTTGGAATACTAATGGCCATCACAACAGATGATCTTGAAGAATTGACTATTATCAAGCACTGGTAGCCGAGTAACAATAGAGAATGTAAGTCATACAGAGGGGAAAACGGTATGAATCTGAACACTTGATCAACATCGCTGAGTTTTCATAACAACCTATAATAGATCTCGAATAAAAGATCTCTCTGTGATTGCAATTTTATTTAGCTACCTAAAGATTTGAGGAGCATAGACAAGAACACGAAAGAGATGATAATAATAGTCAGAAGGAGGAGAAGAAGAAGACGTAGAGCAAAATTCTCTGCGTAACGTAAAGTATTTCACCTTGTTTCCTTGAAACGGCAAAAGCCCAAAAGCTTTATAACCATGTCTATTATTATGGGCCGTTAAAGTATCAATCTAAATAATAATAATAATAATAATAATAATAATAATAATAATAATAATAATAATAATAATAATAATAATAATAATAATAATAATAATAATAATAATAATAATAATATCATATTATCATCATATGTCTGAGCTATCACGTGCAGGTGATTTAATTTGACGCCGACTAGGCTGCTTGCGTGCCAATTTCAAAGTCCCATTTACTTTACCAGATGGCATAGTAAATCCATCTTGGATGACCTATAGCTGAGCTTTAATTAATTGTGTCGGATAAGCTAGAAATGTGTCACTAAAGATCTTTTGCATGCAACATCACACGACATGGGGTGTCGAACTGACATTTTTTTCGGCCTTCAAAAATCCGACTGCCTCTGTTTGATTTGAAGGTTACGTACCAGAAGCGACCCTGCCGGATGGGACCACGCCAAAATCGTGCCGCTAGCGACCAAGTGGATTAAGCATAGTGCCGCATGCGACCAATCTGTATTTAGGCTACGGCCGTCGCCGAAGTGGCAGATTGCCTATCGGTTGTTTACCTAGTCTTTTCTTGAATAATTTCAGATAATGTGGAAATGTATTGAACATCCCCCTTGGAAAATTATTTCAATCCCTAACTCCTTTCCCTATAAACGAATATTTGCCCCAATTTTTCCCCTTGAATTCCATCTTCATGTTCATATTGTGATCTATCCTACTTTTAAAAGCACCACTCAAACTTATTCGTGCCGGGCTGAGTGGCTCAGACGGTTGAGGCTTGGCCTTCTGGCGCTAACGTGGCAGGTTCGATCCTGGCTCAGTCCGGTGGTATTTGAAGGTGCTCAAATACATCAGCCTCGTGTCGGTAGATTTACTGACACTTTTTTTTTTTTTTTTTTTTTTGCTAGTTGCTTTACGTCGCACCGACTCAGATAGGTCTTACGGCGACGATGGGACAGGATAGGGCTAGGAGTGGGAAGCAATCGGCCGTGGCCTTAATTAAGGTACAGCCCCAGCATTTTCCTGGTGTGAAAATGGGAAACCACGGAAAACCATTTTCAGGGCTGCCGATAGTGGGGTTCGAACCTACTATCTGCCGAATACTGGATACTGGCCGCAATTAAGCGACTACAGCTATCGAGCTCGGTTTACTGACACGTAAAAGAGTTCCTGCGGGATTAAATTCCGGCACCTGGGCGTCTGCGAAAACCGTAAAAGTAGTTAGTGGAAGATAAACCAAGTAACAGTATTATTAAACTTAATCGTCTAATACCGTAATGTTATTCCACGCCATCTCTTCACTTGACAGCTCGGAACATATTCCTTATTCTAGCAGCTCGTATTATTTCTCCCAAGTCTTAGCGTAACGGTTCAAGGTATTTACACCGAGCTCGATAGCTGCAGTCGCTTAAGTGCGGTCAGTATCCAGTATTCGGGAGATAGTAGGTTCGAACCCCACTGTCGGCAGCCCTGAAAATGGTTTTCTGTGGTTTCCCATTTTCACACCAGGAAAATGCTGGGGCTGTACCTTAATTAAGGCCACGGCCGCTTCTTTCCCACTCCTAGCCC
Organism: Anabrus simplex; assembly: GCF_040414725.1. Classification (NCBI taxonomy): domain Eukaryota; kingdom Metazoa; phylum Arthropoda; class Insecta; order Orthoptera; family Tettigoniidae; genus Anabrus; species Anabrus simplex. The sequence continues at coordinate 1,327,176,054 of NC_090265.1, read as the reverse complement.
TTTCCTGTCCCATCGTAGCCGTAAGACGTATCTGTGTCGGTGCGACGTAAAACAACTAGCGAAAAAAAAAGCAAGGTACTTACCTGAAAATTACCGCTTCGTGATCCTTTCTCCAAGACCTCTTGTGTTAATTTGGTGCATCAGTTACCTGTCATTCTGTATATACTGAAATGTGCTTTGATTGTGTAACATGATCTCACGAAGCTTCAAAGTATATGAATAAATGCTTCTTATGGTTACCTTGAACGTTTTCAAGTTGTATTTTTTTAGCGCATGACTTTTAGTGCGGGGAGTGCCGAGGACATGTTCGGCTCGCCAGATCTGTAGCTGCCTTTCCCGGTACACCCCATGGGAGTGATCTACAAGTACTACTGTGTGAGTGTGTTGTCTGTGCGTGTCTGTGTAGTTATACGGGCTAGAAATGGGAAGGAAGTGGGCATGGCCATGAGAAAGGTACTATTTGGCTGAAGATGAAAATGGGAAACCACGAAAACCATTTTCGCGGATGGTCGACGGGGGATTCTAACCCATCCGTGTCCCGCATTAGCCGTAAAGCACTGAGATAAGTTGTCTGGTACCTTCTCCCAATCATGGAAACGCACGGAAACATGGGCATGTTGTAGGATAAAAGGTAAACGCATCACCATATTTCATGTTGTAGAAGTCCGGCTCCATGGCTAAATGGTTAGCGTGCTGGCCTTTGGTCACAGGGCAGGGGTCCCGGCTTCGATTCCCGGCAGCGTAGGGAATTTTAACCATCATTGGTTAATTTCGCTGGAACGGGGTCTGGGTGTATGTGTCGTCTTCATCATCATTTCATCCTCACCACGGCGCGCAGGTCGCCTACGGGAGTCAAATCGAAAGACCTGCCTCTGGCGTGCCGAATATGTCCTCGGGCACCCCCGGCACTAAAAGCCATACGCTATTTCATGTTGTAGAAACTACCAGATTCCCCAGGAGTGTTACGTGAAGTAGGGACAGTAACTGCTCATGGAACTGATTCAAGTGGCATTGGGCTTAGGCTGGTACTTCGCAGTAAATTCTTCAAAAGCAACTTAGGAAGATGTCGTTTTTTCATTCCTGTCTTCAGAAAATCCAGGAACTGATCCTGTACTGTACTTATAGATACGGTAGCTGAAAAACAAATATAATCTTCGTTAAAATATAACTGAACTTGTGTTATTCTAGTGTTCAGAATTACCTGATTGTACATCCCCCCCTCCACCACACATTTTTAGGGTTTTGACCTTCGAATATCTGTTGCATTATTTATGACCCGTCTATGCTTCCTCTGGGGAAGGAATATCTCTCTCTGTATGGCATTCCAAATTACACATTACACTGATTTCAACGACGAGTTCTTGAGTTGGTTTTAGATATTACCTTTGTGTGTGATGTAATGTGTGCATGTTTTTTTTATAACTTGCATCATAGAAATGTACTCATTAATTATTATTTATACACCTTTCATGGAATAGTTGGGATCGTTCTCCGTAAAGTCTAATATAGGCTGTATTTACAGACGACTAATTCAGTGTAGGCCTATTCCTTAAATGTTGTGCACGGCTTGCGGCTATATTAGTTCGCTATCTGTAAATTTTTCGCCTATTTTCTAACCTTGTCTTGTTCTGATTTAGCTTACGTTATCTTGGACAATGACATAGGCCTATCTTAGAAAACAGTAACTGGCCGGTACTGGAAGATGATTTTTGTAGTCCTTGAAAATTAAGCTTTATTGTATTTTTAAATATTATTAACTTTTGGTAAGATTTTATGGAAATCACACCCTTACATTGAAAAGGCATTTAGTAAAGTACAAGATTATTGTATGAAAATCTCATACCGTAGAGCATTTTATTTTTATAAGGGAAAAAGTTTAGGTGGCCGGTACTGTAGGACTCTCCCCTACTGTAGCTTATTGAAATGAAAATAGGGCTGTCAACACCGGTCGCATCCGGCACGGTTACAGATTATGTGATCGCTCGTGGCACGGTCGCATCTGGCACGACTCCGATTTGAACCCGCGATCCTGGAATGCAGAGGCCGACGCTTTATCACTGATCCACAGACGAAAACATGATATAACAGTTGCGCTAACCAGATCTGATGTCACTCTTTATGATTTTATTTAAACAACTAGAATATTAGTTGGCTGGTCGATTTTAGCTGGCCGAGTGACTGGGGAGGCAGAACACCTCTAATCAAGTATGAGTATATCGGCCACCTTCATAAGAATACAGCAACGTACTCGAAATGTCAGTAAGCTGCACAAAATTTACACGTAACAGCGTCACGGTTCAACCCGGACGAAGACATAAATTGCGAGTACGTTACATCCCTCTGCTTAGTTTATTTGAGGTTTGTAGGAAGTTAAGAGAAAAATGGGTGTTCTTTTATTACTAGGCCTACTATACAGGTCGGATGCGACTCTATTCTTCTTTTCTAAGAACTAAAACATTTGTCACAATTCCTTGAGATGGTTTACTTACAGACCGATCGATTTATTTTCGCTTGACATCATGGTCTTGGTAGTAAAATTACCAACTGGAATAACTCTGTCTGTAATATCTAGTATGGGAAACTAGGAGGGGAGCGTATTCTGTCCATTTTCCCCGAGGCTTTGAAGTAACACTGTACGACATGGAGTGTCGAATGACCTTTTTCAGCCTTCATAAATCAGACTACCTCTGTCAAGATTGAACCCATGATCTTGGAGTCCAAGGCCAACACTACCACTGTTCCACAGAGGTAGCAATATTTGCGCTAACGAAATCGGATGCCATAGAACAGCTCTTTCCTTTGATATTCCCCACTCAACCTTATTCGATAGTACTTCCGCACCTTTTATGAACCAATGTTTTCATTCCTTGAGAGTTTATAACCCTTCTTTATTCTCCATGCGGCAAATGGCCTGGAAACTTCTTCAACTAAACAATGACATCAGTCGGATTATTCTACATTCGTTGGTCTACTCTTTCCAGTTCTAACCGATCTCTTTTGGAACTCCTATTCCAGGATTGCTTTCCTAAACAGAGTTACTAAGACCAAACCAGAACTTGGCTTCTGGTTCAAGGAGTATCGATTTATAGCCCTCTTACTTCTTTCGCATAGTGTAAGAGAGTCCATTGCGTAAACTGATGGAATGCTTTATAACTGCAACTGTGTGAAAGAGTCATTGTAAAACTGATCACCCATAGAAATTAAAGCGTAAAATGCAAGAAGTATTGCAGACAGATAGCATGATCTTTCGAAAAATTAAACTTTAAGATGCGCGGATATTCTACATGACTTTATGAGATGATGTAATAACATTGCTATATCTTGTATCGTAATCTGGATTATAAACCTTCGTCTCTGTAAATAAGTGTGCAATGTAATCGAATGTATGTATAACTGCCTTTAGCTCCATTTTTTTATACGGGGTTGGAGATACGGTGACGTGAACATTTATGGTATGTTTCAACTACCGGATGTCCTTCCTGACGACCTCATGTGAGGAACTAAAGAAGATAAAATGAAGGATGGTGAATGATGGAAGTATTCGCGAGATAGTGGGTTCAAACCCCATTGCCGACAGCCCTGAAGATGGTTTTCCGTGGTTTCCAATTTTCACACCAGGCAAATGCTGGGGCTGTACCTTAATTAAGGCCAGGGTCTTCCTTCCCACTCCTAGCCCTTTCCTGTCCCCCCATCGTCACCATAAGAACTATCTATGTCGGTGCAAAAAGAAGATTTGGAAGGAATCATTTGTGGCGTATGAATAGGAACTGTCCCGGCATTTGCCTGGAAGTGAAAATGGGAAACCACAGAAAACCATTCTCACGACAGTCGACGGTGGGGTTCGAACCCTCGCGTCCTCCGAATGCAGAGCTTGGCCCCATAGCTGCAGCGCATTAACAAGCGTGGCCACTCCGCCCGGTGCAATCAAATCGAATATAATTACCATTTTTTCCCTTTCTTTCTTAATCTGCTTACCCTCCAGGATCGGTTTTTTTCCTCAGACTCAGCAAGGGATCCCACCTCTACCGCCTCAAGGACAGTATCATGGAGCGGGAGACATTGGGTCGAGGAGATACAACCGGGGTGAAGGACCAGTACCTCGCCCAGGCGGTCTCACCTGCTATGCTGAACAGGGGCCTTGTGGAGGGATGGGAAGATGAGAAGGAATTGGAAAGGAAGCGGCCGTGGCCTTAAGTTCGGTACCGTCCCGGCATTTGCCTGGAGGAGAAGTGGGAAACCACGGAAAATCATTTCGAGAATGGATGAGGTGGGAATTGAACCCGCCTCTACTCAGTTGACCTCCCGAGGATGAGTAGACCCCGTTCCAGCCCTCGTACCACTTTTCAAATTTCGTTGCAGAGCCGGGAATCGAACCCGGGCCTCGGGGGTGGTAGCTAATCACGCTCACTACTACACCACAGAGGCGGACATTATCATTTTTCTTGAAAAAATATTAGTGCCTTAAGCTGAAATACGTAATTTAACTTATTTTACTATCAAAGCGATGTTTGTAGGAGGGCGATATAATACATGAGGAAACATGTCCTCTACATTCTACACTAAACAGCGGCAGATTTTAAATATGCGTATAATAAAATATACGTATAGTGTAGAGTATAATACAAAATTGGCACTCTTATCTTTATACACAGCCCTTGCGCATGCCTTAAGATTTATTTTGACAATATACCAAGGTCAAATACAGCCTCCGTGGCTCAGGCGGCAGTGCGCCGACCTCTCACCGCTGGGTTGCGTGGTTCAAATCTCGGTCACTCCGTGTGAGATTCATGCTGGACAAAGCGGAGGTGGTACAGGTTTTTCTCCGGGTACTTCGGTTTTTCCTGTTATCTTTCATTCCAGCAACACTCTCCGATATCATTTCATCTCATGAATCATTGTCTCAGCGGAGTGCGACTGGCTTCGGCAGCCGGCACAGTTCCTTTCCTTACCGCTAGATGGGGCTTCATTCATTCCATTCTTGACCCAGTCGAATGACTGCAAATAGGGTATGGATTTTCATTTTCACCAAGGCCAGATACTTACACTCAATCAATCAATCAATCAATCAATCAATCAATCAATCAATCAATCAATCAATCAATCAATCAATCAATCAATCAATCAATCAATCAATCAATCAATCAATCAATCAGCACTGATCTTATTTCAGGGCAGTCGCCTAGGTGGCAGAGTTCCTATCTGTTGTTTACCTGGTCTTTCCTTAAATAATGATATGTAAGAGCACCGCCTGGCTAGATGAGGTAAGCAACGGTAAACTACCTCACTCTTTATTTGCCTAACACACCTCGGCCCGGTTTCATCAACACATGTTAGTACTTAACAAGGTGTTAAATCATTTTAACATACGATTTAAGAAAATTTGCGTTTCATCAACAAATGTTAACATTAACAAATGTTAAACTGCGTATTAAAGTTAACATCAGCCATTTCCAATGTTAAATGGCTAACATTAGGATTTAGCAACCTGTTCCAAAATGGCTGCTGTGAATCTCGCTTTCGAGGCGGAATTGCTCTATTTAGATCTTTTACAAAACAGTCCTGATCGAAGAAAAGTTCAGCGACGTAATGACTTTCAAAATTTGACGGATCCGAAATTTCTTCATAGATACAGGTTATCGAAAACAGTCGTTGCTAAGGTTGTTGACGAAATTCAAGTGAGGTTAGAATATCCTACGAAGAGAAACTTACCTCTTTCTCCAATGTTGCAGGTACTGATAATATTACGAGTTTTTGCTACTGGTTATTTTCACATAATGGCCGGAGACAATGCTGGAATTTCTAAAGCCACTGTTAATAGAGTTGCTTGTCGTGTGTCTGCAGCCATAGCATCCATGAGAAGGAGGTATATAACATTCCCTTCAGTAGAACAGCGTCAGTAAATTATCCGCGACTTCTATGAAATAAGCCGTTTTCCTGGTGTTTGTTCTACGTGCAATAGATTGCATACATGTAAGAATCCAATCACCTGGAGGCAATTGGGCCGAAATATATCGTAATCGAAAGGGATATTTCTCTGTTAATGTTAATGTTCAGGTGATTAGTGAGCCTAACCTCCAAATCAGGGATATACTTGCTAGGTAGTCTGGTTCTGCACACGACAATACAATATTTAATCGGAGCACAGTTTGAAGTGGGACAATTAACGAAGTGATTTTGTTAGGTGACAGCGGATACCCGCTAAAAAAAAAAGTATCTGTTTACCCCATTGAAAACCTCGCGGACTTTTCCCCCGCCTCGTCCTTTTCTTTTATCGTCAAGCCATCTGTGCGCTTGCACTCAATAACTTATATATATATTTACTAACTAATTCAATTAACAACTCTTCTTCGAAGGAGGAAAAATTAGAACTACGATTCCGTTTCACTTCACGCGCCATATTTTACAGCTGTGCTCAAACAAAAGCGCATCGGAGCGCGCTGTAAAACAGCATGTTCGTACCACTGCCTCCTTGATTCGCACCAGTTCGCAATATTGGGAGAGTTAACAGTCGATTAGTTAACATTTCACAAGAAAAGTTTGATGAAACGCAAGAAACCTAACAAGATGTTAAATTTCTAACTCCGTATTAACTAACTACTTGTTAGTATATATTTAACATGTGTTGATGAAACCGGGCCCTCTAGTGACATCTTGATCATCTCTGACAGCTGACGGTTGATCTGCTGGGGATCCAACCAGTCTTCAGGCAACTCTCAGCGTAGAAACAATCAAGGTCACACACCTAACATGAAGACATGCCAGCTAACTTAACTTCAACGTTCCGATCACTTTACATCTAGATGCTCCTTTAAAATGAACAAGTCAGTGCCAGCTCAGAACAGGAAGTTGCAATACCACCCAAAGATAGCGACGTAGGAATTCCGTGTTGGCTTAACCGAGTGCGCACTGGTTTTACGAAACATGTTCTCTGCAACTGAGGTCGTCCTCTACAACATTTTTTAGGCTTCACTGTGCCCTTCACACGCATTATCACAGGCCCGTCATCTTCCAGCTAATGTTGGCACGATGTTGTGTTTGACATGAGGTGTAGTCTAATGGTTTATAGTAGACCATGAATTGTCTAGGTGTAGTGGAAGAGGAATATTATGATGTATTAAATCGAATTGTTCCTTTTTTGCTTCAACACATACTGTAGGACTTTTTGAAGTAACTGGATACGGTTGTGCAAAAATACAATAAAGTTATTGAAATGTCTTCCGTTATGGTGTAGCAATTTAAAAAAGGAACGTTTCCCTTTGCGAAAATCTAATGATCATGAGTATGTCCTACAATAAACGAAACTCAAATATTGATAACAAACTATTTATTTGCATTATTTCACAGAGCATTTCTGGCGACCAAGGCCTTGCGGTAAGACTAATGTGACATCACTGACGGTACCCTTTCTATTTCAGCTCACTTGCTTTATTCAAATCCACAGCCGTAGCATCCTTAGCGACCAGGAACAGCACCGGTCCCGTGGTGAATGGGTAGTGTTCCTCTTACCAGGAGGTCTCGGATTCGATTCCCAGCCAGGTCAGGGATTTATACCTGGTTCCAGCCTACGTGATTACAATTACATGTTTTGTAGCGTTGCACACATTTTCGGATGACCCCAGCCATAAGACGTATTCATGTCAAAATGTTCACGTAATAATGCGTATTTGAACAGGAAATAATTACCAAATTCGTGATGTAGGTACCGTACGTTCTGAAAGAAGTGATGTAATATGCAGTAGGCCATGAAGCATGTGGTAAGGTTGCTTTATCGCACATGAGAGGTAAATGAAAGTATTTGAAAAAATAGGCCTTTTCTGGACGCTGTGAAATGCTTTCTTTTAGAAAACTATTTTTCTTTTGTTGTTGTAGTAGTTGATAAAAATACATCCGGTTGTGGTTGGCGCATTGTATTGCGGTAGAAATAATTAATATTATGATAATAAAGGCCGAGAGTGTGGGAACGGTACCTGTCGGAACGCGACAATGCCCGCGTAGCTGTGAAAATATGCATGGGGCCAGTGGTGAGTATAACAATAGTCCCGGCAAAGTGTTGAGACTCCTTAGAAGATGTTGAAAGTGGGCAACAATGGAAAGGTGCCCAAAATTATCTGGAGGCCAAAAATTTGAGATGCTTTCTCGAAAATCTTCCACGCGCCTATATAAAGAGCGAAGCTCGAGGTGCGAGTCAGTCTTGAGTCAGTCGTGATTGAGAGCGAGGCAGTTGCGAAACGGTCGCGAGTCAGTGCGTTAGGGAGAGTAAGGCTGTCATGATCACGTGAAGTACGACGAGTTGTGAAGTGAACTGCTCTGCAGTGTGAGAAGTCATGTTGGAGAGCAGGAGTTTGACTCGCCAAAGGGCTGAGTGAATGCATAAATAACTGTAAATAGTAGTTTAAGGAATTTAGTCGATAGTAAAACAAGCTACCTCCCTGTGTATTCGTATTAGTTTTAAATACCACGATAACCCACCAAAATTTCGCTAATAACACTCATGAACGAGACAGACATACTACACTGGAAATAGTTCTTGCGGTTCGTTAAGTGATAACGTTGCAGTATCTATGGCAAGTGCAAGAGACAAGGAAAACCAATATTCTACAAGCTCTGCCTTTGGGTAGCATGACAATAGATGTTCTACTAATACCCAAAAAGGAAACTCATGGGTGTGCGTCAGGGATAGAACTGATGCTAGGACGCCAGTCTGGGAGAATGCTACCCCTATTATTTTGTTGCCATAAACATGCATTATTATTATTATTATTATTATTATTATTATTATTATTATTATTGCACCGGTCCCGTGGTGAATGGGTAGTGTTCCTCTTACCCGGAGGTCTCGGACTCGATTCCCAGCCAGGTCAGGGATTTATACCTGCATCTGAGGGCTGGTTCCAGGTTCACTCAGCCTACGTGATTACAATTGGGAACATGCATTATTTCCAAAAATATTTTTTTTGAAAAGTACACCAATGAAATAGTATGTAAACGTATTACATTGTGGTATGTTGCCTTGTTTTCTACCATTAAAAAAATATTTAATAGTGCCTTTCCGCAAGGCGAGTGAAACGGCCTCTGACGTAAGCGGCGCGCTGTGACGTCACGATCCAGTACCGCATGGAGCTCAACCAGCCGTTATGCATCAGCCGTTGCTAAAAGCCGATTGTTTATTATTCATGATCGCGAATAACTTCAAAATGACAGAAAGAAGGTTCAAAACAGCACAATCAGACAATCTATCATGTGTAGATGTCGTCATTCTTGAAAAATAGTGACTTTTGTGGCCGCAGAATTTCGCGGATAAAAAACAAGTTTGTAAGTGGCATCTTTTATATACGTGCAATGCACTGTAACCCATAGTATTAGGATAACAACTGAACCTGGATAGATATCACGTCACTTTCAACATTTCCTTCTAGACTGATTCCCCTATTAAAGAATAACATTACATTTTCGGGCTTTCAGCATTAGTAAAGTAAGAAATCGGATTTCAGCACTAACATAAACATATAGGTAGCATTGTAGTACTAGTCCGCTTCTGTGGTGTAGTGGTTAATGTGTGCCACTCCCGGAGGCCCGGTTTCGATTCCCGGCTCTGCCATGAAAGTTGAAAACAAATAGTACGAGGGCTGGAACGGGGTCTACTTATCCTCGGGAGGTCAACTGAGTAGAAGGGTTTCAAATCTCACCTCAGCCATCCTCGAAGTGGTTTTTCGTATTTTCCTACTTCTCCTCCAGGCACCTAAGGCCACGGCCGTTTCCTTCCCTCTTCCTTGTCTATCCCTTCCGATCCTCCAACAAGGCCCCTGTTGAGTATAACAGGTGAGGCCTCCTGGGCGAGGTAATGGCCCTCCTCACCAGTTTCATCACCATACTCAAAGTCTCACGTTCCAGGACACTGCCCTTGAAGTGGTAGAGGTGAAATCCCTCGCTGAGTCCGAGAGAAAACCAACCCTGAAGGATAAACAGATTAAGAAAGAAAGAAAGAAAGAAAGAAAGATCATAGTACTATAGGGCTATAATCTATCATTCCCCCAAAAATATATATTTATGGCTGGGACAACTGGCCTACCCACTACCGGGGCCCATGAAAGAGAATTAAATATCTTTGTGGAGGGAAAAAGTTAAACATGATAAAGGTAAATATGGCTTCATCTAGTTTTCACAAGTCGGGCTGAGTGGTTCAGACTGTTGAGGTGCTGGCCTTCTGACCCCAAGTTGGCAGGTTCGATCCTGGTTCAGTCCGGTGGTAGTTGAAGGTGCTCAAATACGTCAGCCTCGTGTCGGTAGATTTACTGGCACGTAAAAATAACTCCTGCAGGACTAAATTCCTGCACATCGGCGTCTCCGAAAATCGTAGAAGTAGTTAGCGGGGCGTGAAGCCAGTAACATTAATTACATTTGGCTTTTAACAAGCTGAACATATCAGGAAAGAAAAGTGTCCTGGTGACATTTTAGTCGCTCAATACAGGAATGTCTTTGGGTGCTGTGACTTTAATTTTTTTCTGTTTGCTTTACGTCACACCGTCACATAATGGCGACGATGGGACAGGAAAGGCCTAGGAATGGGAACAAAGCGGTCGTGGCCTTAGGTACAGCCTCAGCATTTGCCTGGTGTGAAAATGGGGAAACCACGGAAAACCATCTTCAGGGCTGCCGGCAGTGGGGTTCAAAACCCACTATCTCCCGGATGCGAGCTCGCAGCTGCGCGCTCCTAACCGCACGGCCAACTCGCGCGGTATTTTTACCCTTTGTTTTTACCAATTAAGCTCTTCAATAAAGACATACATAACTGTCCCATGCCAAGATATATTGGTAGAATTAGAGCTGTAAAAATGGTTCATAACCCCTTTGATTTATTATCTTGACATGGATCACCCAAAACATAAGTTAGGTTTGGAGAATACTTTAATAATCAGCATTATTTAATGCACCATTTATTACTTTCATATTCCAAGATGTAATTGAAGCATTTAAATAAAGCATCATACATTAAAATTTAAAGTTTTACCACTAGAACAGCTGACATGGAAAAGTTATTTGAAAATTCAAACAAATTCATCTTACGTTAAAATCTTCAAAAAAATAAACTGTAGACTTTTCCGATATATCACCAGCATTTCTCCAGCTCGCCAAAATCCATTTCTCCCTAATTTTAGCGTCTTTGGAACGTTTATAAACAATTTGTTTGGGATGGTATGCGATGTGCTATTGCACATCGGAACTCTACACCATTTATAAGTTTTCTGCCTCACTGTCTGCGCAGGATTCATTTTAAGTCTAAAATATACCACTCAGATTATTATCCAATGTATAGACCTCGAATTTAACCATACTAGACACTAACGTAAAGTAGAAAATACGCGAAGTGTATCCTGCTTCTCACAGCACACTACGTGTTATTTCGTCTGCTAATTCAGTCAACCTGTACGATGACGTCAGGCCAATGAGATCGCGTACTTGCGTGACATGACATTTTCGTAGATTTTTATCATGTTTGGAGTTATTATTTGTACATTCTGATCACATTTTTGAATTCTGCATGTAATTTTGTATCAGATTAGCATATTTTTAATTAAAACCCCGGATCATGCATGTTCCCTATTCAGGAGCTATCCGACGGTGAGATGGCCGCCCCGGTCTAGGGAGCCAAGAATAACGGCCGAGAGGATCCGCCGTGCTGACCACACGATACCTCGTAATCTGTGGACCTTCGAGCTGAGCAGCGGTCGCTTGGTAGGCCATGGCCTTTCGAGGCTGTTGGGCCATGGGGTTTGATTTGGTTTTATTATTATTATTATTATTATTATTATTATTATTATTATTATTATTATTATTATGTGCGTATGGACCCAATGGATCACGCAAAGCTCTAACGATTCTGTTTTCTGAGTTGCCAAACAGCTCTCATCCTTTCTCCGTGGATCCTTTTTCGTTCTTCTGTCCACTTTGCTCCGGTCTTCTTTTACACTTCGTTCTCTGGTTGCACTTTCCATCCATTAATTTTTTTCCTATAAAGGTTTCTGTCCGCGGTGTCATTTGGGTTTATCTGGGCTTTTTCCAGATCCTTCTTCACTTCTAGTACCCATGAAATATTTTTTAGATGTTCTATGTAGGTGAGAATCTTGTGTGTCAGTCTACTTGCCGGCAATCTGTGGACGTGCCCATAGAATTTCAGACGTCTTTTGCGGATGTCTGCTGCAATGTTGGAATGCTCTTCTGTCTCTCTGCGTAACCTCAGTCTATATCCATCTTCTGTTTTTCGGGGACCGAGAATTTTCCTCAGGATTCTCCTTTCTTCTTTTAAAATATTTTCTAGGTCACCTTTCCCGTTTAGTGTAAGGGTCTCACTGGCATATAATACTTCGGGCTTTATTACTGTATTATAGTGTCTGATCTTTGCAAGGCGGGACAAGCACTTTTTATTGTATATGTTGTGAACCCTACCGTAGGCTTTCCGAAATTTTTGTAGGCGAATTTTCTGGGCAACCTTCTCGCCTCCCGTTGGTTCAAGTATTTCTCCCAAGTACTTGAAGTGTGGTACTCGGTTGATTTGCCCATGTGTCGTGTTCAAAGTTTGGATGTCAAGTTTTGAGCAGAAGAACTTGGTCTTTTCAAAGGAAATTTGTAGGCCAACCTTTCCAGCACATTCGCTAAGGGTTTCAATTTGTTTAACGGCTGTGAATACATCATCTGTAAGTATGGCCAGGTCATCTGCAAAAGCGAGGCATGATATCTCAATACCGTCTTTGGGTCGTCCTAGTCGTATGGGGCGCCAGTATCCCATGTCTTTCAATACCTTTTCCCACTCGCGGATGACTTTGTGTAAGGGAGAGTCGTGAGCCCAAGGTTCGCCACCAATTAAGGCATGACGTAAATAAATAATAAATATCTCACAATATGTTGGCTTTCTCGTGTTTCGAGCCCGCTGTCCGCCACTGCATCGTGGTTAATATATTCTCAGAATAATGTTTGTAGATACTTGATAGATAATTGTTAGAATTTGTTTTGGCAGTCAGTCCCAATAATTTATTTTTATTTACCTTCATCCACCCCCCCACACACACACCAATTATCGTTTTTCTGGTACACTTCTGTATAGCGCTAACCTTAATACAGCATCAGTAACGCTCGGCAAGGAATTCGATATGTGTTTCTTTAGTTTTAAAGGAAATTCTAAATACCAATTTTTTCATCTGTAAATTAAAGCTTTGAGATATAGATACATCTATCTACCTATATATATATACACACACTGACTGACAGAGCAAATGCAACACCAAGAAGGAGTGGTCAGAACTTTATGCCAATTGCAGGGTAGACTGACGTCACTGAGGTATGCTCATGATGTGAAATGCGCCGCTGTGCTGCGCACGTAGCGAACGATAAATGGGACACGGCGTTGGCGAATGCCCCACTTCGTACCGTGATTTCTCAGCCGACAGTCATTGTAGAACGTGTTGTCGTGTGCCACAGGACACGTGTATAGCTAAGAATGCCAGGCCGCCGTCAACGGAGGCATTTCCAGCAGACAGACGACTTTACGAGGGGTATGGTGATCGGGCTGAGAAGGGCAGGTTGGTCGCTTCGTCAAATCGCAGCCGATACCCATAGGGATGTGTCCACGGTGCAGCGCCTGTGGCGAAGATGGTTGGCGCAGGGACATGTGGCACGTGCGAGGGGTCCAGGCGCAGCCCGAGTGACGTCAGCACGCGAGGATCGGCGCATCCGCCGCCAAGCGGTGGCAGCCCCGCACGCCACGTCAACCGCCATTCTTCAGCATGTACATGTTCCAATATCGACCAGAACAATTTCCCGTCGATTGGTTGAAGGAGGCCTGCACTCCCGGCGTCCGCTCAGAAGACTACCATTGACTCCACAGCATAGACGTGCACGCCTGGCATGGTGCCGGGCTAGAGCGACTTGGATGAGGGAATGGCGGAACGTCGTGTTCTCCGATGAGTCACGCTTCTGTTCTGTCAGTGATAGTCACCGCAGACGAGTGTGAGACGAGGCGTCGGCGTGGAGAAAGGTCAAATCCGGCAGTAACTGTGGAGCGCCCTACCGCTAGACAACGCGGCATCATGGTTTGGGGCGCTATTGCGTATGATTCCACGTCACCTCTAGTGCGTATTCAAGGCACGTTAAATGCCCACCGCTACGTGCAGCATGTGCTGCGGCCAGTGGCACTCCCGTACCTTCAGGGGCTGCCCAATGCTCTGTTTCAGCAGGATAATGCCCGCCCACACACTGCTCGCATCTCCCAACAGGCTCTACGAGGTGTACAGATGCTTCCGTGGCCAGCGTACTCTCCGGATCTCTCACCAATCGAACACGTGTGGGATCTCATTGGACGCCGTTTGCAAACTCTGCCCCAGCCTCGTACGGACGACCAACTGTGGCAAATGGTTGACAGAGAATGGAGAACCATCCCTCAGGACACCATCCGCACTCTTATTGACTCTGTACCTCGACATGTTTCTGCGTGCATCGCCGCTCGCGGTGGTCCTACATCCTACTGAGTCGATGCCGTGCGCATTGTGTAACCTGCATATCGGTTTGAAATAAACATCAATTATTCGTCCGTGCCGTCTCTGTTTTTTCCCCAACTTTCATCCCTTTCGAACCACTCCTTCTTGGTGTTGCATTTGCTCTGTCAGTCAGTGTATGTCATTGGATGTATGTGGGTGGGTGGGTGGGTTTGTACCACATCTCCTCCCAAACCATTGGAGCGATTTCCACCAAATTTGATACACTTATGACTTAGTATCAGGAGACAAATCGCGTGGGGGTAAGACATCCCAAACACCCCTGGGGCGGGGTGACAAGGGGGGTCATTTATAAAAATAAATGAAAATAGTATCGAATCCATACTTTTCGGGATCGCTGAGATGAATAGTGACACCCCAAGTTTTTTAAGTCAAAGTTCAGCCCCCTTTGGAGTGGGGGCGAGGGGGCTGATATATACAAATAATTGAAAACAGTGTCGAATACATAGTTTTCGGGGTCACCAAGGTGAATAGCGACACTGCGGATTTTTAGTATCAGGAGACAACCACGTGGGGGTAAGACACCTCAGGAACCCTTAGGGGCGGGGGGCGAGGGGGGTCATAAATAAAAATAAACGAAAATAGTGTGGAATCCATACTTTTCGGGGTCGCTGAGATGAATAGTGACACTCCGAATTTTTTAAAAGTCCAAGTTCAGCCCCCTTTGGGGTGCGGGTGAGGGGGGAGTGATATATATACAATAATGGAAAATAGTGTCGAATACATAGTTTTCGGGGTCGTCAAAGTGAATAGCGACACTCCGGATTTTTAGTATCAGGAGACAAACCACGTGGGGGTAAGACACCCCAGGAACCCTTAGGGGCGGGGGGCGAGGGGGTCATATATAAAAAGAACGAAAATAGTGTGGAATCCATACTTTTCGGGGTCGCTGAGATGAATAGTGACACTCCGAATTTTTTAAAAGTCCATGTTCAGCCCCCTTTGGGGTGGGGGGCTAGGGGGGAGTGATATATACACATAATCGAAAATAGTGTCAAATCCATACTTTTCGTGGTCGCTTAGATGAATAGTGACATCCCGGGAATTTTTAAATTCCAAGTTCAGCCCCCTTTAGGGTGGGGGGCAAGGGGGGAGTGATATATTAAAATAATCGAAAAGAGTGTCGAGTACTCTTCGGGGTCGCTGAGATGAATAGTGACACTCCGAATTTTTACTATCAGGAGAAACCACGTGGGGATAGGGGATCCCAGGAACCCTTAGGGGCGGGGGGCGAAGGGGTGATATATAAAAATCATCGAAAGTAGTGTCGAATGCATACTTTCGGGGTCGCTGAGATGAATAGTGACACTCCAATTTTTTTAAAAGTCCAAGTTCTGACCCCTTTGGGGTAGGGAGCAAGGGGGTGAGATAAAAAATAATCGTATTTAGTGTCGAATATATAGTTTACGGGGTCGCCGAGGTGAATAGTTACACTCCAGAATTTTAGTATCGGGAGACAAACCACGTGGGGATAGGACACCCCAGGAATCCTTAGGGGCGGGGGGCAAGTGGGTCATATATAAAAATAAACGAAAATAGTGTCGAATCCATACTTTTCGGGGTCGCTTAGATGAACAGTGACTTCCCGGGAATTTTTTAATTCCAAGTTCAACCCCCTTTAGGGTGGGGGGCAAGGGGGTGTGATATATAAAAAAATCGTAATTAGTGTCGAATCCATAGTTTTTGGGGTCGCTGAGATGAATAGCGGCAGTCCGGAATTTTAGTATCATGAGACAAACCACGTGAGGGTAAGGCACCCTTGCCGCCCTTAGGGGCAGGGGGGGGGGCGATGGGGCTGATATATAAAAAACATTGAAAGTTTTGTCCAATCCATACTTTTCGGGGTCACTGAGATGGACAGTGACACTACGGAATCTTTTAAACCAAGTTCAGCCCCCTTCGGGGTAGGGGGCGAGATATACAAAATTATCGAAAATAGTGTCGAATCCATAGTTTTCGGGGTCGCTGAGATGAATAGTGACACTTATAATCTTTTTAAAATCCACGTTCAGTCCCCTTTGGGGTGGGGGACGAGGGGTGAGTACATATAGAAATAATCGGAAATAGTATCGAATGCACAGTTTTCTGGGTCGCTGAGATGAATAGTGACACTCTGGACCTTTAAAGTCCAAATTCAGGCCCTTTTGTGGTGGGGGGTTAGGGGGGAGTTAGATATAAAATAATAGAAAATAATGTCACATCCATGGTTTTAGGGGTCGCTGAAATGAGGAGTGACACTCCGGTTGTCGTTTAAGTCCAAGTTGATCCCCAATTGCCAGGCGGGTGAGAAGGAGTCAAGGACAGAAAATATCCAAATGACCGAGATTAAGGATGTTTTTTGTACGTTCCAGTATAACTGTCAGCAGAACAAATATTACCTACTACCTGAAAAAAATACTGAGGGGGGAAAACACCCCTAGAAGCTATAGATGAGGGGACGAAATGTAATTATGACTGAAAATGACCTATATTAGTGTTGAATCCATACGTTTCGGGACTACGGGAGCAATTTCAAACAAACTTGGTCACTATGACTTATTATCAGGAGACAAACTGCGTGGAGGTATAACAACCCTAGCACACCTACGACGGGGTGAGATGTAGAAATAATCGAAAATAGTGTCGAATCCATTCTTTTCGGGGTCGCTGAGATGAATAGTAGATGAATAGAAGTCCAATTTCTGCCTCCTTTCGCATAGCGGTGAGAAAAAGTGAAAAACAAAATTTCGAAAATGACCGAGAGAATGGACGCATGTGTTTATACTGGACCTACTGTCTGGAAAAATATACCTTAGGGGTAAGAGACTTCTAGCCTCTAAAGTAGGGGCGAAATGTTAAAATTAACCGAAAACAACCGAAATTTGTGTCTAATCCATAGTTTTCGGGGTCGCTGAGATGAACTATGACACTCTGGATGCCGTTTAAGATAAAGCTCAGTCCTAATAGGCAGGCGGATGAGAACTGGCAAAAAATTGAAAACGTCCAAAGGGACAGAGTTTAAGGATGTATGTGTGTATGTTCTAGCATATCTCTCAATCAAACTTGGTATACACATGCCTTACTATATAGAAAACATTACTGTGCAGGTCAGATACACTTAGCCCCCAGTGATGTTGGGAAATGAGAGGGGCTGACGTGCAAAAATAAGGAAAATAACCAATATTAATGTCGAAATCCATTGTTTATGTGTCGCTGATACGAACTGTGACGCTGTGGATAGCGTTTAAGTCCACGTTCAGCCTCCATCGAGGCAGGAGCTGAGAAGAGCTTAAAAGTAAATAGTATGAAATGACTGAGATTAGTGTTTACTCGATAATTAAATAATCTAAAACTTGAAATCAGATGCATCTAAAAAACTCTAAAACTACATAATAAGTAGTAAAATCAACATCTCAAAAAGAATTCTATAAGCATTCACTTCACACTTAACTAATTGGTAATACAAATATTAAAGGTAAACATTCAAAAACTATCCGGGCAACGCCGGGTACTACAGCTAGTTCATTTTTAAAATTCACCCCCTTAGCAATGGAATATACAAAAATCCTCCCTTAGCGAGCACCTTACCTACTGGGGTATGGATCAGTATTCTGGCTTTCATCAGTTATGTTAAATGATTGGTGGGATACACGTCAATTTGTGTATATATGGTTGGTGCTATACTTCAGAAACTCACAATAAGTGATGTGATAAAGTGTGGCCTCCGGAGAGGCCTGGTGTAGGCCTTTGTATTTGACATCCATGGACGACGTGCGTGTGTGTGTGTGTGTGTGTGTGTGTGTAGTTGAAATCGCCACTGCTCGGCTCCTCTTTATCACAGATTCATACACCGAAATCTTCCTCGATAAAAGGTGTGTACAACGGCGAAAACCGCATTAAAATACTTTCGGTGTTCACCGACATTAGCCCGTACAAACATAATTCCTACCGGGGACTTACTGTTAAAATACGTCGTGGTCGATTGTGGTTCACATCTGAGGAAGTAGAACAAACTCTCCGCGGAACGTAAAGTTTTCCAGCTGTTTGTCTCTTTCTCACGGCGTAAACCAAAAATAATATAATGCTTATTATTTTGGGCATTCACAGCTTGACTGTAAACGGAAAATATTATTATTGTACTCAGAGGTAGTTCAGGTTACTGATCTGTTCTGTTAGTAAATATTTTTCTCAGAATCCTGTTTGTTATAACTGCATTTATCTTTCTTATATATTCACTTTTAAGGGCATCTGAACATCAAGTCATCAAAAATTCAAATTTTTTTCTTCACTTCCTGAATCCAAAACGTATATAATATGTGTATGTGCCTGCAGCAAAAGTGTATTTGAAATGGCTATTTAAATATGGTGGGACCACTGGTAACCAACCCCCTCACCTGTCAGCTAACAGAAAGAGACGTATTTTTAAGTAAACTTTTCTCAGGAAATATAAGAGATAGAGAAAACTATTTTTAATTGCCTGAAAGCTAGCAAGTGCGGCCAGTATCCAGTATTCGGGAGATAGTAGGTTCGAACCTCACTGTCGGCAGCCCTGAAAATGGTTTTCCGTGGTTTCCCATTTTCACACCAGGCAAATGATGAGGCTGTACCTTAATTAAGGCCACGGCCACTTCCTTCCCATTTTTAGCCCTTCCCTGTCCCATCGTCGCCAATAAGACCTATCTGTGTCGGTGCGACGTAAAGCAACTAGTAAAAAAAAAAAAAAAAAAAGCTAGCAAGGAAGAATTGTAAAACATATGTGTTCTCCTTAAATAAAAGTAGAATGGCACCTACCACTTCAAATATTTTAGGGAAAAGAAGTTCTATTTTTGAGAACCTATTCATAAAGTAGAAAGATACATGTCTTTACTGACGTAGTTAAGGCCACTAGGCCTTCTGTTATACTAAACCAAGTGTTGCACATGTAACACATATGCAAATGTCGTGAAAGTAATCATAATAATATCGTAATTATTACTAAAGAAATCACATTTACTTTAACGCAATCAAGATATTGTATAAGTGAAATAAAATTCCACCTCAGTGATATATACACATAGTTACATGAAAGTAATACCTTTCATGAAAATTGTACCTATAACTGTGGCAGAAATATGAATTTTAAATTGTTGTTTACTATTTAGATATATGTTCTTGAACTAAGGTCGATAGTTTATATTAAGCACGTACTTTTCCCTCGTTGATGTTATAAGGTGAGCGAAGTTTGGTAGTATTGGAGAAAATAGTTTTTTAGATGTGAACCTAAAGAATGGACCCTAAAACGTATAGGTTTCATGTCCCTTGTGCCCTTAGTGGTTTCTAAAGATTTAACTTGCCATAAGAGTTACTCATGCGAACTCGTGCGTAAGGTGGAGCTCTAATTTTCTTTTTTCATAAGTGGAACGATTTAAGCACGAGGCGTTAATCGAGTGCTTAAATTACACGTGTGCGAAAATGTTCACGCCACTCAAGTTCCGTTAAAATATCAAAGATGATCATTCTTTATAAACAAATATTTTAGAAAGAAATTAAAAGTGTTGACATTTCTTCTTACAGTTTGCTTTACAACTTGCTTTACGTCGCACCGTCACAGATAGGTCTTATTGTGACGATGGGATGGGAAAGAGCTAGGAGTGGGAAGGAAGCGGTCGTGGCCTTAATTAAGGCACAGCCCCAGCCTGGTGTGAAAATAGGAAACCACGGAAAACTATCTTCAGGGCTTCTAACAGTGGGGTTCGAACCCACTATCTCCCGAATGCAAGCTCACAGATGCGCGATGGTATTTCATCGTTTATGTTTTTATAATGAGCATACACTTATTAGGGA
The DNA here is from genome assembly GCF_040414725.1 of Anabrus simplex. NCBI lineage: Eukaryota > Metazoa > Arthropoda > Insecta > Orthoptera > Tettigoniidae > Anabrus > Anabrus simplex. The sequence goes on along the minus strand of NC_090265.1, from coordinate 1,327,155,706 downwards.
CTGCCTGGTCGAGGCGGCAAAGGCGTGCTCGCTTCGCCCGGAAGGACGTGGTTTCGATTCCCCGTCAGGAAGTCGTAAACTTTAAGAAATGAGATTTCCACTTCCGGAGGTGCATATGGCCCTGAGGTTCACTCCGCCTGCACCAAAAATGAGTACCAGGTTAATTCCTGGGAGGCAAAGGTGGCCGGGCGTGTAGCTAACCACTCTACCCCCATCAAGTACCGAGGTTACGGATAGTGGAAGCCTTTACCTTCCACCCCTCCAAGGGCCTTCATGGCCTGTACGGAGAAGACTTTTTTTACTTATACACTTACTGGTATGCCGTATCGTAATAGTGTGTCTTTTGAAGAACATAGACAAGCCTATGATGTGTAGTAGACCATGGATTGTCTTGAGGAACACAACAGTTATTTACGTTACAAAGACCGAGATGAGATTTTACGAGTTGGAATGTTTACAGCCGAGTTATGAAGACAGTCATGTAGTACAGTAGCCCATAAAGTGTGCGATTTTCTTTATCACACATGTGCGGTAAAATAACTTTCAGTGTCCACAAAACGGCCACTTTTCAAACGCAAAACTGTTTAGGAAACGCCTAGTTTTTGTTGTGGCAGTAGATAAATGAATTATTCACATGATAAACAATCGAAGCGGTGCCTCATGTCGAATGAGACTGCCGTAATACGCATGTCTGTACCCGTGTCCTGTTGGCCTAGTATGGAAACAGATAATATTAAGCTGCCATCTTTCTCATTTCCTTGGTGTGAATTGTTGGTACTTTGACCGATCAATGATGCTAAGGTTACTAATATTGACACCAGATGTCCCGCTGGGGAGGGTGTGGGGACGCTTGGTCCACGTGGGATCTTGTGCAGCTGCAATGCTCGCCATTGTCCTATTGAGTGATACAAACACTGCAATTTGAGGGGGTGAGGAGAATCAATAATGAAATTCACACAGGGTCCTTGCGTTCAGTAATATTGTCCACAGAGAGTACAGACTACAGCGGTTACGATTAGCCTGGGGGATAAATCAGTTGCTGCCTAAATTGACAGTAGGGAAAAGAGTTATTCCCCACCTTCCAGAGTACATCTCTTATTGTAGTCATAAGAAATCACTGCATCGAGGCCGAGATATTTTTGAGATTTCCTAGGTATGTGCCAAGACAGGAAACGTAACAGTTAAAAACTCACTTCTGCGCCAAGTTACTGCCTCCAGTATCAAAATCCTTAATTTCTGGTCGAGTGTTAGATGTGCAAGCTGATATACTGAATGCTCCTGCTTTAACCATTTGCTCCGCCACGAATTATTTAAAAATAGATTTGAAGAATCTGGAATCATAGGGTCCTCTGGAGTGTTTGAGGAGTTGTGTGACTGGGAATATAACCGATCTCGTCTCATAAATTGGTTTGTATGGTAGGCGGGTCTGTCGATGTTATCATACGAGACGGCAGCCGTCGGTCAGCAGGTTATGTCACTTAGCGCTTCTTCTCACTTCCTGCCTCTGTGTTACAGCCTCTTTATTCCATAATGTTAAGACGAATATCAATGATGAAATGTTATTTACAAGTGTTGATTCTGGATGTTCTATGACGCACTGCATTCCAAACAAAGCAAGCGGTTGTGTTTTGTGAGTTTAGAACCAACATTTTGTTTTGCGAGAATATGACTGATATCTTGCCCAGACACATATTTCACGTTATCTACAGTAATTTCCTCGTTTTGTATCGTGCTCTTTCTAGTTGAGATCAAGGACACATATTGAAGAAATATCAAGCATGAGATGTTTTCAGTTACTCTAACCAACTCAAATGTTGTCGCTCTTTTGTTCGAGAATAAGTGACGTCCAGTTGCATATCAGTGTGTAGTTATGCCGACGGACACCAATAATGTGAGTCAATAACTTTCTCTAACGACCTCCGCAAGTAGACCTTACATTAATGATCCATATACTCAGTTGTAAAAAATATTACTCACCAGATAGAATGGTGCAAAAATAATGAAAGCTTTATGACGATACCGCCTTAGGCAGTTGTGTCGCTAATTCCATTGCAGTGACGATTACTGTTGTAGAAACTCCACCAGAGGCGCCTGTGGACCTCCAGATTGAGTCGCTTAAATGGCAGCACAGAATTCCGTCGTGTCTCTGTGATCGTGCTGACTGAAGGTGGGCAACCACGCAGCCACATTCGACAGCATCTTTGTTTTAAATAAAAGAGTTTGAGAAGGACCCTATCGTTGAACTGACTGTAGTAAGCTGGGCATTTCTGCTCATTCTCCGCTACTTGGTCTGTTCCGAATACATAAAACAACATTGTAGAAGCAATGGCGATATGAGAAATCACACACACGCTGGGAATGCTTTGGAAGACATTAGTGCACTAACAGACTAGAGGATCAACTCATCGTCTGAAGGACGTCGCTTGTCACTGGGCAGTGATGTCATGTAATCACGGAATAATCCTGTTGTTTCCATACGATATTAAGGGATCCTACTGAGCAGAATTTATCACCTTGGCGTAATAAACGTCTTCTCCCATTAGTATCTAAACGACGCTTAGGAAATGGTGACAAATGGTGTATAGCGACGACTTCAGCTTTTGCGTGGATACGAATAAACACTGAATCCGTGCATGAAGACGTCCTCGGCAGAACACAAATCCAAGGTTTTTAGTGAATCATATGGGTGGTGATAACGTGGACTGCCATCGTCCATATTTCCCAATCTTCTGTAGTAGTGATCCAAGGAACTTTGACGATGCAGCGATAGGTCCAGGAAATTCTACGACCGCATGTGATTTTCTCTGCGAAGCAACTCCAGAACCATGCATTCCAAGAGGATAATGCTCGCCTACAAAAAGCACGGGAGTCTTTTAATTGCTTTCGTGATGACACGCTTCCTTGACCTGTACATTCCCCAGACTCTCACCCACAGAGCATGTTTGGCACCACGGGGAGGCACTTTGGTTAGCGTCGAACTCGGGGCTTGTGAAGCGTCAGTTCCAACGCCTATTACACGATCTTTCTTAGGGATATATTAGAAGTCTCCACGCCTGACCGATTTGTCCTACATCTCCATGCTAGAGATGTTACGACACCTTACTAAGCGGACCCTTTAAGTACTGTACATATTTCCACGCAACGAATCGTTGTTGAAGATCAGTAGTGTAATGCGTTCTTATGGTCTTTCCGTTATTTAGACTTGTACCAGTGCTAATTTTGATGCCATTGTGACAGCGTCTCGGTTCATAATTTTAAAAACTATTCCTTATTTTTTTCATAGAACATAATGTAGCTTCTACTGTGACAGCTGTGACAGTATGAAAGCTACCGAGGTGTGAGTGGTGCTGAGTAATATAATTTGAAGCATAGCTAGTTCATCTGGATGTTATAAATGGTGCTACTCTTATAACTGGGTGTACTGCAATTGCACTTCCTGGTTTGGTGAGGAAAACAATGGCAAAATTCCTCACTTCAAATCTCGAGTTATAGCCTCATTTTGGCGCCACCGTTGATTTTGAGGTATGCCTATAATATTTATGATGCTTTCAGGCACGAATTTAAGACTTTTAAAAACAATTACTCGTTAATAAGAGGGTACAACATAAATATTATTTATTTCTAAGTCGCCATTTATATACCGATAACTAAACAACTACAGTATAAAACATTCCTAATACTCACTTAATAATAATAATAATAATAATAATAATAATAATAATAATAATAATAATAATAATAATAATAATAATAATAATAATAATAATAATAATAATAATAATCAAAAGATTCTTGTGAACCACTGACTGATATCTGTAAACGTCTGGTCTGGACGATTACAAACATCACCTTCAGTTTCACTGCTCGAATTATCAAGTGCTGCAACAAGCTGTACGGTTCAAGTTAACAAGCGCTTTATCAAAGTGATCTTCAGTCAGTCTTTCAGGTAATACCTTAATACATGTATTTCATACGTTATGAAGACAATACTTGTTCTTAAACTACTTTTTACTCAGTCAATCTATCATGTAATAACTTAAAATCTTTTCTTATACGTTAAGAAAATAATAGTTCTTCTTAAGACTACTTTTTACTAATTGACTCAAGGTGATAGTTTTCTTAGATACTAGCCATTATATTTCCAGTATGACCTCTCAAGAGAACTAGATACTGTTAATCTATCAACTTGTTAACTCATGGTTCATGGGGTGGGTTACTGTAGTCACGTCCTAGTTCGTGAACCATGGGCAACGGCTAAGTGGCCTAGTAAGTTGTCCTGAGAGTCGGGATACCAGTTGCTATGGAATGGGAGTGGGCATCTCGGACATATTCTGAGTCGTGGCCCTCCTTGTGCTCAGGCGGCTAGGACTATACAATCCACCGGTGGTCCATAACCCGTTAGAGGAGAGATCCTCACTTGGACTATGTGACAAGATTTTGAAGCATTGAGTGACATCGTAGTCAGAGTCAATAACAAGGATAGGATAGTGCTAATGGGCGATTTCAATGCGAGAGTTGGAAATAGAACTGAAGGATTACGAAAAGGTTATTGATAAATGTGGGGAAGATATGGAAGCTAATGGGAATGGGAAGCGCTTGCTGACTTATATGCTAGGATGAGCTTAGCGCTTGTATTCGTAATACATTCTTCAAGCATAAGGCTACTCACCGCTACATATGCGAGGCTAGGGGTATCAGATCCATAATATACTATATCTTAACCGAATTAGAATTCAGGAAGTCTGTTAGGAATGTACGGGTTTTTCAAGGATTTTTCGATGATACAGACCACTATCTGATCTGTAGTGAACTAAGTATCTCTAGGCCTAGGATAGAAAAAGTGAAATCTGTCTGCAATCGAATAAGGGTACAAAATCTCCAGGACGAGGAAATTAGACAGAAGTACATGTACATAATTAGTGAGAAGTTTCGAACAGTGGACAGTAAGCAGATTCAGGATATAGAAAGAGAATGGGTGGCATACAGTGATGCTGTAGTAGAAACAACAATGGAATGCCAAGGAACGACTATGTGTAAAGATGGGGAAAAGCGAACATCTTGGTGGAATGATGAAGTGAGAGCAGCTTGTAAACGTAAAAAGAAGGCTTATCAAGTTATCAGAAATGGCTCCAAACAACGGCCGAGGCAGACAGGGAATTGTATGTAGATGAAAGAAACAGAGCGAAACAAATAGTTGCTGAATCCAAAAAGAAGTCGTGGGAAGATTTTGGTAATAACCTGGCAAGGCTGGGTCTAGCAGCAGGGAAACCTTTCTGGACAGTAATAAAGAAAGTAAGGGAAGGAAAAAGGAAATGAACAGTGTTTTGGATAATTCAGGTGAACTCAAGACAGATCCTAGGGAATCACTCGAAAGGTGGAGGGAATGTTTTGAAAATCTTCTCAACGTAAAAGGAAATCTTCATTGTGGTGACGCGAACAACGGAGCTCATGGGGAGGAGGGTAGTGATGTTGGTGAAACTACGCTTGGGGAAGTGGAAAGGATGATAAATAAACTCCATTGTCATAAAGCCGCAGGAATAGATTAAATTAGACCTGAAATGGTGAAGTATAGTGGGACGGCAGGGATGAAATGGCTTCACAGAGTAGTAAGATTAGCATGGATTGTTGGTAAGGTACCTTCAGATTGGACAAAAGCAGTAATTGCACCTATCTATAAGCATGGTAACAGGAAGGATTGTAACAACTATCAAGCTATCTCATTGATTAGTGTACCAGACAAAGTATTCACTGGCATCTTGAAATGGAGAGTGCGATCAGTGGGTGAGAGGAAATTGGATGAAAACCAATGTTGTTTCAGGCCACAGAGGGGCCGTCAAGATCAGATTTTCAGTCTGCGCCAGGTAACTGAAGAATGTTACAAGAGGAATGGACAGTTGTGTTTACATTTCGTAGATTTAGAGAAAGCATACGACAGGGTACCGAGGGAAAAGATGTTCACCATACTGGGGATCTATGGAATTATTGTTAGATTATTAAAATCAATCAAAGGCATTTATGTTGACAATTGGGCTTCAGTGAGAATTGCAGAATGAGTTCTTGGTTCAGGGTACTTACAGGTGTTAGAGAAGGCTGTAATCTTTCACCTTTGCTGTTCGTAGTTTACATGGATCATCTGCTGAAAGGTGTAAAATGACAGGGAGGGATTCGGTTAGTTGGAAATGTAGTAAGTAGTCTGGCCTATGCTGACGACTTGGTCTTAATGCCAGATTGTGCCGAAAGCCTGCAGTCTAATGTCATGGAGCTTGAAAATAGGTGCAATATGTATGGTATGAAAATTAGCCTCTAGAAGACTAAGTTAATGTCAGCAGGTAAAAAAAGCCAACAGAATTGAAGATCATATTGATGATGCAAATTTGGAACAGATATATAATTTTAGGTATTTAGGTTGTGTGTTCTCCCAGAATGGTAATATAGTGAGAATGAAACAAGGTGTAGTAAAGCTAATGCAGTGAGTTCGCAGTTGCGATCAACGGTGTACTGTAAGAAGGAAGTCAGCTCCCGGACGAAACTTTTTACATCGGTCTGTCTTCAGACCAACTTTATTTTACGGGAGCGAAATCTGGGTGGACTCAGGATATCGTATTCATAAGTTAGAAGTGACAGATATGAAAGTAGCGAGATTGATTGCTGGTACAAACAGGTGGGACAATGGCAGGAGGGTGCCCGGAATGAGGAGATAAAGGCTAAGTTAGGAATGAACTCGATGGATGAAGCTGTACGCGTAAACCGGCTTCGGTGGTGGGGTCGTGTGAGACGAATTGAGGATATAGGTTACCTAGGAGAATAATGGACTCTGTTATGGAGGGTAAGAGGAGTAGAGAGAGACCAAGGTTACGATGGTTAGACTCAGTTTCTAACGATTTAAAAATAAGAGGAATAGAACTAAATGAGGCCACAGCGCTAGTTGAAAATAGAGGATTGTGGCGACGTTTAGTAAATTCGCAGAGGCTTGCAGACCGAACGCTGAAAGTCATAACGGTATATAATGATAATGTATACATTGTAACCGTATCAGTCATACATATAATTAATTGGAAATTGATTAAGGGAATGGAAATCTGTGTAGTGCTTCTTTGTGCACGTCGTAGTCAAGTTGAATAATCAATCAGTCAATACTGACCTGTATTTAGGGCAGTCGCCCAGATGGCAGATTTCCTATCTGTTGTTTTCCTAGCATTTTCTTAAATGATTTCAAAGAAATTTAAAATTTATTGTACATCTCCTTTGGTAAGTTATTCCAATTCCTAACTCCCCTTCAAGTTGTATCAAATTGCGCAACACTTCCGACTTGGTGGTGCCGATTCAAGTCTGTCATAGCTGGAAGAATCCGCAGAGAGAGAATGCTAGCAATGGAAAGGACAAGGAAGGAAGACATATTTTGATAACTCCACCCACTAAAAGTGGCCGAAACACGGTAATGCTAACGTGCGAGCTTCATTTGTGTGGTAATATTTCTAGAAAAGCGCAGTAATTAGTAAGGGAAACCTCGGCATATCATATGCTCACATAGTAGACCTCTGCCAAAATTATAATTTATCGTAGAATTTCAACGTGTGTAAAATTACGCCACAAGAAAATTATGTAAGCATCAGTAGCAGTGAACTCAGACTCCGGACGGGGAATCCTTGAAAAGGCATCGTATTTGATTGTAAATATCAGATCAATCGCCGATCGATTTGCTTTCAGCGCATAACCAAATTAATAGATTTCTGAGCTACACGTTTGACCGTATCGACGATGTCGAAGGACGCGCAGAACGGGTGATATGCAAAATGTGGTGGGGACCGCCCACCATCCGTTCTTCAGGGTGAAATTATAAAAGAGACCGCGCTGTTTGGGAAGCGAGGACTTAATGTGAAGTGTTGGAGGCAGACTCACGGTCCGGTGGTCTCTCAGCCTTGTCTTTGTGCGGGAGTGTTATGTTGTATTCTGCCGATACGCTGTAATAAAGATTATTTTCATGTTTTAAGATAAAGCAAGATTACTGAAATGTTAAAATTCGACCAACGGACGATCGTATCGTTGTTAAGACGACCGCAGGAAATGAATGGAGTTTCATAAACTGTGAAGGTGAAATTATAAGTAGGATCCACTGTAACTGGACTTTCATAAACTTTGTTGGTGAAATTATAAGTAGAATCCACAGTAATTTGAGTTTCATAAACTGTGTTGAGGAAATTATAAGTAGAAACCACCATAATTGGAGTTTCATAAACTGTGCTGGTGAAAGACGGGAATATTTGAACATCATTTACATGAACCTGTTTCCAGTGGATACGACCCCAGGACTATGAAGGTGCACAGGATGACCGCAAGAGGATTTGAACCAGTGATCCACGCCAGCGCTATGATGGTTTAACCGTCCACCAGGGGCCTCTCCGAGGTTCGAGCCATGGACCTCCCGACATGACGATGAGTACACTGATTTGAAATATTATGTAGTCTTATAAATGCGGGGTTAATTTCGTATAAATACTGTGTGTATATCATGTAGGATAGGATTGTAAGTGTGAAATGCGTTTGTTTTTAAATAAGCGGGAGTAGCTTTCGAGTGATCCTCATGTTTTATCAAATAAAGCTAATCCAGATGGGGACGAAAATTATGGAATACGGGATAAAATTCAAGCCTATAGAATGTTAATTGAAAGCAAAGCATGATGCATGAATTAAAGATGGACTATCGGAAGGTCAAGAGTGCTTAAGATCGAGAGGGTAAAATATATATTTGTTTTTTTAAGATTTCAAACGGTATAATTAAGATTAAAGTATGAAGGCTTTCACGGCCGGTGTCAATATAATAAAATTCTTCCGGGCTGTTATGCCGTGGTCCACTCCTCTCGCTTCTCCCAGACGTTTCGACTACTGCTGCGGCAGTCATCTTCTGTGGCGTCGTGTAGATACGCTCTCCTGTATCCCACTGGAGACTACCGCAGCAGTAGTCGAAACGTCTGGGAGAAGCGAGAGGAGTGGACCACGGCATAACAGCCCGGAAGAATTTTATTATATAATTAAGATTGTTTTCTTTATATTGAATATTAACTTTATATTGGTCATGCATAACTGTAGTGTCCTCTAAGAAGCCTGTATTGGTATGTTAACCGTGGGGTAGCAAAGCACTCTGATTTTAAAGTATATTTGCATGATTATAAGATCAATCAATTTGTGTGATGTGTGACATGCATGGACTCGAACATACGTCCCCCCATTTTAGATGGGGATTTTCTTTCCTGTCAAGAAGTGTATATTCTATCGATTTAGAATAAAGTTAATGGCTACGTTCAGATCCACTTGAGATTTTCTGCGTTCAGATTTTAAGAAAACTGTAGGCTGACTTTTCTATGCGATCGACTAGTCATGAACCCGGGTCCTCCATGGGTTAAGTATGTGACAGTGATAAGATGAATAGTGGCTTGACGTGATTTAAAGAGAAGTAGATGGGCAGAGAATGTATAAGCAAATGGAGCTTTTGAAAATGATATGATTGAAATGACATTTATCACGATGTTTCTCGAGGAGACGTAATGCCTCACTTTGAGAGTGTTTAAATAAAGGGTCATCAGTCCAGCACTTAAAGGCACGGCTATGCGATGACTGATTTAAGGTCTTGTGAGAGGGTGCGACGACCGTTTTTTAAGAGAGAATTCTGCCAAGATATGTTTTGAGACTGCACACAAATATGGAGAAAGTTTGTGGCTCACGAATATAAGCTCGCATTAGATGATTCCTTTTACTTCTTTCATGTTCATTTCTGTGAAGAATATGAGTAACTGGAAGGCCAGACTAGTATGTTTGTTGATCATTATGAATAATTTAGATATGGATTTTTTGAGACGCAATTTCAGTGGTGTCCTGGAGACCAGCGGTTCGAGGTCCAGGGCAAACCCTGGAATTTCCGTCACACACAAGATTATTTTTTACATGAAATACAGCCAGTCATTTGTTTATTGTTTATATTTTTATACTTTCCCCAGTGGAGTTTTGTAGTGTGTGTATAAATTCATTTGGATGTGTTCTTTGAGGATTAATTTTGGTTATCTGAATTCGAGTGCGGGTCCTGCTCCATGGTTTTGGTCCTCGTGTTCATTGCGATGTGGGGTCGATTCCGGACCCGACATCTGTTTAATTTGTTGTTGTGTCATGTCTACTAGTGCTAGTTTTATTATTTTTATTTATCAATTATGGGTGTAATTAATTAATTAATTAGGCGACAACTCATAGTTGTCTCCGATTTTGTGGAAGTAGTGTATTTCTTCCAATAGTGAAGAAAGAGTTTGATGAAAGACCGTCACATTTACAAAGATAGTCCTGTAGTAATGCATATTTCAAATTAGTAGTAGTAGACCACTCATCTCGTGGGATAAGAGGGTCGAGACCCAATCCCGTGAGCAATTTTAGCCCTTCGGCCATATGGGCCTTCAGTGCAACTTTCGATAGGGTTTCTAACTAGACTGCATAGGTGTTATAAGTGGTGGTACTTTTGAAACGGAATCGCACTGGTCAGGATGTGACCTGCACCCCGGAGGGTGGTTTAATTTAAGAGAGACTTAGGTCTCCTGTGAAGAAGACCATCAGTGTCATAGTTTCCCAGATTAGATATGAGTGGATTGGGATTGGAGTTCAGGTTCGAGTAGAATTTTTGTGCGAAGATCAGAATTCTGGTGTATATTTCGTCGATTTGCAGATCATTATGTATATCGCGATTCCGTTCGTACCATTGCGCACCACTGACCATGCGAAGTGCACGATTTTGAAAGCGCTGGACTTTGTTAAGGTGCGTTTTGGCTGCGATCCCCCAGACAGGACTGGCATACTCAAGGATTGGCCGTATGGAGGTTTTGTACAGCAGGAGCCTGTTTTCTAAGTTGAGTCCATTATCGGCTTTCATTAAAGGTATAATTTCGTACAGGCGTTTAAATGACTGGGCCAAAATTCTTTCAATATGTTGCCTAAACGTTAATCTTTTATCCAGGGAAACACCCAGGTATTTGGTGACATTTGACCACCGGATCACCTCACCGAAAAAGACCAGTGGTAGCGGGTCAGAATGAGTTCGTTTGGAAAAGAGAGTAGCACTGCTCTTGGTGACGTTGATTTTAATTCTCCACTGTCGGAGCCAAGGTTCGATGGTGGAGATGGCTTCTTGAAGGTAATTTTGTACTCTGGGTGTTTGCCAGGAAACAGAAGAAATAGCGGTGTCGTCCGCATACATATAGACATTCGCGCGCGGTGGACGGGGTATGTCAGACATGTATAGGTTGAAAAGTACCGGTGAGAGGACTCCACCCTGAGGGACCCCAGCACTAATGGGAGTTGCCAACTTGGACTTGAAATTTTCTATCTGAGAGGTAGCTGTGAAGAAGGTGAATCAGGTATTTGGGAAACTCAAGAAGATTAAGTTTGTAAATTAGTCCTTCGTGCCATACCCTGTCAAACGCACGCGAGATGTCAAGAAAACAGACTCCTGTGTGCCTCCTATGATAAAAGTTTTTAGTGATTTCCTCGGTGATTCTCATAAGTTGGTGGACAGTGGAATGACCACTTCTGAAACCAAATTGTTCGTCGCTGAGGAGGTGTTTGGCATCAATAATAGCTTGCAGACGGGAGAGTAAGATAGATTCAAAGAGTTTAGAGAGAATGGAGAGAAGAGAAATGGGTCTGTAGTTTTGGGGGAAGGTGGGGTCGGAGAGAGCCTTAGGGATCATAATGACCTTTGCCAGTATCCAAGGGTTGGGAAAGTGGGCGAATCTGAAAATGGCATTGAAAAGTTTGGTAATAAAAGTTAAGGCTTTCCTGGGTAAGTTTTTTAGAAAGGTGGCTGACATGTTATATAAACCAGGAGTTTTTCGGTTTTTAAGTTTACGTATAGCAGCCTGGAGCTCAGAGGGTGAGACAAATTTGAAGTCAGGGGGGAGGTTGAAATCACCGAGGTTGTCAATAGCCTCCTCAACAAGGTCAATGAAATCGTCATCAGACACTTCTATATTAGAGGTGCAAGTTTCTTCGAGTGTGTCAGCAAGAGCGTTTGATGTTTCGTAATCAGAATGTGCCAATCCTTGTTGACCGTGTAGGGAGGGGATGCCAGTCCTTTTCCTAGTGAATCGTCGCGCCATCCTGTGCAGTGAGTTATCTGCAACACTTAGCTCAGCTAATCTGGATTTCCATGATCTTATTTTTTGATTCCTGATGAGGGTGGTCAGGTTTCTTTTCTGGCGGTTCCAGACTGATTTTAGATATGGGTCTCTGGATAGTTGCCACTGCTTGCGGGTGCGGTTCTTGATTTTTATTTGTTCTATGATTTCTGTTGGCAGTGGTTCAGGCTTGGTCCTGGCCACAGAGCATCCCACAGCGGAAGCTGCGGAGATGATAGTAGTGGTTATCTCCTTTGTAAGGGCGTCGATGTCTTCCGGTCCTTTTACGCTGGGGTTACCATTTACATGAGATTGTAGAGAGTCACGGAAGGCTTGCCAGTTGATCTTACGGAGATGTATAGGGATGGGGGAGTGAATAGGACTGGAAGCAATGTTGATAAGGACTGGAAGATGGTCTGAATTGAGGGCATCAATGGTGGTTAGTGGCGGATGTTGAGGAAATGGCAATATCAAGAGTATCGGGCATATGATTGGGATTATGAGGGTAGTGTGTATGCCTATCAGGACCATGAGTGAGCAGGAGCTTACTGTCGCAGTATCGGGCCAATTGGTTACCCCTGGGTGTAGAGGTACGACTGTTCCACCGTGGTTTCTTGGCATTGAAGTCTCCAGCAAGCAGGTGTTAGGATCCTGGACGGATGACTTTATCCAGATCAGCTGAGTCAAATGCTGCGTTTGGAGATATGTAACACGCAGAGAGACTGAGGGGTCCTTTGTGTGTGGCTACTTCGATGGTTGTGGCTTCGAGTGAGAATAGATCAGGAGGGGTAGGGATGCGTTGATGGGAAAGGGTGTTTTTGATAAAGATGGCAGTACCACCATGTTCGCGGTTGGGACGATCGTTTCTGTAGGACTTGAAGTTAGGAAGGTGGAGGGAGTGACGAGGATTAAGCCAGGTTTCACAAATTAGGGCGATATCGACCTTCAGTTCCTTGATTAGCTCACACAGTTCGACATGTTGACGTTGAACGCCTTCGGCGTTCCAAAAGAGGACCCTCAGTTCCCCGGGGGATGCCCGGTTGGTGGAGAATTTGGGCATCTTGGAACCACTCTAGAAAGGCTTCGAAGAGGGCTTGTTTTTTGGCAGCAGGTGTAGGGGCAGCGGCAATGCGAGAGAGGGTATTCTTGATGAGTGAAATTAGACTTTTGATGGTTGGGTCTGAGAGGAGTTTGAATAGTTCTAATAAGACACAAGCGCTAGAGGTGGAGGTGGGGGTAAACGGTGCTTCCCTTTCTGGTAAGGGGGCCGCGGTTCCTTGTAGAAGAGGAAAGTCAGCTAGGGAAAGGTTGATCGGATTAGGGGTGGAGGACTGGGTTGTTTCAGCAGGCTGTGGGTTCATTGCATTGGCGTATGTAACTTCAGCTTTAAGTCTTGATGGAGGGGGGCCGGAGGCACCTTTACGGGTAGAGGGGAGCCTGGAGTTGTGCAACTGGAGGAGTCGGAGGTAGTGACTACATCCTCGGTAGTTTGCAGTGTGTTGATCGCCGCAGTTGGCACAGCGTGGCTTCTGTGTGCGGTCGCCTCTTTTGGGGCAGTCGTTGGTAGAGTGGTAGTCTCCACAGATTACACATCTTGAGAGGCAGTGACATCCTCCGGAGAGATGGACGTAGCGTTGCCATTTAAAGCACTGATACCAGTACGCAGCAGGTGCTTGATGTCAAATATATTTAAATCGTCGGCGTGATCGGTGAAGTATGTGACAAGGAATAGTAGGAGCTTCCTTTTGTCCTTCAGGAATGTCATCTGGGCTACTGAGGCGATGCGGAAGCCGATGGTCGATAGTTATTCAGCAATCTCTTCCAAGGATTGCGAGTGATGGAGGCCACGGATGACCACTTTTCTGTAGGCTTTATCAACTAGGAGTCTAGTGTGGTACTGCCCGTTACTTGAATCAGGGCTTTCAGCGTTTCAAAGTCTTCTAAAGTGCGGGTTTGTACCCGGATGCCGTCGTGAAGAACTTTGATGGCGTATTCAATCTGATTTGCCTTCAAGAGGTCTGTGAACTGGTTAATGTCTTTAACATCCCTGACGTAGACAGGGGGAATCTTTATTCTGGGAATTCGATAAGTCTGGGGGGAATTTTGCGCGGGAGGGGATGAGTTGGTAGAAGTTTATGATTGCTGGACAGAACTATTGGTGGTGGGGGCAGGTGGGGGGAGCACGGAAGGAAGTGGAGGGCTTAGGGGTTGGGGTTTTGGAGGGTGGAGTGGGGGAGCAGGAGGTTTGTTGAAGATGTCAAATTTGTTTGATACAACAAGTGGTCTGGGTTTCACATCATGGCATTTCATTCTTCTTCTTTGGGAGCGCCCCGTAGGGGACGAATATGAGCCGTCTGAAGATCCATCGGTGGAAGCAGAATCATCAGAATCTGGGATAAGGTTGTCCAGACTTACAGACTGGGTATGATCTCGGTGCATTTATCGTCGTGTCATGAAAGAAAAGAACGATCAAATCAGTTTAATATTTAAATGAACGGAGTGATATCTCCAAGATTATGTATTCAGTCCATCCGACATTGTACAGTTTTGATTTTACTTTATTGCTATTCAAGATTGCATTGAATTAAATTGTGGTTTTAACAAGGGATGCTAAATTGTGTTAAGAAATTTTTCTGATTATTTGCCGTAGTTAAATGCATCCTAGATTTCCTCCGTTCTCTTATGCCTATAAGTTAGTTGTAGTATTTTATTTGATATTATGCCGCGAACGCACCATGGCCCTGGGAGGCCGGATGTTGTATTCTTGGAACGGAGGGAAATGCGGTCGATCCTTGCATGGTCGAAAGATCATTTGTTCACCCATCAGTATGGATTAATTATGGATTAATTTATTTTGCTTTCCAGATGAGGTGGCATTTGATTCTAGACTGAAAAGGTCCCATACCATTAAATACCTTGGCGTATGGTCCCATTTGCCTGCTGCCATTTCTTGATGGATGCAGTACTTTTGTATCCATCTCTTGGCACAGGCCAGAGTAAGGTGTAGCTTCCACCGAAGTCCCAGTCTCATCCATGGCTGTGACAATATGGAAGCTGCTGGGGTATGGGTGGTGCTGAGTAATGACATTCAGAGCACGACTAGTGCATCTGAGTGTTATGAAAGGTGTTGCTCATAGGGTCAGTCGTGCTGCAATAGCACTTTCTGACCCAGTGAGGAAAGCAATGGCAAACTACCTCACTCCTCGTCTTGCCTAGTACGCCTCATTTCGGTGCTGTCATTGGTTTTTGTGGTTTCCTTATAACCGCATAACCTTTGGTGGTGCTATTTGAGGATCCAACCAGCCTCTGGGCTGATGACCTAACAGACCGACATGGTCCCATATGGCTGTAGCCCAGTTTGGGGCAAAATTGCTGTCGTATGGTTCCATAAGGCACTGGAGTTGGTGGGATGGTTCCACTATGTGAACTCCAGCCTACGAATTGGCAGTCTAGTACCAATAATCATGTTATTGCTTCCAAGCAAATGTACCCGTGCTTCCCTGCGGTATTCTACCTTGTATACGGAGTTCTACGTAAATTACTGTACACGCAGTGAGTAAAATTACATTAATTTGCATGTCTTAGCGCTATCCGAGAAACAAAACGGGGAGGACCCCATACTTTTGCTTCCGATGTAAGATGCACGCTGGGGAAATTTTTATGATAATGGCAGGCCACATTTCCTACTGCCATTCACATTCCTAGTTCTGGAGTTTCTACAATAACGGCAGGCTCACATTCCACCTAACATTCACAGTAGTGATGAATAGTTTTCATTTCAATGACAGGCTCCCTTTCCTAATGCCAGTCAAAAGAGAATTGGAGAGATTTGATTATAATTGAGGAAATAAAGCGCTCTCTAAAGTACAAAGAATCGAGATACGACAATAAAGCAAAGGCGCAAAGTTGAAGAACTCTCCAAATTGAGCAGCGATTGTGTAATCTGCTTTGTGAAATAGCTTACCGTTGAGAAAGCAGTTACCATGAAACGAAGGTCGGCACTGTCATTGAAATTGCCTCCATATTCCGATATTTTCCTGGGCCTAAAAGTAATAAATTCGAACAGACTGGAAATTTCCCTCAAAGAAAAGCGTGTCCAATGACCAAGCAAAATTATGTACATAACAAAAGCTGTTTAATATGAAGCGACGTTTCACATATAGTCCACGAAATTTACAGAAAATCAATAGTAAAAGGAAAATGGAAGAAACCTGTTCTGGTTTCCGTACAAACCCCCAGTCTATCCAGTGCTTTTTAAAGTCATATGCTTATCTAAACCCTGGACGCACATACTCTATATATGAAGTTTTGTCGAGATCTATCCAGCCGTTTCGCCGTGATTATGGAATAGACGGACATACAGACACAAAAGCTCAAAACCACTGATACGGTCTTGAGTTGACTTAAATCGGATAAATATCAGAAAAATTGGCAAAACAAACGAAATTGCAGACAGCGGACCCCTACAAATATATTTACATAGATAAGCATGGGCACGTGTATAACTGCAGACTTTCATTTCGCTATTTACTGCTTTCAAACGGTACGTCATATCAACAAACAAATTCCGCCATCAGACGCCACTTTTAGTGCTCTACATGGTTAGTTCTATGACATTTTATCGTATGTCCTATATTTATGGGTTAGATTGAATCAGAAACATTAAAAAGGGTGAAATTTGGGTACAGTTTTCACACATTACTTTATTTTTCGGATACTTAAGTGGCAGCTGGAATCATAAAATTTGGCTAATATATGTCCACTGGCCGTGTCAACCTGCGTACCGAATTTAACGATTCTTTCTCTCCTATAAGTGCGTCAAATGATAAGATATACGTGTAAAATATACAAAATGAACTTCAAATTAAGAATTGCAGCTCTATCTACCGCATAAGAGATCGAGATACGACAATATGTCATAGGACAAAAGATGCAGATTTCTCCAGATTGGAACGCGATTGTTCTTTCTGTTTTTTATACGACTTACCGTTTAGCCACCAATTACCCCGAAACTAAGGTCTGCACCGTCAATGAAATTGCCTCCATATTTCGGGGACAAAAAGTTATACATATGAACAGCTTGGGCTTTTTTCTCAAAGGAAAGAGTGTACAAGTTTCTGGATCATACTCGAATACATACGGAATAACTGAGGAAAAAAGTATTACAGTTAATAAACTTGAAATTAATAGAAAACAGGATTATAACTGAGGACAGACGGATAGGACAAATATGTAAATACCAAGTGGATGTATTGTAAAATGAAATGTCCCTCACTAAATTGTGATGATATGAATTACGGATATAAGAAGGCAGTAACAGAGTAGAAATTTAGGTGCATGAATTCTGAGTTAAACAGATAAGATGACGACTTATGGTGTTATTACTTAAGCCTGAAGAGGCAAGACAGAGGCAAGAAAATAAAGCGGAAAACAGAAAGAGAAGAAAAATGCAGTATAAATTAGAGCAAATGCCAGAAAACACCTTATGGTGTGAAATCATGGGCTACACTCCGCGATACTGTTCAAATTTAAACAGTCCCTTTAGTGCTATTCGAAGACGGATGTAACCTCCAACGGTATTCTCGCAAATATCGCGCAGAATGGCACCATGACGTCTCTCTCGCCTTCTACGCAACGAACAACCACAAGTTTACAGAAATGTTGGCGAAAATGACTTTATGTTACTTCCCTCCTGTCAAGCAGCCAGAGACGTTGCCATAGTAAACGGTAGGTCCGTTGTCGGTCTGTCAACCACACAATGCAGAGCATGAAACCTACAGAAAGTAGTAATTTTCGCCGTCATTTGAAGAGTAAGCGAAATTATGCTCGCAACAAAAGTTGTTTAAAATGAAGGGACGTTTCGCATATAGTACACGGATTTCACAGAAAATCGATAGTATAAGTGAAAATGGAAGTATTTTGTGGTTTCCCTATAAACCCCCCGTCTATTCAGTGATTTTTTTTGCTATGGGCTTTACGTCGCACCGACACAGATAGGTCTTATGGCGACGATGGGATAGGAAAGGCCTAGGAGTTGGAAGGAAGCGGCCGTGGCCTTAATTAAGGTACAGCCCCAGCATTTGCCTGGTGTGAAAATGGGAAACCACGGAAAACCATTTTCAGGGCTGCCGATAGTGGGATTCGAACCTACTATTCAGTGATTCTAAATTCATATGCTTATCTAAACCTTCCTATGGATGAGTATACTCTATATGTGAAGTTTGGTTGAGATCTATACAACCGTTTCGCCGTGATGGTGGAACAGACGGACGAACAGCCACATAAGCTATAAATCACTGATTTAGTCTTAAAGTTGACCTAAATCGGATGAATATCTGAAAAATTGGCAAAACAAACGAAATTACAGATAGCGGACCTCCTATATTTATATAGACTAGCAGATACTGTGTGGTAAATTAGAATGATAAGTTTAAAAATGTGGGAATGTTGACAAAAGATACGGCATGCGAACCCACTGAGCTCTAAGTCGAATATAGTTCTATTCTTCAAGAGCCCACTTTTAGAAAGTCACGACTTAAAACATTTTCGTCAATGTAAATAGGCCTACACGGTAAGTTGTAACATCAAATCTACAGTACATATATGATTGAAACTGATTTCGGTAAATTGTCTTGTATGAATGGTTGGGTGCATAGTGAGAATGAATGACGTAAGTCTTCTTCTCCCTCAATTACCTGGGGTCGGCACTTTGCATGGATGTAGTCCATTTATACGGTCGGATGCCTTTCTTGACGCCAACCGTAAGTCGAGCGATGTATTCCATACTGCGTGTTCTTGTGGAGGTTTGTGATGTGATGACATGTCATGTGTTGTATGGAAATGAAGATATGTATTAAGACGAACAAAAGCACACAGCTCCCGAGCTAGAGAAATTAAACAAAGTTGAAATCTCCGTATCACCCAGGAATCGAACCTGGGGCCCTCTGAACAAACGGCCACTACGCTGACCATTCAGCCAAGGAGCTTGATGACGTAATACTTAAGTATTTCCATTAATTTGCATTCATTCTTGCATTACAATGCACCGTCACTCTGATCAACAGTCACTTACGTAACTCTACAGCCAATAGTGCATGTTATATTATAAGTTACTTTTTATTACCATAAGTATCAGCATTTTATTCCTCAGTTCTCTAGTTAAGTTTAGAATGAAATTAGCCAATGCCCTGTCATATTCCCTGTTTTGCACTGCAGATTGAATGTTAAAGACTCCCCTCCTCCTTCAGCACTACCCCCGCCACCACCACCGCCACCTTCACCTTATTAATAAGTAAGAACAGTGGCGGTTGGTGGTATCTGAAACTGGGTGTTGTACCAAAATTTTCGATATCACATTTTTGTATGAGAAGCTTACAGAAATAACAAGAAACGTTAAGTTATGAGCTGCATTCCTATTAAAACTGAAATATATCCGGTAATTAAAACAGGAAATCAGGGGGGTAATTATACAGTATAACAACAGTTATTCTTACCTTTTTGAACCGAAATTTTCCCTCCTGTTTTTCATTGATGAAAAATATTGGTAATATTGTGGATGGTCCTGTATGGCGTACCCTACTGGCGTTGAAAAGAAATTACCATTGAGAGAGGAGACAAAACAGGGATGAAGTCATTTCCGCAAAGTGGTGCAATCTAACGAAGACATTTGGAAATGTTTCTCGATAGGGGGCTTGCTGGTCTCGTGCAACACCCAAGGACGGTTACTGGCGAGCGTGCTACCTGATACCACGTACAGGCTTAAGCAGGCCATACACTATCCAACCCAGTACGTCAGTTCTTCCAACTTGGTCGGATGGCAGACCGAGTTGGACAACGGTTCGATAGTGTGTGGTGGCGAGCGAACCGCACTGCACCGGGTTGGACGGACCTCAGGTTTTCCACCCCGGCCGTAAACACGCGCCAACCTGGGAGCAACAAATGTTCGGCGCACCAAGTCGGACAGTGTGTGTGTGCCTCAAACTGGTTTGAGCCGGACCTGTGGTGCGCGGCAATAATCGAGTGACTCGCTTCAGTTGTTGATCTCACCCAGTGGACGTCAATCTCAGTGGTCTGTGTTTACATTTATTTCGTTGTTTGTGTTAACACTACAGTACATTATGCACGAGGAAGTGAATGAAGATACGCCACCAGACAATATTGTGTCAAAACAATCGAAGAAAATGAAGGCTGGAGATGCAGATAAGACGATGGTGTTTAAATTTATGAACCCTGCGTTTTTGAGATATTTTATAGAAACCTACAGGAACGCTCCCTGTTTATGGCAGATATGGTCAAAGGAGTACCATAACAAGCAAAAGAGGGATTTGGCTATGCATGAGCTACTAGAATTCACAAAAAATACAATTCCTGAGGCCACTTTGGGTTTTGTAAAGAAAAGAATAGAAAACATTCGGAGCTGCTTCAGAAGAGAACTTGCCAAAGTACAATCTTCCAAGACAAGTGGGAAAGGTACAGAAAATGTGTATATCCCTAAATTATGGTATTTTGAGCTGTTGGAATTCACAACTATGCACGAATTACCTAAGGCAAGCAAATCTTCTTTGTCGTCTACTAGTACGTCTTTAGATGCAAATGAAGAAATGGAGCCACAGGAAGAGGATGAATCAGAAGACCAAATCTTCAACGCAACTGAAGAGGTAAGTGTCACATTATACGTCATATTTATAATTTTTTAATGAAAAATTAGTGAAAAAGTTGGTGTCAGAGCCGGGAAACTTTTAATTTTAATTATTGGTATTATTATTTAATCTACATTAACTAGAATCAAATTAAGTTTTTAATGAATTGAAAAATTAGTGACAAAAACAAAAATAGAAAATACTATCAATCAAATTACAGTATTTCCAGATTAAGTGTTTTCGAAGGGAACAATCCGGAAATAATTCAGGGATTGTAAAATTGATTGTTGTGGTGGAAGAGTTGGTTTCAAGCTGCCGGATATCGAGGTCAGAAGAGTGTGACAGTACAGATGCCAAGACCTGGGTTCGATTCCCGGCATGGTGTATAAGTATATGGTGATGTGGTTAAGTAATGGAATCAGTGTACTAAGCTCATTTATAAGCAAACTTATTAACACTGAAAATACACCATACATCAAAAAATAATTTTATTATAGTTTGTTATGCACTCACTACATAAGCTTTTTACTTCAAGTAGGCCTACAGTAATTTTAGAGTATCATTTTATCTTGCCAATCAACCGATCCAATTCCACAAAAGTACTCCAAATAGTTTTGTCTTGATTTTTTCCTGCTTCTGTTAGTTTTCTGGCAGAAAGTCCTTGTATATTTGCATAGGTATTTTGTGATGGAGCGTCTCCTCTCCATTCACCGTCAATGATACAACCGTTTTCTGTGTCTTCTCTATCCACTGAAGTACGGTTAATGTAACTGCCGTTACGGCGTAAGAAGTTGTGCAGCACTATGCAAGCTAACACTACATCTTCTACTTTCTCAGGACTCATGTTAATGGTTGTATGGAAAATACGGAAACGAGAAGCCAAAATTCCAAAGGCGTTCTCTACTACACGCCTAGCCCTCGACAGTCTGTAATTGTATACTAGCTGGTCTTGTGAAATCCCTTTCTGAGGAAACGGTTTTTGCACTTCTGGCCTCAGGCTAAAAGCCGAATCTCCTAAAAACGTAAAGTTTAACCCAGCCACGGTTTGGCTTGAGTTTGGTAAATTCAGCTCATAGTTTTTCAATCTTGAAAAAAAGTCTGTCATTTCAATGACACCACCATCGGATATTCTTCCGTTAACACCAACATCGGCCATCAAAAATTTGTATCCAGCGTCTACTAATCCCAAGAGAACAATACTGTAGAACCCCTTATAATTATAATACAGTATAATGATCCGCTGTTATGGGGGCAAACAATAGCAACATGTTTCCCATCAATAGCTCCTCCACAGTTTGGGAAGTTCCACATTTCATGAAATTCCAAAGCAATGTCCAGCCATTATTTTGGTGATGTTGGAAACTGAAATAAATAATGATGAGACAAACTGATTATTCTCGAATCAACATACATTGTATAAATTGTTATAATGTATAAAATATTAGATATATTAATTTACAAAATAAAATATGTGAAAACTCGTTACAACAGTTGGTCAACTTAGAACCATGTTTTCTACTTTTATTTTCTCCCCTTTTCATAATAAGACAGGAGAAAGCATTGTAACCGAAAGAAAATTGACTTCAGCTTTATGTTGTAAAAAAATCTATTTTAAGGTCCCATGAGCCCAAAAACGTGTGCTGTTTAAGAAAAATTTTGTAGGTACATGTGCTATGAATGAATGTGTATACTGTCTGAGGTCAAGTACGGTATGTATAGCCAATCAGTATAATAATAATGGCGTATGGCCTCCGGAGAGGCCTGGTGCGGGTCTTTTTCTCGTAGACGGCCTATTAGGTGACCTGCATATCTGTGAAAGTGAGGGCCCTACCTAAGATGATTTCTAATGCTGAATACGCCACACACACCCAGTCCCCGAGTCATTTGAATGAACCAATTAAGGTTAAAATCCCCGACTCCTCTGGGAATCGAACCCGGGACCCTCTGAATCGAAGGCCAGTACGCTGACAATTCAGCCAACGAGTCGGACAGCCAATCAGTAAACGACACAATAGAAAAAACGAGTGTTGTGATAATTTGGAGAAAACCAGTTCAGTAGTTTTTTGCGCCAGCTTGGTACACATACACAGACAGACATTCATATTATACATACAGTACAATCAGGCATTTTGTGAAAACTTTTTTTTTTTTTTGCTCGTGGGACCTAAAACAGATATTTTCACAAAAATCTCGAAATAGATTTTTCCGCATACGTAACTTTTTCTATAGGCCTAGTAGTCTATAGGTGAGAAATTAAATTAGCATTTTTATAGCTTTCCCCATGTTTTAGTTAGGACACAAATACATTCACGTACACACAAATAAAACGTACCCAACTCTATTGGTAGCATGAAGTATCTACTTTTTAGGCCAACAAGTACTTTTTGGTACACCAAGTCAAGGCTACCTAATCTGTTCTTTTTTTTTTCAGATCATAGGTACTAACCCAACTTCTTCACTCAAACGTAATCTAACACAAGAACCTATGGTAGTGAAAAAACCTCGTTCTAAAAAAACTGAAATTGAAATTAAAAGTGAAAAATTGATAAATACAGCGATTACAGCCCTTCAACAGAATGAAGATGAATATGATGTAGTTGGAAAGTCAGTATCAGCTAAGCTACGAAAGATGACGGAAATTCAGAGAATCCACGCAGAGAAACGTATCCATGATGTTATGTATATGGGGTTACTTGAGAAGCTGGATGAAACTACCACTATATTGAACAGTGCTAGTTCTAATTACACTTGGATTACAACACCATCAGGACGTAGTAGTTGTAGCACAGTCAACAATGACAGCCGTCACTTCAACCCAATAAATTATCAAGAAGAACATCCAATGTCAATGTCAAATGTTTCTACAGAAGTCTGTTACAAATAAATTACTGTTTTTCAATTTTGTTAATGTTAAAGAGTTAATCTGTGTTCAAAAACACAGGTCAATCTGTATCACTCAATTGTATGTAATAAATTATCGAATTTTGCAGAAAAAGGTGTTTATTATTATTATTTCAATTATCAGAATGATAAATTGATTATATTTTTAACCTTCAGTATAAAATTTCCTAAAAAATAATTAAGCAGTCGTCAATTAAAAATTACGATGTTTTTTGAAAGATACATGTACATTACAAAAATGTAGTGTTTATTATTATGTAATTACAACTTTTTTGGTTTATTAGTATTTATTAAAACGAGTTGATCAGTTTTAAACAGCATTTTGTAACTACTGACTTACCTTTAAGCATTTCTCCTTCAACACTTGGTAAATGGCTCTGCAAGTTTCGGGGATGATTTTACCAAGTGATTGAGCCGATATTATTGCAGAAAATTTTAAGTCTTCGAAACTCCTTCCAGTTGCCAAGAAACGCAAGGTGGCAGCAAGCCTATCATCCACTGGTATAGCTTCTCTTAATACTGTATCTTTTTTTTTTTTTTTTTTTTGGATCAAAGGTGTCACTAGTTCAATTAGGTACTTACAGTATATTCATCTTCTGTCATTCGTAAATAATTCTTGAAGTCATACGGGTTGTTTTCTCTTAGTTCTAATATTAAGTTCATGTGTGAGTATTCATTCCATTTTTGTAACCAACTTTTAACCCAGCACTTTCGAGGTTACCTTTTTTTTTTTTTTTTTTTTGGAACAAATACTCCAGCTTCATCCAACAGCGGTAGCCAAACGTTTCTTCGCGTCCATTACTTCAATTCACAAACCAGTAGCAATCGATACAATTTATTACTCACAAATTAAAACAGACAAAGTGATAACGTGTATGTGACTCTACAAAGGTTGGTTCGATACTGGTACGACAGTGTGTGGGAATGCGACGCACCAGACTTTTGTTGAACAAACATCTGACGTACGAGGTTGGGGCTTTGAGCGGCAACCATGTTCGATAGTGTATGGAGATTCGCTGACCGAACATTTGTGTGCCCCAACCTCGAGCAAACCTTGTTCGGCCTGGTTCGTCGGACCGGGTTGGATAGTGTATGGCCTGCTTTAGGCTCGTCCCTGCTGAAACTACATTGCGCCGCGCTGTCCACTTGGGAGTTGCTGTAAGAAAGCAAATCCCCTGAGTTTGATTTGAAGCCGGCAGCGTTTATTGGTCTATTACTAAGCATTAGTACAACGAGGGACCAAAGGTATTTGATTTTAACATATTTAAATATGTTAGCTTTATTAAACTAAAACATTAGAAGACGACAAATGAAGTGTAGAACTATTGGGAGTTGTGCAAAACTGCAACAATACCACGCACCGCCCCTGAGTAAGAATAGGACAGTTAAACCTGTAATCCAGAATGTTGTTAAGTGTAAGACATCGCCACTTGTAAAAGCATAGAATAAATAAATAAATAAATACCGAGCTCGATAGCTGCAACCGCTTAAATGCGGCCAGTATCCAGTATTCGGGAGACAGTAGGTTCGAACCCCACTGTCGGCAGCCTGAAAATGGTTTTCCGTGGTTTCCCATTTTCACACCAGGCAAATGCTGGGACTGTACCTTAATTAAGGCCACGGCCGCTTCCTTCCCACTCCTAGCCCTTCCCTATCCCATCGTCGCCATAAGACCTATCTGTGTCGGTGCGACGTAAAGCAACTAGCAAAATAAATAAATAAATAAATAAATAAATAAATAAATAAATAAATAAATAAATAAATAAATAAATAAATAAATAAATAAATAAATAAATAAATAAATAACAATCCCTTTTGGTAAGTTCAGATAAAATTCTCGCTCAAATTTATTCGCCCTATCAGTATCTATTGTGCAGGAAAGGGGAGATTTTTTTCCTGCTCCACCAGTATTAAAAGCGTCCGGTGTTATGCTCGGTGATGCCTGCTATCAGTATGCCAACAAGTTGGCATAAAACACTTGTAGACTCTGCAAAGCAGGCCAGTGTATTTCTATAGATAACATTGGAAAATTCCACAAGAAATATTTTTCAACATGACGATTACTCGCGTTTGACTCTTCAATGGCCATTGAAGGAATTTCCTCTTCTCTCCGACTTCCAATTAATAAGGTCAACGCTGCCCACTGCAAAGGTTGTGTAGATAAAAGTATTCTTGCAACTTGTTGATCCGTCAACATAAGTATATTCGCAGATAAATAGCCTACTCCGATAGCTTGTTTAGATCCTATCTTATCTCACGAAACAACGTGTAATATTTGCCGGTGAAGTATTCACAGATGATTAAGTGACAATTCTGGCGATAGAACCAGTGCATGTCAATGTACGTGACTGAACATGAAGGCAATACATCTTAAACGGATTAAAATGTCAGTTGTATTTGGTTCGTGTCACTCCATCACTAAGTATTGCAATATGCATCCTATTTATAATGATGTATGTTATCTACAGAAATACACTGGCCTGCTTTGCGGAGTCTACAAGTGTTTTATGCCAACTTGTTGGCATGCTGATAGCAGGCATCACCAAGCATAATACCGGACGCTTTTAATACTGGTGGACCAGGAAAAAATATTCCCTTTCCTGCACAATAGATAACTGATGCTTAACTTTATAGACCCGAAAAGAAAAAGAACACCTACCCGACAGTAAAATGGTTTGTTCAACGGTAGATGGTAAAGAACATCCTCCTGTTTGAACGAGGTTAAGCGCACTGAAAGTCTGTTGCACGCAAAGGTTTCTTCTTGAGGTTTCCGTGAAAGGGAATTTATGGGCTTGATTCGATTCAGGTTTCACTTTAATATTACAGATGAAATTGGGATTATGAAAATGTTGCTGGTTCGATTCAGGGTTCTTTGTAATTAATTTGTGAATTATTGAAATACTGGCTCAGTTCAGGATTCATTGTTATACCCAGCATTAATTCGTAGTTCAACGAAATGTCCATGATTCAATTCAGGGCTCATGAAATATTCAGAATTAAAACATTTAATTATCTGCTCATGTTTCAATTCAGGGTTCTTTGTAATATTCACTTCATGCTCTTGTGCCGGCCCCGTGGTGTAGGGGTAGCGTGCCTGCTTCTTATCCGGAGGCCCCGGGTTCGATTCCCGGCCAGGTCAGGGATTTTTACCTGGACCTGAGGGCTGGTTCGAGGTCCACTCAGCCTACGTGATTAGAATTGAGGAGCTATCTGACGGTGAGATAGCGGCCCCGGTCTAGAAAGCAAGGAATAACGGCCGAGAGGATTCGTCGTGCTGACCACACGACCTTCGGGCCAAGGCCCTTCAAGGGCTGCAGTGCCTTGGGGCTGGGGGTCATGCCCTTGTAATATGCAGCATTAATTCATAATTCAATAAAATGCTTATGTTCAGTTCCGAATTCTTTGTAACATCAGAATTAATTCGTGATTTAATAAAATACCAAAGCGATCCTTTAAATGAAATTGGAGAAGATTAAGTACTTTACAACATCAAAGAGGCTAACAGAGAGGTGTTACTGGAACAGGGTAAAACCAAGCGTTTGGAGAATGTTAAATACTTCGCCGACTGGACTGAGTCCATCTTCTCAGAGAAAGCATCCCTCTTCGCGGGAGTTAACTAGCTGAAACTGGCCTATCGACTGACTTGAAACACCTACAACAAGCGATGCCTTTCGCGAAATCTGAAGCTGAAACACCACACAACAGTTACCCACCCGAAAACCCAGTGTGCTATGGAGAGTCTGTTACTAAATGGAAAAGGATTGAAACAAAACGAGGTCAGCGAGAGAATAATTCTAGAAAGATCCTAGGCCCGGTACTGGATGATGGGGAATACTGGAGACGTCCCAATTCAGAGCTCTACTCCCAGGCAGGAAAATGAGGTAGCATTTTATGGTCCAGTGACAAGACCGACCAACCGCCTATTCACTTTCTGGGAAAATAGAAATGTCCGTACCACATGACTGACAGAGACTGAGAAAGGCATACAAGAACTGGCGCTCACAGACAGGCTCTGATAGAGATCCTGAAGATAGTCAGTAGTCTACTTTTCTCGAAAAAGCACTCCAGAAGAAAGGTACCCCTTGGTTGGAGACAAGAAAGGAACTATACCGGGAGAAGATGTGACAATACTGGGCAAAGATCAAAGCCCAACAGCTGAATAAGCGAGGTGCGAATTAGACCTATCCCTAAGAAGAAAAAGAAGAGGAGGAAGAAGACGAAGAAGAAGAAGAAGAAGAAGAAGACCGGGCTAGTTGGCCGTGCGGTTAGGGGCGCGCAGCTGTGAGCTTGCAACCGGGAGACAGAAGGAACCCCACTGTCGGCAGCCCTGAAGATGGTTTTCTGTGGTTTACGATTTTCACGATTTTTATGATTTTCACACCGGACAAATGATTGGTCTGTACCTTAATTAAGGCCACGGCCGCTTCCTTCGCACTCCTAGCCCTTTCCTATCGCATCGTCGTCATAAGGCCTGTCTGTGTCGGTGCGACGTAAAACAAAATTGAAAAAAGAGAAGAAGAAGAAGGACAGAATGCTCATGGTTCATTTCAGAGTAGTTGAACATCTATCTATCTATCTATCTATCTATCTATCTATCTACATATTACACAGAACGCACATGTGTATCTTTCACAAAACTACTAAATTATAAGGAATTCCGAGATGCAGTATGCACCAAAACCTTCTGAAACATGTCTTTAGATACTCCCGGCACTGAAAGCCATACGATAAATAGGAAAAAACCATGCAGAAAAAATCCTTTAAAAATCTGAGTTATTTCAGGAATAAAATGTATTCCGTGCGCCTTCTCAGATCGTTGCCATTAGATATATGGCCATCATTTTATCAAAGAAATCGCCATGAGCGTCTATTTACTCCAGGCGGGCATCAATCAGTGATCAGTGATAGGAATAAGATACCGCTTACTGAATTATATGGTTCTAGGACATTTCGTACCACTTGACTGGCTGATTACCTGCGAAGTGTCAGTTAATGACAGGAGATGACATTTCATACCACTTGAAAGTGTGGGAAATATTGCGAAGTAAAAACGATATCCTACTGCATGTATTCATTTGGTCCGCCTCTGAGGTGTAGTGGTTAGCGTGATTAGCTGCCACCCCCGGAGGCCCGGGTTAGATTCCCGGCTCTGCCACGAAATTTGAAAAGTGGTACCAGGGCTGGAACGGGGTCCACTCAGCCTCGGGAGGTCAACTGAGTAGAGGTGGGTTCGATTCCCACCTCAGCCATCCTGGAAGTGGTTTTCCGTGGTTTCCCACTTCTCCTTCAGGCGAATGCCGGGATGGTACCTAGCTTAAGGCCACGGCCGCTTCCTTCCCTCTTCCTTGTTTATCCCTTCCAATCTTCCCATCCCTCCACAAGGCCCCTGTTCAGCATAGCAGGTGAGGCCGCCTGGGCGAGGTACTGGTCATACTCACCAGTTGTATCCCCCGACCAAGAGTCGGAAGCTCCAGGACACTGTCCTTGAGGCGGTAGAGGTGGGATCCCTCGCTAAGTCCGAGGGAAAAACCGAACCTGGAGGGTAAACAGATGCTGATGATGATGTATTCATTTGTATATCCATTGTCCACTACCGGCGCAGAAGCCTCCGCACAGAGTGACCACTACTGATGTTAACTTTACGTCGGGCTCAACTGGTCTAATTGGCGCACGTGTTAATTCTTATGTCGTCTTCGTCATTCGCGGGAACCTAGCTACTTCCACCTTTTAGTTTCCTCTTTCCCCGTGACCTTCAAGCACTTATCGTCCACTTCATCAGAATCTTTTAATTTACTTAGTTAATATTCAGAGTATATTAATATTATCCATCCTTATGCACGTCAGGCACATTGCATCGGAACACGATGTATTGTATTGTATTGTTTTGGTTCAGGATTTACACTTCAAAAATAGACTTTCTTATGATAATATTTACGTAAACATAAGTGATAAGTATAGTTTAAAGGGAAATTATTAAAATAATATACAGTGGAATTTTTCTTTAGTAAATGTTGTAAATTATTTCTGATTCTGATTTCTAAAGTGTGCCTGTCAGGCTCATTACGCCCGCTGGCGTAGAAATGGAATTCCAATTTGACATCAAGTGATACTGATTGTCCTGGCGTAAATATTTGAGGATTACAGGAAAACCATTCGCAGGTAGATAACGACCTATGTGATACGAAATGTCCGGACACCAACTTATATACATTTGAAATATACCGGTACAGATTTATTTTTGCTATGGGTTTGTCACGTCAAAACAGACAGGCCTTACGGTGACGAAGGGATAAGAGAGTGAAAGACTGTGAAGGAAGCGACCATGGCTTTAAATTAAGGCGTAGGCTCGGCTTTTTCCTGCTGTAAAACTCGGAAACCACGGAAAACCAGCTTGAGTGCTACCGACAGTGAGGTTTGAACCCACCATCTGCCGAATGTAAGCTCACAGCTGCGTGTCTCAAACCCTATAGCCAACTTGCTATGTAATATGAGGGACTATTTCAGAGGTTGTTTCGACAGTCAATGCTATTGTGTCACAGCGCGTTAACCTGGTTTAGCAATACTGCACTAGTACTTCAGTTCATTAAAAAATCAGAAAAATCCTGTATTTCTTAGAAAGTCAACGGAATGTCTTTTCATTCGATACTAATCCTGGGAACTGTTAGAAGTGCACCATTATTTACGTAGGATTCCATGCATAGCCGAATGGTTAATGTAGCGGACTCACCAAAATGTCCTGGGCTTGATGCTCCAGTTTTTATTGCTGTGTTGTCGTTTGTTGGACAGTATTAATAGTGTTTACGATTTTCTTAGTGCTTTGCTGTGGTACTCTTTTCTATGTGTATCACATACAGTACATGTATCAAACAATAGCCTATCGTGTTCCTATTATCAGATTATTTTAATTACGGAAGACGATCGTCAACAAAGACGTGAATGATCATAAAATAAAGGGACATCAGACAATTAAAACATCTTCAAAACGTACGATACTAATTGTTTGATTTGAACTTCGTCAGATATACTGAATTACTGCATATGCAATACAAGTAGAATACACTGACTGACAGAGCAAATGCAACACCAAGAAAGAGTGGTCAGAACTTTATGCCAATTGCAGGGTAGACTGACGTCACTGAGGTATGCTCATGATGTGAAATGCGCCGCTGTGCTGCGCACGTAGCGAACGATAAATGGGACACGGCGTTGGCGAATGGCCCATTTCGTACCGTGATTTCTCAGCCGACAGTCATTGTAGAACGTGTTGTCGTGTGCCACAGGACACGTGTATAGCTAAGAATGCCAGGCCGCCGTCAACGGAGGCATTTCCAGCAGACAGACGACTTTACGAGGGGTATGGTGATCGGGCTGAGAAGGGCAGGTTGGTCACTTCGTCAAATCGCAGCCGATACCCATAGGGATGTGTCCACGGTGCAGCGCCTGTGGCGAAGATGGTTGGCGCAGGGACATGTGGCACGTGCGAGGGGTCCAGGCGCAGCCCGAGTGACGTCAGCACGCGAGGATCGGCGCATCCGCCGCCAAGCGGTGGCAGCCCCGCACGCCACGTCAACCGCCATTCTTCAGCATGTACATGTTCCAATATCGACCAGAACAATTTCCCGTCGATTGGTTGAAGGAGGCCTGCACTCCCGGCGTCCGCTCAGAAGACTACCATTGACTCCACAGCATAGACGTGCACGCCTGGCATGGTGCCGGGCTAGAGCGACTTGGATGGGGGAATGGCGGAACGTCGTGTTCTCCGATGAGTCACGCTTCTGTTCTGTCAGTGATAGTCACCGCAGACGCGTGTGGCGTCGGCGTGGAGAAAGGTCAAATCCGGCCGTAACTGTGGAGCGCCCTACCGCTAGACAACGCGGCATCATGGTTTGGGGCGCTATTGCGTATGATTCCACGTCACCTCTAGTGCGTATTCAAGGCACGTTAAATGCCCACCGCTACGTGCAGCATGTGCTGCGGCCGGTGGCACTCCCGTACCTTCAGGGGCTGCCCAATGCTCTGTTTCAGCAGGATAATGCCCGCCCACACACTGCTCGCATATCCCAACAGGCTCTACGAGGTGTACAGATGCTTCCGTGGCCAGAGTACTCTCCGGATCTCTCACCAGTCGAACACGTGTGGGATCTCATTGGACGCCGTTTGCAAACTCTGCCCCAGCCTCGTACGGACGACCAACTGTGGCAAATGGTTGACAGAGAATGGAGAACCATCCCTCAGGACACCATCCGCACTCTTATTGACTCTGTACCTCGACGTGTTTCTGCGTGCATCGCCGCTCGCGGTGGTCCTACATCCTACTGAGTCGATGCCGTGCGCATTGTGTAACCTGCATATCGGTTTGAAATAAACATCAATTATTCGTCCGTGCCGTCTCTGTTCTTTCCCCAACTTTCATCCCTTTCGAACCACTCCTCCTTGGTGTTGCATTTGCTCTGTCAGTCAGTGTAAAATAGAAATGGTGACATCAGGGAGGAGCAAGCCAAAAGATTTGAAAGTATAAAGACAATGAATGGGGTGTTATGCAAGCCCTTTCTAGAAACATGTAAAGAACATGAACTTCTTCAAGGAGATAATATTTGACATTATTATTTGATCCAACTCACACACATATGCCACGATGCTTGCGAATGTTATCTGCAATACCGTATGTGGTTTAGGAGAACATGAAAAAAGTTATCTTTGGGGAGCAAAATACAAACATAACATTTGAAGATTTTATACACAGATATTCTGAAAGAAGTAAACCACACGATGCACTTGAAGAAATCTATCCACTTCGCGATTCTCACAAGTTACACCTGGTGTAACTTAAATAACTAGGTGTAAAGCTGCAGGCGCACGAGCTAGAAATTTATCCCTTTGATATAGATTTTTAAAAATGAAGAACAGTATGGCTGCAGATGCAGTCCTCGATGCAATACAATGAAAACCAAACACGTACAACAAATCAGAAGTGTTCCTCTTTTGATAGACGAGGAGTACAGGTAAAACGTTTGTTTATTTGACACTGTTGGCACAGGTCTTATGGTAACGATGGGATAGCATAGGGAAGGACTATGAAAGAAGCGACTGTGGCTTGATTTAAGGCATAGGTCCGGCATTTGGCTTAGACACACTTCTCAAGGATCTATCCAAATTTGATGATCTTATCGGTGGTAAGGTAATCCTGCTGAGTAGGGATTTCTGTCAAATCCTGCCTGTAATAATGAGAAGTTCACATTCTCTGACTGCTCATATAATCAGAGGAAAGGGGGATATAGCGGGGTCGAACCCCACTGTTGGCATCCCTGAAGATAACTTTCAGTGGTTTCCCACTTCCACATCAGAAAAATTCTGGGGGTTGTACCTTGATTAAAGCAACGGTAGCTTCCTTTCCGGTCCTAGCATTCTCTTATCACATCGACGTCGTGATTTCGCTCTGAGTCGCTGCGACGTCAAACAAACAGCAAAAATAAGAGGTGGAAGATCATGCTAAGCTAGTGTGTGCACCGGAATAGCAGCTACACTTCTGCACGAAGGATGAAATGCTCATTCATCTTTCAAAATACCATTTATTCTAAATACTAATTCTATCTGGAACGTAAAGCCAAAACACATGTACCAAAGACTAATAGTGTGAGTTGAAGCTCCAATGAAATGCCCTGTGACCTCTGGTGAGGCCTGGTGCCGGTCTTTTGATTCGACACCCATAGGTGACCTGCGCGTCGTGATGGGGATGAAATGATGATGAAGACGCACATACACCCGGTCCCCGTGCCAGAGAAGTCAACGAATTGTGGTTAAAATTCCCGACCCTGCCTAGAATCGAACGAAAGACCCCTATGACCAAAGGTCAGCACGCTAACCATTTAGCCATGGAGCCGGACGAAGCTCCAGTGACGCACCTGCATGGATTCTTCGCAGTAGACACACTTTTCAAGGATCTAACCAAATTTGGTGAACTTATCGGCGGTAAGGTAGGGATTTCTGTCCAATCCTGCCTGTAATAATGAGAGGTTCACATTTTCTGACTGTTGGTAGCTGTTTGAATTTATGAAATGTACTAACAGCCACATGGAACATGCGTGCAAGAAATACGAGAGAGAATTTTGAACATGGCACAATTGCGATAGCTTGAAAGTGCTACAAGGTGCAAGATTCATTTGAGTAACTACTTGTGTTTGAGTCATCAGTCCATAGACTGATTTGATGCAGCTCTCCATGCCACCCGATCCTGTGCTAACTTTTTTTAATTTCTACGCAACTATTGCATCCTACATCTGCTCTATCTGATTGTCATATTCGTACCTTGGCCTACACATACCGTTCCTACCACCTACACTTCCTTCTAAAACCAACTGAACACGTCCAGGGTGTCTTAAGATGTGTCCTATCGTTCTATCTCTTCTTCTCGTCAAACATAGCCAAATCGATCTCCTCTCATCAATTCGATTCAGTATCTCTTCGTTCGTGATTCGATCTATCCATCTCACATTCAGCATTCTTCTCTAACACCACATTTGGAAAGCTTCTGTTCTCTTTCTTTCTGAGCTAGTTATCATCCATGATTCACTTCCATACAATGCCACGCTCCACACGAAAGTCTTCAAAAACATCTTTCTAATTCCTATATCAATGTTTGAAGTGAGCAAATCTTTTCATAAGAAAGCTCTTCCTTGCTTGTGCTAGTCTGCATTTTATGTCCTCCTTACTTCTGCCATCGTTAGTTATTTTACTACCCAAGTAGCAATATTCATCTACTACCTTTAAGACTTCACTTCCTAATCTAATGATATCTGCATCACTTGTCTTTGTTCGACTGCACTCCATTACTTTTGTTTTGGACTTATTTACTTTCATCTTGTACTCCTTACCCAATACTTCGTCCATACCATTCAGCAATTTTTCCCGATCTTCTGCACTCTGAGATAAACTAACAATATCATCGGCAAATCTCAAGGTTTTGATTTCCTCTCCTTGGATTGTGATTCCCTTTCCAAATTCCTCTTTGGTTTCCTTTACTGACTGTTGTATGTAAACTTTGAAAAGGAGAGGGGGGGGGGGGCAGACTGCAGCCTTGCCTCACTCATTTCTGGATTGCTGCTTTTTTTTTCAAAGTCCTGGATTCCTATCTCTGCAGACTGATTTTTACACAGATTGTAGATAATTGTAGATAATTCTTCGTTCTCAGTATCTGATCCCAGTCACCTTCAGAATCGTAAATAGCTTGGTCCAATCAACATTATCGAATTCCTTTTCTGGATCTACGAACGTAATGTACGTGGGCTTTTCATACTTAATTCGATCCTCTAAGATGAGACGTAAAGTCAGGATTGCTTCACGTGTTCCTACATTTCTTCTGAAGCCAGATTGATCTTCTCCCAACTCAGCTTCAAATTTTATTTCCATTCTTCTGTAAAAAAAAATTCAGGCATGATATACTAAATTAACGGTGCGGTAGTTTTCACACTTGTCCGCACCGGCTTTGTTGGGAATAGGTATAACAACAATCTGCCGAAAATCGGATGGCACTTCTCCTGTCTCATATATCCCTTTCAGACCTGAAAGAAAACTGGAGGTGTGAATTTTTGTTTGTACGTCAAGAACTGACTAAAATGCTGCTCAATACACATATTAATAGTTTATTTTACAAAATAAAAACTAACATCCGAAAAACAGGACCCACACAATTGTGCGTAACAAAATTCAAAACCTCGTTGTATCACGTACGATGGTGCAGCTTCAAAATTTACGTTCACTAACCAAAGTACACACTTCATTGAATATATTCCGGTATTCAGTAAAGCTTCTAGATTAATATAAACGCAGTAAATAAATACTTACTTTCGGCACTACTGCTTCCTGCCATCTCGCCGATCAACTGTGCTTTTTAAACTCTTCTTCCTTCGCCCTGGCGGTCAAGCGCATACTAAAATCAATTGAAATACACGCCACGTGTCCTGCACAATCACTGCAGTCCAGTGTAGCGCCGAAAAAACATCAAATACGGTCAGGGATAACTAAAATACGAACCCGCACAATTGTGCGTACTCGGTCTGAAAGGGATATCTTACACACTAGATGGAATAACCTTGCCATGCTGGTTTCTCCTAAGGGCAGTCAGTAATTCAGAGGGAATGTCATCAATTCCAGGTGCCTTGTTCCTATTTAGGTCATTCACAGCTCTGTAAAACTCTGACCTTAAAATTAGGTCTCCCATTTCTTCAGCATGAAAAGCTTCTTCTTGTTTCAGAACCAAATCATCTGCGTCTTTACCTTAATACAGCTGTTGGATATGTTCCTACATTCTTTCTGCTTTGTCTTCTTTCCCTAGAAGTGGCTTTTGATCTGAGCTCTTAATATTCATACACCTAGATTTCCTTTCTAGAAGGGTTTCCTTTATTTTCCTGTATGCAGCCTCTACCTTCCTAGGACCATACAACCTTCAACACCCTTGCACTTCTCCTTCAGCCATTCTTCCTTAGTTACCTTGAACTTTCTATACACTTCATTCTTTAGTCGCCTGTATTCTTTTCAGCGCTCTTCATTTCTAGAATTCTTGTATTTTCGTCGTTCTTCAATCAGGTCTAGTATCTAATAAGTTATCCACTGATTCTTAGTTAATCTTTTCTCCCTTCCTAACATTTCTTCAGCAGCCCTACTGATTTCATTTTTCATGGCTATCCACTCATCCTCTATTGTGTTTCCTTCAGCATTTTCATTTAGTCCTTGTGTAACATGTTCCTTGAAACAATCCCTCACACTCTTTTCTTCCAACTTGTCTAGATTCCACCTCCTTGCATTCCTTCCTTTCTTCAATTTCTTCAGCTTCAGATGGCATTTCATGACCAGCAAGTTGTGGCCAGAGTCCGTGTCTTGTCCTGGGAAAGTTTTGCAATCCAACACCTGGTTTCTAAATATCTGCCTAATCATAATGAATTCTATTTGATACCTTCCAGTGTGTCCAGGCCTCGTCAACGTATATAGTCGTCGTTTGTGGTGTTTGAACGAAGTATTAGCAAGGACTAATTTATGATCAGTGCAGAATTCAACCAGCTGACTTCCTCTTTCGTTCCTTTGTCCCAATCTGTATTCTCGTACTGTATTACCTTCTCTTCCTTGGCCTACCACTGCATTCCAGTCTCCCATCACAGTTAGATACACATATTGTGTGAAATCATCTCTCTCTTCATATATTCTTTGGATTTCCTCATCATCCCCTGAAGTAGTAGGCATATAGACCTACACCATCGTGGTGAGCATTGGTTTGGTGTCTATCTTGACTACAATAATTTTTTCACTATGCTGGTCGTAGTAGCTTACCCGCTGTCCTATTTTCTTATTCATTATTAAACCAACTCCTGCATTTCCTCTGTTTGATTTTGTGTTAATAATTCTGTAGTCGCTTGACCAAAAATCCTGTTCTTCCTGCCAACGTATTTCACAAACTACGTCTAACTTTAGTCGAACCATCTCCCTTTTCAGATTCTCTACATAGTTATACTAATTCATTACTTTCAACGCTCAGCAGCTTGAAGGAAGAGCAATCTCAACCGTTGCTAATGAAGAACCAATTGAAATCAACAATTACGTGCTTCAAGTTCTCTCTAGGGGTGAGGTAGTCTTTGCTCACCCTTTGCCAAGCACGACATCTTCACACGAAATGAAAACAGAGAAAGGTTCTGTAGCCGTGTCACTAAGAAATTTACTGCCTTCCAAATGTGATAATAGAGTTAAAGAATTAGGCCTACAGCTCAGTGTGCTAGAGGCAACTGTTATAGATTCTGGTAATACAGAAACTGTTTTCACAGCAATAAAATCTATTAAATTTAAACTAATGCTGTTCCGAATACTATTAGTTATTTCAATGGCGACCAATAGGTCTCCAGGTGAAACTTTTGACGATATCTCTCGTTATTTTCCGAAGTACGTCTTTCAGGCATGGGTAACTTTAAATATTTCAGGAGTGAGATCTTTTATCTCACTATCTGTTGTATCACCAAGTCAGGAAATAAAAAAATAAACGTGTATTCAACTTGCGATGGTCACAACCATGAAACAATTTAACAGAGCATTGCTAGAACGGAATATGAGTGTAAATTAAGTGTCAAACGTAGATCGGATTTTCAAAGGGAATAACAAAGCAAAAATAAGAGTCTTTTATAGGAAGATTTTCTCCCTACAGAGGGAAATTTATGATCTCCCTAATCGTATAACACTTAGCGCGTAGATATTCTGCATGGGATATGTTAGTTCACAATTAATATTCGTGAATATGGTTTGGTTAATTCGTGCTTCAATGGAGCACTCATGGTTTCGTTCTGGATTATTTGTATTACTCAGAATTATTCTTGATTTAATAAAATACCTATTGTTCAGTTACGGATTCTTTGCAATGTCAGATTTTAGGTACAATTTGCTTTCTGTCGCACCGACACATGGCGGCGATGGGATAGAAAAGAGCTACGATCGGGAAGGAAGCCACAGTGGCCGTAATTAAGGTACAGGCACTGCTCTTGCCTGGTGTATGGGAAGCCACGGAAAACTATGTCAGGGCTGCCCAGAGTGCGCTTCGAACCCACTATGTACGGAATGCAAGCTGACATTTCTGTGACTCAAACCACGCAGCTACTCACCCAGTAATATCAGAATTAATTCGTGATTTAATGAAATGCCCATGATCCAGTTCCGGATTCTAAGTAATGTCACATTTTATTCGAAATTTAATGGGATGCTTATGGTTCAGTTCATGTTCATAGAGGAACATTTAATTGTCAGTGTTTAAGAGATCTAAAACCTTGATAAATCGGATGAGGGACCAATATCCCAAACGACCATGTGTACTAAATTCATAGGACTGGGTCCGGTTTTATCCAAAGACTTCAATATTACTTTTATCTGAAGAAATTTTTAGACTTCGCATGTTAGGATATCGGCGCTAAGGTTGGCTGAATTCCCAAAGGTTATGGGGTTATAGGAAAACCGAAAATTCTAAGGTGATGCTAAAATGAGGCTGGATGAGGAGTGAGGAAGTTTGCCATTGCTTTTTTCACCGGACCAGAAAATGTTATTGTACCACGACTAAGCTTATGAGTAGCACTTTTCATAACACTCGAACGCACGAATCGTGCTCTGAACGCCATTATTCAGGATCATACTGTCATAGCCATGAATGGGACCGTGAATTCGGTGGAAGCTACATTTTAGCCTGACCTGTGACAATAGATAGACCCGTAAAGAAATAGCAACAGGCGGATATTTTTACATAGGAATGATAAAAGTTTACTACGCATGTGAGCAGATCGAACTTTGTCAGTCCTAATGAATGATACCTGTACTAAGTTCATATTTGAACAACAATAGTCCTCTTCAAAGAATGGTGTGAATGGGTCGAGTACGTGTACAGTGCCTTATCGCAGCTCTCAAGTGTTCTTGTTTCACACTAATGGACAAGTTGTATGCAAGAATCAGCTACAAAGCTGGAGTTCTCGTCTGAGGCTCGCTTGGTAATTGAATTAGCAAGACTCTCAGGAGAAGAGAGAGAGAGAGAGAGAGCGAGAAGCCAGTTATTATTTTAAACTGGCACCTGTTTGCTGATACAAATTGCTGAGTTGCTTCGTCGACAACCAAGACATCCAAACTTGTTCCTCTGTTCTCGCCTTGGGAGACTACGACAGTATCAGTACTACTCTTCTCATCATCTGATCATTAATCAATCGATACTCCTTGAGACGATATGTGATGGTGGTGGTGTTGATTATTGTTTAAGGAAGTACATATAGGCAGTCATTCCCTCTTAACATCAATCACGAGAAAGTAAAAGAAGAGGTCCAACACTTCAGAGAATTCGGGTATTGGCATCTGATGTGCGATAGCACATTCTGGCTTGATGAGAAAAGCAACTGCAATGTGCCTCACTCATCACTTCTCTAGTACGCCACTTCATTGACTTATATCTATGGTAGCTGATAGTGGCGCCATT
The DNA here is from genome assembly GCF_040414725.1 of Anabrus simplex. Classification (NCBI taxonomy): domain Eukaryota; kingdom Metazoa; phylum Arthropoda; class Insecta; order Orthoptera; family Tettigoniidae; genus Anabrus; species Anabrus simplex. The sequence goes on along the minus strand of NC_090265.1, from coordinate 1,327,116,038 downwards.
AAGGATCTAACTAATCTGTACGCTGAGAACTCAACAAACACATTATTATTATTATTATTACTATTACTATTATTATTATTATTATTATGCCTTCTTATTCTTCTTCTTCTTGGCGTGTGTCCCGCCTTGGTGCAAAGTAATAGGACATCAACAGGCACAATTTCATTCTAGGATCATGTATTTTAGGTCATGCTCTACCTATAAGTGTTGTGAAGAAAATGAAAAAAAAAAAAAAAAAAACAGATTTGAGGAATGTCAGTTAGTTTGGGAGCTATGATGTTTAAAACAATATAATACAAATAATGCAATATTACTCATTTATATACATACTGTTCTTTCTACTTTTTCTTGCACATTCCAGTAACCTAAATTCCAAACCGTAAACCTTGTCATTTAAAAAAAGAAAATTCTGGGTGGGTGTACACATACCTTAAGGGACTTTAAAGATACGTTTCCTCAAATATGTACAAACACCAACTGGTCCACAACGGGTGCAATATTATAGTATTTAATTCGCTCTACATCGATTGGTTTTCTCGAATTATTCCGTAATGACGTTTTACGCCCCGGAATACATTCTTCTTCTTCTTATTTTCTAGCCTATTTCAATCCACTGCTGGATATAGGAATAGGCCTCTACCGTATGCTCCCATCGCCTTCGGTCTTGAGCCACTTGGAACCAGCGTGTTCCAGCCAACAGCTTTATGTCATGGAGCCAATCCTAGAGGTCCTGTTGTAGTCTTGTCGAGCTACGTGTCCTACCCATAGCCATTTTAGTCTTGCTACTCTCTCTCTAGGATGTCTGTTACATTCGTTCTTCTCCTGATGTCCTCTGAACGGATCTTATTCCTAAGGCTGATCCCTAGCATCTGTCGCTCCATGGCTCGTTGTGTTTGCTGATGCTTGCGAGCACTTTCCTTCGCCACAGTCATCGTTTCCAGACCGTAAGTAGTAAGTGGCAGCACGCACGTATTATAAACCTTGGTCTTCAGGTTAAATGGAACATCCTTGTTGGTCAGGATGAATCTTACTTTTCGGAATGCTATCTAACTCATACCTATTCTGCGAGGAATTTCTGCACGTTGGTTGTTTTTTCCAAGTTTTATCTTGTGTCCAAGATAGATGTACTCATCGACAGCGTCTATCTATTGGTTTCCCATTTTAATTGGTTGACTGTCTGGGCTTAGTATTTTCGTTTTATTAATGTTCATTTCCAAACCAATCTTAGCAGAGGCAGTTTTTAATTATTGGATCATGCTGTCTAGCTCATCTAGATTTTCACTTATGAGCACAGTGCCATCGGCAAAATGCAGGTTGTTCAAATATAATTCACAGAGAAGTAATTTCGGTAACTCAAGCTTCATAAAAAAGACAACCCAGAAATTTAGTCTGGCCGTTATATATATGAAATCTACCTTACCTTATCCCAATCAAGTGGTGGATTATGATAAATAGCGCTGGGGTCCGGGTGGTTGCTACCGGTTTAACGTCCCTCTAACACATCGAAGGTCTTCAGCGACTCAAGGATAGGAAAGGGCTAGGATTCGAAAGGTTGAAGCCGTGGCCTTAATGAAAGTACAGCTCCAGCATTAGCCTCGTGTGTAAATGGGAAACCATGGAAACCCCACTCGGTATCCGTGAAGATTGTCAATCAATCAATCAATACTGATCTGCATTTAGGGCAGTCGCCCGGGTGGCAGATTCCCTATCTATTGTTTTCCTAGCCTTTTCCTAAACGATTTCAAAGAAATTGGAAATTTATTGAACGTCTCCCTTGGTAAGTTATTCCAATCCCTAACTCCCCTTCCTATAAATGAATATTTGCCCCAGTTTGTCCTCTTGAATTCCAACTTTATCTTCATATTGTGATCTTTCCTACTTTTATAAACGCCACTCAAACTTATTCGTCTACTAATGTCATTCTACGTCATCTCTCCGCTGACAGCTCGGAACATACCACTTAGTCGAGCAGCTCTTCTTCTTTCTCTCAATTCTTCCCAACCCAAACTTTGCAACATTTTTGTAACGCTACTCTTTTGTCGGAAATCACCCAGAACAAATCGAGCTGCTTTTCTTTGGATTTTTTCCAGTTCTTGAATTAGGTAATCCTGGTGAGGGTCCCATACACTGGAACCATACTCTAGTTGGGGTCTTACCAGAGACTTATATGCCCTCTCCTTTACATCCTTACTAAAACCCCTAAACACCCTCATAACAATGTGCAGAGATCTGTACCCCTTATTTACAATCCCATTTATGTGATTACCCCAATGAAGATCTTTCCTTATATTAACACCTAGATACTTACAATGATCCACAAAAGGAACTTTCACCCCATCAACGCAGTAATTAAAACTGAGAGACTTTTCCTATTTGTTTTCCGTGGTTTCCCATTTTCACACCAGGCAAATGCTCGGGCTGTAGACCTACCTTAATTAAGGTCACGGCCGCTTTCTTCCCACTCCTAGCCCATTCCTGTTCCATCGTCGCCATAAAACCTATCCGTGTTGATGCGACGTAAAGCAACTTGCAAAAAATCAAACAAAAAATCAAACGGAAGTCGAAATATATAGCAACGACGTTCATTTTTGGAGAGGCACATTGCCCATCAAACGCGAGTGCAGTACCAGGTTAATTTCTGAGGTAAAGGACGGCCGGGCATAGAACAAACCGGTTAGTGCTCAGGTTTTGTATAGTGGAAGTTTTTACGTTCCAACTTTCCAAAGATATTCATGGTCTGTACGAAGATGGCTTTACTTTAAGTAAGACCTGATCGTACAAGATGGTTCAAATTTAGCCACCGTACTTAGACTGGTGACTGAATTTATTGAATTTTAAAGTCATTAGTATCGAGATCAAAGGATATCGTAGGCCATGCAAGTCTAATACAACTAGGGAGCTCGAGTAAGAATTGACTACAAAACCATAGATAGCAGAAGCCTGCCAGAAAATAAGTGAGAGAAATGCCAGATTCAAATGAGAACCTATAGTCAATACACACGTCTTAAGTTAGTAGCTCCTGGGATGCAAGTCTTATTAATGAATATTCTACAAACAGTTCTATTTTTGATAGTTTGTTAATGAAGAAGGGAGTGAAGCAGACGCTCGTTTTTAAAACAAACTGATCCATTGTCAGGCTTACTTTGCAAAGGAATCATCTCCTTTTAAAATCTCTGGATGTTACTCTCCAGTGCCTGGCTGAGGAACTAAAACCGGCTAGTTTCACCCACGTTACCCATTTTGGCGGGAATGGTCGCGTCTTCTGTATTTGTTCGTGGCCTCTCTTCACTCTGTTGGCATCAATCCCTAACATACTATAAACTATTGGGCTCTGTCTGCTGCCAAGTTTGGAGGAACCTAGTGTCGAACACGACCCAGATTGATGACGTCACTGGTTGTCAGCATGTGCCGACCTGCGCCACATCGCCCGCTAAAAATGTATTAGGAGTAATTATTTTGGGTGCAACTCACCGAGTTGGACTCGGGCTATTTCCAGCGAACAGCCTGCTGCCAGCCGTCTCGGCCTGCACCGTGCACTGCTGGGAGAGATGAATGCACAGGAACTCACATGTAAACAATGTCCGCTCCCTCACGGATCTCTATCATTGGTGTAGACGGCGAGGAAATTATTTTTGGAAGGCATTTTCGATACGAGTGCTGGCCCCGCGTTCTTGGGGGGTAGTGAGACTGTCACTTAACCATAGCCCCCAGGTTCGATTCCCAGTCAGATCAGGGATTTTTACCTATATCTGAGGACTGGTTCGAGGTCCGTTCATCCTGCGTGACCGGGCGAGTTGACCGTGCGGTTAGGGGCGCTCAGCTGTGAACTTGCATCCAGGAGATAGTGGGTTCGAACCCCACTGTCGGCAGCCCTGAAGATAGTTTTCCATGGTTTCCCATTTTCACACTAGGTTAATGCTGGGACTGTACCTTAATTAAGGCCACGGCCACTTCTTTCCCACTCCTATGCCTTTCCTATCCTATCGTCGCCATAAAACCTATCTGTGTCGGTGCGAAGTAAAGCAAATTGTTGCATCCTGCGTGAGAACAAATGAGGAGATATCTGACACTGAGGTAGCGACCCCTGTATAAGAAGCCAAGAAAAACAGATTCGTCGCGCTGGTCACGCGTCACCTTGTGATCTGCTGATCTTGAGGCTGATCAGCGATCGCTTAGGAGGCCAAGGTTCGTCAGGGCTCTAGAACGATGGTGGTATTTTATGTTCAATATGAGTGAAGCAGGGTTCGCGTTCACAGTGGGCTGCTCTAGAAGAAGGCCTTAAGCATAGCCCATAGTCCTACATCGAACTGCAAAATGAGACGTGTAAACAAACGATAGCGGTCACTCCGCATCAATTGAAGTTATGATACACTCCTCAAGCTAAACACCCTCCTACCAAACCGCTCAACGTTATTACCCTGCCGTGATAACCGAATATATTTTGTTGTTCTGACTGGCCTTTTCCGAATTTATTGGGATCGGTACTTGACACGGATTTGACCCAGCTTTATAGCCGGATGTCTTTGCTGACGTCAACCCTATGTGGAGGAATGTATTCACTTCCGCGGTAGTTGGTTAGTCTTCTGTAATGTACGTAGATGACGAAAAATTTATTAAGACGAGCACGAGTTAAAAGTAGGAAAGATCACAATGTGAAGATAAGGTTGGAATTCAAGAGGTCAAATTGGGGAAAATATTCGTTCATAGAAGAGGAAATAAGCGTTGGTTTACCTAGGGAGATAGTCAACTTCTTTGAAATCATTACAGAAGATACTAGGTAAAAAATTTATAGGCAATATGCCACCTGGTTTCAAAGTCCTACATTGGAGCAGTGATAAGCACTGGGCTCTCAATAATTTTATTTAATGTATTTTTTTTAGTGATGTTGAAGATAACAATGCAAAAATAGGTATTAAATGTGTAACAATTACTGAAGTAGTAAATGCGATTGAATGCCAGATTCCTCTTCTTCCCCCTAACGTTTCCTCATTTACCTGGGCTTGGCACTCACTAGACGTAGTTCAGTTCTAGGGCCGGATACCTTTCCTAACGTCAACCTTCTGTGGATGAATGTATTCACTTGTACGTGTTATTGTGGTGGTTGGTGGAGTGGCCCGTTCGTATTTAAATGAGGATGTCTATTAAGACGAACACGAACTCTTAGCCTCCGAGCAAGAGGAATTAACCAGGCGGCCCGTCCGAGAATCAATCCCAGGGACATCTGAATCCTTTGCCACTGCAATAACTAAAGGAGCCAGTCGGAATGAATCCCACCTAGAAAGGGCAAAATTGAAGCTAGTGTACTATTCTAGAAGTCTATTGTATTCTTGCACACTTTTGTATATTGAGCGGGAAAAAGTGTTAGCAAAGTAGTAAAAGAAATGAAGTCCCAGATTCTTCTTCCTCTTCACCCCGGCGTTTTAATGATTACCTAAGGTCGGAAAAATATGTAGATTTACATGTAGGTTTTGAATCTCTGGCATGGTCGATAATCGAACGCGGACCTCCGACGATAAGAAGTAACGGCACTAACCGTTACGATACACAAGTAGATATCCACTGAACGAGTTCGTGGCAGACTTCACTGGAAGTTTGAACGAGGATATAGCCGCAGAACTTGTCCCTTCAATCAATCAATCAATCAATCAATCAATCAATCAATCAATCAATCAATCAATCAATCAATCAATCAATCAATCAATCAATCAATCAATCAATCAATCAATCAATCATTCAATCAATCAATCAATCAATCAATCAATCAATCAATCAATCAATCAATGACTAATCTGCACTTAGGACAGTAGCCCCGGTAGTAGATTCCCTGTCAGCTGTTTACCTAGCCTTGTATTAAATTATTTCAAAGTATTAGGAAATTTATCGAACATTTAAATTACACCAGTCCCTGGTTTCTCTTCCTATAAACAAATATTTTCTCCACTTTGTTATCTTGAGTAACCTCCGTGGTTCAGGCGGCAGCGCGCCGGTCTCTCACCGCTGAGTTCCTTGGTTGAAATCCCGGTCATTCCATGTGAGATTTGTGTTGGACAAAGTGGAGGCGGGACAGGTTTGTCTCTGGGTATTCCGGTTTTCCTGTCTTCTTTCATTCCAGCAGCACTCTCCAATATCATTTCATTTTATCTGTCATACATTAATCGCTGCCCCAGAGGAATGCGACAGGCTTCGGCAGCCGGCACAATTCCTGTCCTCGCCGCTAGATGGGGCTTCATTCATTTCATTCCTGACCCGGTCGAATGACTGGAAACAGGCTGTGGATTTTCATTTGTTATCTTGAGTTCCAAATTAATATTCCTACTTTTAAAGCTCCATTTATTCATTCCACGCCATCTCTCCGCTGACAGATCGGAATAAAACGCTTAGTCAAGCATCTCGTCTCTTTACTCCGTAGTCTACCCAGCCCAAGGTTTGCAACAATTTCGTACAGCACTACTATTTTGTCGGAAATCGTACTACTTTCCTTCGTATCTTTCCCAGTTCTCCTGGCGAGGGACCCATACCCGTTGGACCATGCTCTAATTTGGTCTTACCAATGATTTATACGCCCTCGCATTCACATCCTTACTACAACACCTCAATACTCTTATAACCATATGAGGAGATCTTTAACCGTTTACAGTCCCATTCATGTGATTACCCCAATGAAGATTTTTATTATATTAATACGTATGTACAGTACTTACAGCGGTCCCTATGAGGTACTTACACTCCATCAACTCTGTAATTAGAACAATGAGGACTTTTCCTTTCGGTGAAACTTACAACGTGCCTTTTTACACCGTTTGCCATCATACCATTGTATGTCGTCCTTCTCACAACATTGTCGAAGTCTGTTTGCAGTCTCTCACATTCCTGTAACTTATTTACTAAGGTATCTATGTATCTATCTCTCTACACTCATGCTCATAAATTAAGGATAATTGCATATTGAGGTGCCACACAACGTGGCACTACACAAAACTGGCGCTAATAGCATAGGCACATAGTGAACACAAACGAAACATAGCTGTAAGTCCACGGTATTGGTGATAAGTTGAGAAAACCGACCCAAAGCACATGTGTTACAAAACGCCACTGTTTCCTGCGCAGGTACCCCGACATCAATATGGGATATGATCACCATGCACACGTACACAGGCCGCACAACGGGTTGGCATACTCTGGATCAGGTGGTCGAGCAGCTGCTGGGGTATAGCCTCCCATTCTTGCACCAGTGCCTGTCGGAGCTCCTGAAGTGTCCTAGGGGTTTGAAGACGTGCAGCGATACGTTGACCGAGAGCATCCCAGACGTGCTCGATGGGATTAAGTTCTGGAGAACAGGCAGGCCACTCCATTTGCCGGATATCTTCTCTTTCACGGTACTCCTCCACGATGGCAGCTCGGTGGGGGCAGTGCGTTATCACCAACCAGGAGGAAGGTGGGACCCACTGCACCCCTGAAAAGGCGGACATACTGGTGCAAAATGACGTCCTGATACACCTGACCTGTTACAGTTCCTCTGTCAAAGACATGCAGAAGTGTACGTGCACCAATCATAATCCCACCCCACACCATCAAACCACTACCTCCATACAGGTCCCTTTCAAGGACATTACGGGGTTGGTATCTGGTTCCTGGTTCGAAACAGATGAGAACCCGGCGAGAATCACTGTTCAGATTATACCTGGACTCGTCCGTGAACATAACCTGGCACCACTGTTCCAGTGACCATGTACTGTGTTCTTGACACCAGGCTTTACGGGCTTTCCTGTGAACAGGGGTCAGTGGAATGCACCTTGCAGGTCTCCGGGCGAATAAACCATGTCTATTCAGTCGTCTGTAGACTGTGTGTCTGGAGAAAAGTGTTCCAGTGACTGTGGCAAGGTCCCGAGCAAGGCTACCTGCAGTACTCCGTGGCCGTCTGCGGACACTGATGGTGAGATATCGGTCTTCTTGTGGTGTTGTACACTGCGGACGTCTCGTACTGTAGCGCCTGGACACGTTTCCTGTCTGCTGGAATCGTTGCCATAATCTTAAGATCACACTTTGTGGAACACGGAGGGCCCGTGCTACGACCTGCTGTGTTGACCAGCCTCCAGTCGCCCTATTGTTCTACCCCTCATAACGTCATCAATATGTGTTCGTTGAGCCATTTTCACCACACAGTCATCATTAGTACGTTCGAAAACATCGCATACTTACTCGCTGCACCGTACTCTGACATGCACCGACACACCTCTGCGTATTTGGACTGCTGCCAGCGCCACCGTGCGACGACCGCAGGTCAAATGCACCACATGCTCATACCCCGAGGTGATTTAAAACCGAAAACCGCCCACCATAGCGTTGTTTCACCATGTATCGGCATTATCCTTAATTTCTGAGCATGAATGTATCTATGTATATAACTTAAATGAACGAATGTTTGTTTGTTTGTTTGTATGTTTCGAATGGACTCAAAAACTACTTGGACCGATTTCGCTGAGAATTTCACAATTTGTTCTTACTACTCCTGGGAGGGTTCAGAAAGTGGTTTGAATGAAATTCTATGGGTAGATTTTTTATGATGAGTAATTCTATGTAATTAATTGCAAGGCCGCACCAAGATTGGATCGACTTGATGGACAGATTGTCGCTAGGCGACGGCAGCTTACGCTATATTATGATAGTCCGGTAAGAAATGCTGTATATAGGAGAATGGGGACACGCCGCCAAGTTTTATAAAAGTGCCTTTCTTGCTAAGAGGTTCATGACCGTGCCTGTTATTTGGATAGCCGTGATCAAGATGTACTTTTATGTCATAGGACCAACTTTGATAGGCTTGCCCAGTTTGGAGAGAGTAGCTGTGTAATAGAAGTAGAATATCGACAGTGGAATGACACGAGTTATCATACACGCCTGTCGAAGAGCAACTGGGGATTCCCAACGAACAAAGGTGAGACTATACCTAAACAGTCTCTTTCTATATTATGCAGGTTTGCACCACATCTCCTCCTAAACCGCTGCAACGATTTCACCCAAACTCGGTACACTTTTGACTTAGTATCAGGAGAAAAACCGCGCTGCGGTAAGACACACCAAGCACAATAAGGGGCGTGGGTAAAAGGGAAGGTTGAGATATAAAAATAGTCGAAAATATTGTTGAATTCATACTTTTCGGGGTCGCTGTGATGAATAGTGACACTTCGGATTTTTTAAAAGTCTTAGTTTAGCCCGATTTGAGGTGATGGTGGGGGGAGGGGGAGGGGGAGGCGCAGGGGATTTAGATATAAATATAATCGAAAATACTGTTTTCGTGGTCGCTAATACAGAGCACTATCGAGTATATCCGTGGGTAACTACAAGATTTCTTTTAGGGAACTCTTTAACATTCTGTCAGCGGTTTTCATGAAGCTAACCGGTACTTGACTTATTTCAGCAGTCTGAAAAGCATACACAAGAGTTAGGCTGGCAGCTTTATTCAAAACAAGCAACTTTTGATCTGCCTTTAACAAAGGTGAGGCTGTAAGCGCATCTAACTTCTTGTGCAAGATCTAAAAAAAAAAGAGGTCGCATCAAAAGTGAGTGTGTCGTTAAAAGTGCCACCAATGTATGGAATATCTTCTCTTTCTTTAATAGCATTAATCTTAAGATTTTTGTGAATGTCGAGCGCTCCGTCTACGAGCTTCCCCTTCTCAATACGTATGCCCACACATTTGTTGGCATTTATCTGTACCGATTTCCTGGAACAACGTGTATAACAAAGCGTGTCAAGTCAAGAGGTGCTTCCTTATTTTTGCCAACAATAACTGTATCATCGGCGAAACCCATAATAGTATTAAGAGGGGGCAAATATGCAGAAACTGATTTGCCACATTCTTGCAGTAGGTTTTCTCCTGTTATCTCATAAAAAATGAAATCTGTGGCCAGGTTATACAGTGCTGGTGATAATGATGAGCCTATAAGTGCTCTTAACAAGCGAATTGGCTTCCTTTTACCCTTACTTAATAGTTTCGATCTGTGTTATATTGTCAGTCCGTAGATTGAAGATGGGTACTTTCAGTTTAGATGGAAGTCGTACAGCAGCTACTGTTGATGTCCAATGTTGTCGAAGGCTTTTGACATAAATAGAAAGATCACTGTACCATCTTGCTTATCTGTCTTTAATGTCTTGGGGAGTCCTCTGAGAATGGAAGTATTTATAAGACATCCTGGCTGGTAGTTAAAGCCTGTTTGGTGTTCGCTCAAAGTTACAAAGGAACGCAAATGCTGATCGAATACCCTTTCAGTAATACGTTTAATTACAGGACAGATTGTCACTAGTCTCCAATCTGACAGACATTTTAACATCGCCTTTCTTATGTACGTCTATCAACACGATTCTTGCTGGTTTGAGACACTGGGGTACATCTACGAAGTTCTTTCCACACTATGAGGTTGTCATACGTTGTGTTTATAAAGTTATCAATCGTAAACCAAATCGTATACTTTAAAATTGTCCCATTTTTAAGCCACACCCACCCCGCCGTATTTCACTGAGGTCTGTCGAGTGTCATATTTCCTCTCGTGTTCCATAGTTCCAATGAAACAGTACCTCAACCATTCGGATCGGGTCTTCAGTTCGGGAGCTGCAAGCTCGAATGTGAGCACATGGTTTCATTATACTAAAATTCGAATGTATGTAGCCTGACATTATAGCCGTTGTCACATCAACATATGCTAATGCTAGTGCTAGTGTGGAGTGTAGGTTGTTTGAAGACTTAGCTTATTTTGAACTTCTTCATGTATGTCCCGTCCCTGTGTCGCCAACTGGCATATGTTCCATGCCTTAGAACTTGTGGATAAGTTTGCGAGAAGTTGTTCTCAGCAATGAAATTCAGAAATTTTAGTTTACAGCCGGAACTGAAATATAGTTGAAATTGTGTAATATTGACCCCTAAGAAAATAAATAGGCCTATGGCAGAATCATCAGTGTTGCCAACTTCAGTAGTAGAGACCGAGCTCGATAGCTGCAATCGCTTAATTGTGGCCAGAATCCAGTAGTCCTATTCGGGAGATAGTGTGTTCGAACCTCACTGTTGGCAGCCCTGAATATGTTTTTCCGTGGTTTCTCATTTACACACCAGGCAAATGCTGGGGCTGTACCTTAATTAAGGCCACGGCCGATTCCTTCCCACTCCTAGCCCTTTCCTGTCCCATCGTCGTCATAAGACCTATCTGTGTCGGTGTGACGTAAAACAACTTGTAAAAATAACTTCAGTAGTTACTCATGAAAATCACAGAAAATATCTAAACAGTATCTCAATGTAAGTAATAATAGTAGAGATGCAAATGCCTGCACACATTAAGTTAGGCCATACGTTTTATTTATTTATTTATTTATTTATTTATTTATTTATTATTATTATTATTAATATTATTATTATTATTATTATTATTATTATTATTATTATTTTTAATCTGAATATGTTATTCATGAAATTTTATGTGTAATCCAACACCACGTAGGTCAATAAATACATTAATTGGTATGTGCCACTGCTCTGTCCGGCTCCTTGGCTCTATTGTCAGTATAATGGCCTTGGGTTCAGAGGGCCCTGGTTCGATTCCTAGGCGGGCTGAAGATTTTAATCACGTCTGGTTAATTTCTTTAGCTCGGACACTGGGTGACTGTTTTCATCTTAATACATATGTTCATTTACACACAAAATATCATACTACCAATTGTCCGCCTCGTTGGCTGAATGGTCAGCGTACTGGTCTTCGTTTCAGAGGGTCCCGGGTTCAATTCCCGGCCGGGTCGGGATTTTAATCGCTTCTGATTAATTCTTCTGGCTCGGGGACTGGGTGTATGTGCCCGCCCGTCCCAATACTCTCCTCATCATATTCAGACAACATACTACACTACCAACCACCTCAGAAACACACAATAGTGATTACATCCCTCCACATAGGGTTGGCGTCGGGAAGGGCATCCGGCCGTAAAACATGGTCTAATCCACATATGCGACGCAGTTCGCACCCGCGACCCCACAGGTGTGGGAAAGGCGGTAGCAAAAGGAGAAGAAGAATATCATTCTACCGATTTCACAGAAATACGCAGTAGTGAATATATCCCCCCTCCCCTCCACATCAGGTTGGTTGGTGACAGGAAAAGAATACATAAAACAGGGCTTAATCCATATCAGTGCCGAACCCAAATAATTGGGATAAGGTCAGAAAGAAGAAGAAGAAGAAGAAGAAGAAGAAGAAGACACGTCGCTACTCTACTTACGTGATGTTATATTGATAACTAGAGCCCGGATTTCCATGCACTATCAAATCTCAAAATATGCATGCATTCATGCACTATCATATAGCAAAACATGCACAATAAACTAGAAATATGCACGATCAAAATTCACTTCCTTTTGAAACATTTTTACAACAGCTAATTTCTCCTAATTGCCTCGATTTAAGCTCGTCCGTTTATCTGTGAGCATATCCTTAATGACAGAAGTTCTACGTCACAAGAAGTGACAGTGCATAGTTAATTGAAGACATTTTGGACAAAGTGAGGTCAAATTGTACGTCTTTTGCATTTTCACTACAATACGTCTTATATAAGCTTGACGAATCGAAATCAGGATTTGAACGGATCACTTTTTTCAACTTATATCTAGCTGCCGCAGCTATACTTCACCGTGCGATGATGGCACACACATTTGAATCTCCTCAATAACTGGCATTGATTGCCTGCTGCGATAACAAAGTGACGAGTGAGAGCTCCCGGTAGGAAAATTCAGGATAACAACGGAAGAGGGTTCAGTGCAAAACCAGCTGCTACCTCAGTAACGCGGCGTCACAGAAATGCGACTAGTTTTATTTTGTTCCTCCAACATAGACGAAATAATGAGCCGTCAATGAGTAATGCACAATTTATGGTTCGATTTATAACAATATATAACTGGAACAATTTAATCTCAAGAATTACACAGATCGACGTGGGGCCTTCCGGCTTACGTGAATGTTTACTCAAGCAGCAGATACGAAAGTTAATTGGATTATGTACTAATTTTGGTTGTCATTTAGTATGCCAGGAATACATTCTTTCCGTTTCTCAGTAATAGACATTCTGTATAACGTGGAAAAAAGGCGCCAAATTCTGGAAACCAACATTCATAAAAGGTACTATCATGCAAGTTAACATTATATATGCGCTAAAGTCACAAGAAAAGTCATATTATGCAATATTAAACGTCCAAATATTCGCTATTAAATCCAAAATCTTCAAAATATGCATTATGCATGAATTTTGTCCTAAAAAAGCCAAAACATGCAAACATGCACGGAAAAAGAACGGTTATTTGGAATCGTTAAGCCATAAAACGAATATTTGCAAAGTTTGAGAATTGTAACCAGCTTATTCAAAAACATGCATTTGCATGGAAATCCGGGCTCTATTGATAACCTTAGAATGCTAAAGGAATATAACATAATTGACTTTCACGATACCGCAATATGAATGTTAGCAATAATCCACACCCCGCCTCCTCAACAATTCATGAAAAATGATGCCAACATGTGACTTAAAAGGTACTTGCCAAATATTGTATTGGCAAGCAGGGCCCCCCTCACCGTTTGGGTGGCTGCTCAGAATGTAACCCAAAATTAGAAAATATAAATCACTAACTTCAGAAATTATGGGGGAGAAATAGTAAAATAGGATCCAATGTTAGATGATGCCGACTATTCATACCAGAAGTGTGAGAACTAATTGTCGAGTACATACCGGAAGTGTAAGAACTAATTGTCGAAAGAAACGTAATAAGAGGCGTGTGGGATGTATGTAAGCTACGTACTGAAAATAAGTTCCGTACTTCGAAAAACAGTTTCGTATTGCTGTTGAAATATAGCAACTATGTTTAGCACGAAAATGATTCTCCTTCCGGTGTTATAATTGTTCAGAAAAGACGTCCGCCAAACATGAACCTAAAGGAGGAAAACCGAGGATAAATGTCTGCGCCATTACTTCGGAATTCTATTCCCTGATTGGCTGAACTAATTACTCTAGTGAATGTACATTCATGTAATGAAAACTGCTTAGTGGTTTATTATGAGCATCGATTGTCCGAATCAATATGACATTACTGGTCGACGGCTGCCAAGCAGCAATGTTTGACATCGTTTCTGTGTTACTTATTCATGGTTTCGAGGAACTTTCTAAGAACATTTCATTTGCTAACGAACGCATTCATACATTTGTGGGAGTTGAATACCGCCACCCAGTCCTCGTGGGCTAAATACATTCAGCGGAGACAACTTTTCACTGAGTCGCTATCGATTGGACTATTAAGACAACTTTGTACTCACCGTATTCGCCTCACGACACCTCGCCGGTGTTTCTGTTTGGCCCCGAGGGGGGACTCAAGGAACTTGAATAGAACTTGTTTATTAGGTCAAGTTTACTGCTGTATTGAAAACCAAACTCAACATAGCTACTCAATAGGTCATTTGCAAGACATTACACGCAGGGCTGGTCGAGTTTTCCTTTCTACTTCAGAGGTAGGTTGAACGACTACAACCCTGTCTAAAATAAATTAATATGTATCGCAAATTGCTTGATGTCGTACTATTACTAAGAAAAACTCTTAGTGTTCCTCATACATACATACATACATACATTATCATTATAGACTGTTATGCCTTTCAGCGTTCAGTCTGCAAGCCTCTGTGAATTTACTAAACGTCGCCACAATCCTCGATTTGCAACTAGTGTTGTGGCCTCATTTAGTGTTCCTCATTTTAAGATTAATTAATTCAGGGATATGTTTAGTCCTTTTTGTTTAGTTAGTCTGCAGTTATATAAAAGCAGTGTTTATTTTCCTGGTCTAGTGGTTACAGTAATAGTCTGGATTCGATTCCCGGCTCTGACAGTGATTTATAACCCGAAAAGAAATGGCTTTGGAGTGGAGCTTTGCTTAGCCCATTTCCGTACAATGTCGAGTATAACGGTTATCATGTACTGCATTAAGTACGAAATGCAACACTACGACTATTTACTTCGTCCAATTTTGATTTTGTACATTCCTTTTCGGTCTTTAAAGCGCTAGTGCATTTATAATATTACTAGCAAGATACCCGTGCTTCGCTACGGTATTATACTGAAATTTATAATTAAATGCTTAACGTTTTATATATAATCCTCCGAAATGACTCGTTTTCCGAGAGAATCCGCCAAAATTCACGATCTGACTCGTTTTCTGAGAGATTACGGCAAAGTTCCTCACATTTTTCAATCATTCTTTCCAGCAATCGATTTCGTACTTCCCGAGGTAGGTCCAGGTATTCCACGCGGTCAGTTCGGCCCCTAAATCTTTGCCATCTTTTCCTATAAGCATTTTTAGTATGGATCAAATCCTGAAGGAGATCCGGCGTGGTGTCGTCTTGGGTGCCTTGGCGGTACTGAACCCGCGGCTTGACTGTATTCGTAGTCATTACCAGGCCAGGACCCGTTTCCAGCGCGTCCGCACAATTTGACGACGGTCCAGAACATTATTATTATTATTATTATTATTATTATTATTATTATTATTATTATTATTATTATTATTATTATTATTATTATTATTATTAGATGTTCTGGACCCCACAGCAAGATGCAAGACCGCTACTTGGCGGTAAATTACATCTGCTACCATTGTCATTGTTGACATAGTGACCAGCACCATTGTCGCGCGTAAGCAAGTGTGCGGGATTTCTGGCGATACGAATGACATACTTCCGTGCATTATTGACCTTATTATAGAGGTGAATAATTTGACGGTCAATCTCATTCCTATCGTTTATTTCAAATGTGTTTACATTTTTATTTATACGCCAGGAGAGTCTACTGTAATCTAAGAATGTTCTCCGAAGGAAAAGATGGCTGTTGAAATCGAACCCAGGAAAGATTAAAAACGATCGGTTTATGATCAGAATAAGTACATCGAAAAACTACAGCCTGTTTCCAGTCATTCGACAGGGTCAGGAATGGAATGAATATAGCTCCATCTAACGGCGACAATAGGAATTGTGCCGGCTGCCGAAGCACTCTTCTGGGGCAATAAGCGATGAATGACAAATGAAATTAAATAATGGACAGTGTTGCTGGAATGAATGATGACAGGGAAAACCGGAGTATCCGGAGAAAAACCTGTCCTGCCTCCGATTTGTCCAGCACGAATATCACATGGAGTGATCGGGATTTGAACCACGGAACCCAGCTTTGAGAGGCCGGCGCGCTGCCGAGTGAGCAACGGAGGCTCCTTATAAGTATATTATGAACAGTAAAATCAATTGGTCTCACCTCCTTTTACACACCACCGCCGTTAAGTTTATTTACCCCCCCCCCCCCCACAAAGAAAAATTGAAGAAGGCATGTTTCTTTATGTTTAAAGGAGATTCCAAACACCAATTTTCACGTCTATTATCTTCAGTTTTGAGATAAAAGTATCCCCATAAAAATAATTCACCTTTTTTCAATTCCTTTCACCCCCCCCCCCGTGCGGGTGAATTTTCGGCAAAAATACTTGTTTCTTTAATAGTAAATGATCTTCTAAATACCAATTATCACGACTCTTAACTTCTTCAGTTTTTGATTTGTGTGTCCTCATGAAAGGAATTCAACTCCTTTTCACTCCCGCCGCCCAAGATGGTTTCCCCTTCAAAACGCGTTTTTCTTTGTTTATAGAGAGCCAAATACCAATTTTAACGTCTGTAACAACTTTAGTTTTTATTAGATGTATGTATTCTCATACAATTAAGTCAATTCATTTATCAATTCTTTCACCCCCCCCCCTTCATTGGATTTTCCGAAAATACGTGTTTCTTTACTTTTAAAGCAGATTCCAAATATCAAATTTCACGTCTGTAACATCTTCATTTTTGAGATATCAGTAGCCTAATTAAAAGAAATCGACACCATTTTCAGTCACTTTTACACACACACCCCCTTTCACCCAAGTGGTATTTCCGAAAACCCCTCCTATTGGGATTTACAGAAAACAAAAACATACGTGTTTCTTTATTTTTAAAGGAGATTCTAAATACCAATTTTTACATCTGTAAACTTTAAAAGTTTTGAGATATAGATACCCTCATTTTAAAAATTCATCCCTTTTTCACCCCACCCCCCACCATTAACTGGATTTTCCTAAAACAAAAAATCATCTTTCATTATTTTTAAAGGAGATCCCAAACACCAATTTTCAGGTTCTGAAATATAAGTAGCCTCATTAAAGTCATTCAACCCATTTTCACCCTTTTCCACCCTTCCTATTAGAATTTTCCGAAAACAAAAAATAAGTGTTTCTTTATTTTTTTAAGGAGATTCTAAATACCAATTTTTACACCTATAAACTTTAAAAGTTTTGAGATATAGATATACTCATTTTAAAAATTCACACTCTTTTCACCCCCCCCCCCTTAATTGGATTTTCCAAAAAAAAAATACGTGCTTCTTTATTTTTAAAGTAGATTCCAAACACCAGCTTTCAGGTCTGTAATATCGTCAGTTTCTGAGATATAAGTATCCTCATTAAAGGCATTCAACCCATTTTCACCCCTTTTCACCCCTCCTATTGGGATTTTCCGAAAACAAAAAAATACGTGTTTATTTGCTTTTAATGAAGATTCTAAATACCTATTTTTACATCTGTAAACTTTAAAAGTTTTGAGATATAGATGCACTGTTTTTAAAAAGTCACCCCCCCTTTTCACCGTCCCATTAATTGGATTTTTCAGAAACAAAAAAGTACGTGTTTCTTTATTTTTAAAAGAGATCAAAAGTACCAATTTTCAGGTCTGTAATATCTTCAGTTTCTGAGATATAAGTACCGGTATTCTGGTTAAAGGCATTCAACCCCTTTTTCGCCGTTTTTCACCCCTCCTATTGGGATTTGCTGAAAACAAAAAAATACGTGTTTCCTTATTTTTAAAGGAGATTCTAAATACCAATTTTTACATCTGTAAACTTTCAAAGTTTTGAGATATAGATACACTCATTTTAAAATTTCACCCCCTTTTCACCCCCTTAGTAAAGGAATATCCAAAAATCCTCTCTTAGTGAGCACCTACATCTTAATATAAATCTATGCCCAAAGTTTCATTTCTTTATGTCCAGTAGTTTTGGCTCGGCGATGATGAATCAGTCAGTCAGTCAGTCAGGACATCATCATCATCATCATCCGATACATTTCTCCAATGTATAAGGCTAACGTTATTTTTTATAAAATAAGGCCACCTTGTTAATAGAAAGCACTCTTCTCATCTTTCATCGCTAAGTTGTATAATAATTTTAGGAAATAAAATAATAATAACAAAAATAACAATAATAATTTTTGTTTCTTCTCTCTTAATCCGTTTACCCTCCAGGGTTGGTTTTCCCTCGGACTCAACGACGGATCCCACCTCTACCGCTTCAAGGGCGGTGTCCGGGAGCGTGATATTTTGGGTCGGGGGATGAAATTGTGGAGCAGGACCAGTATCTCGCCCAGGTGGCCTCACTTGCTATGTTGAACAGGGGCCTTGTGAGGGAATGGGAAGATCGGAAGGGATAGGGAAGGAAGAGGGAAGGAAGCGGCCGTGGCCTTAAGTTAGGTACCATCCCGGCATTTGCCTGGAGGAGAAGTGGGGAAACCACGGTAAACCACTTTGAGAATGGTTGAGGTGGGAGTCGCCCCCCCCCCCCCCCCTGTCTACTCAGTTGACCACCCGAGTCTGAGTGGACTCCGTTCCAGCCCTTGTACCACTTTTCAAATTTCGTGGCACAGTCGGGAATCGAACCCGGCCCTCTGGGGTTAGCACCTAATCACACTAACCACTACGCCACAGAGGCAGTCCAATAATAATAATAATAGTAATAATAATAATAATAATAATAATAATAATAATAATAATAGTGTGTATACATACAATTATCTCTTATACCCTTTAGCGTTCCGTTTGCAAGGCTCTGTGAATTAATTATGAGCCTCACGACGCTCTTCTAGCAACTAGCTCTGTGGCCTCATTTATTTGGAAGGTCAAAACATTCCTCAAAATCCACATTCTCAAAGCTGCAAAAACACATCTTTTCCTGCGACAACACCACCTTATTCACGATCAGCCTTCATGATGGAAATCATCTCTTCATATGTTGAAAATAATTCAAGAACAGAAGAGAGCTGTTGTATTTGCATCTGCGGATGTCAACCTTCCAGTAAATCTTGCGGTATCGCAGTGGGAACAAATTGATTAATTCATCAATACATTAAACATTTTCAACCATGTAACACTGTTAAGTTCTACAGTTTGAGACAATGTCTACTGTGTACTGTGTCATATCTCAACTTCAGAAGTCATCACACAGTGGATCAGGAACTGTGACAGTAAGACAGTCATTGCTGGATGCAATTACTATTCAGTACAAAGATATTGAAGGTAACGAAATTTGTTCCATCACAACTCTGTTGGAACCCCGTTTAAAAGGACGCGTTTCTTGCAGTTCGAATGCTCGCACTGCTGCTACAGACTGCTGTAACCTGCCAATCAACAAGAGGTTCCTGAATCTACAACTGAAGACATCCATATTTGGACCGAGCGAGTTGGCCGTGCTGTCAGAGTCACGTGCGAGCTTGCACCGATTGCCACCGTTGGCAGCCCTGAAGACGGTCTTCTGTCGTTTCCTATTTTCACACCAGGTAAATGCTGGGACTGTACCTTGATTGAGGCCTGTTTCTTCTCAATAGCCCTTTACCATCCTTACGATAGCGAGAACCCTCCATGTGTTTGGGCGACGTTAAAACCACTAGAAAAAAAGTCAACGTAAGCTTGTAACTCCATTTCAATATGCGAATCTTTGGCGAAATTATAGGTTGCACTTAAATACTCGCTATAAATAGTATAGTAAGGATTCCAACAAAGAATATAGCATGCACAGTAATTATTTTACATGGCCCATTCTTCGGAGCCAGCCATATTGCCCTATATGTGGTGCTTGTACGGCAGCATTATGCAAGAAAATGACACAACAAATTCATTGTCAGTTCATATTTCTGAAGATGAAATCACCACATACCTGAAAGAAAATCTGTTAACACCCACCCCTGTTCAAGTGTTTGAGATTACTGGAAAACAAATACAAAGTTCGCAAAACTGTGAAAACAAGCTATGAAATATTTATTTATAACCCCAGCAACAGTATTGCTACGTGTTCAAACGACCGTCAGCCCTGTCGTTGCCCCTTCAGTATTTCCTGGGAGGGAGTTGGAGTCAGGCCTGGGACCTCCCAGGCGGCCTCCCCTTATATTGTGCTTATGTTTGGTTTCCACAAAGTCCTTTTGAAACGCCAAACGAGATTGATATTTTTTAGCCGCACCCGAAGATTCTAGTATTCCATTCCTAGGATATAGAAAGAGGGTTTAGCGCGAACAAGGGTGGAGTTGGACAGCAGCAGATTTAACTGTCGTCGGAGTTGTTGTGAGTGGTGAGTTTCACCAGAGTGAGTGTCGTCGTGGTAACTGCTGGAGAGGGGTGCTGGTTGGCACACTGTCAGTGTCAGAAGTGTTGGAGTGTAGTTGCTGATGTTACGTTATGGACTGGACAGCAGTAGTTGTTGTCGGGGTGAGTGAGTCATAGTATTGTTCACCGTGGTTGTCGTCACTGGGTGTGATGGAGGAGTACAATGGAGAGTAATGTTAAAGTCTGGTCGCCGTTTTTTGAAGGCGCTGTGTTTTTGTCCTGCCGAGTAATATGCACTGTTAGTTCACTGTGTGGAGCAGCCACGTGAACGGATTGTGTGAGTGAGGGAATTCTCTGAAGTCGAGTCAAAGAACAGTCACCGTGTGTCAATACCGACAAATGACCACACGATTTTGCACCTCACGACAATCATGACAAAAACCACTGCCAGTTAACGCGATTGAACAATAATGATTTTCATCAAATTCTCTTCGCTCATTTTCTCGTGGCTCGGCGGTGACATGGACTTTGAAACAAAAATCGAAATTAATCAATTTCTCAGTTATAATAGCCGATGCAGTAAAGATCTATAAGACATAAATGATCGAAAATTTTATTCTATATAATTTTAGTTGTGTAGCATTTACCCATCGAACCATTAATAACGTAGACGTTTGAGAATTACATTTAGGGCTTCCCCTAAACTACCATTTCACTAAGTGTGAATACAATTATTTATAGCCTAGATTGTACCAATTTTCATTACATTCTGTTCAGCCATTTTCGGGTGATGCCCGTACATAAATACATACATACATGTATACATACATACAGACAGACAGACAGACAGACAGACAGACAGACAGACAGACAGACAGACAGACAGAAATGAAGGAGAATTAAACAGGACCATTTCCATTTTACTGTGGACACGACAGATACAGAAATACCATTGTTTTTAAATTCTCACCAAATTTGTAATCTATCAAAATAATAATAATAATAATAATAATAATAATAATAATAATAATAATAATAATAATAATAATAATAATAATAATAATAATAATAATAATAATAATATAACCATTGCATTATACTTAAAATAATCAAATATGAATAAATTAAAATACTTAATCGCCTCGTGCTTGGGCGTCAATAATTACAATTATTGTAATCTAATTAAAATATATGAATAAATAACAATAAATTACTAAAACAAATTAAATTAATAAAAATAATTAATCGAAATATCCGTAGTATGAGCGCCAGAGTTCACCAGAATGAATCCCTCGAATTTTGATAGAGTATGACAATTCTCTCTCTCCCAGGGCGTGTACATAAAGCTGCGTAATGGTACATCTGCTTCAGGCCTTACCTAACCTTCTGACAACGACTAAATATGTAGGAACTCCACTAAGGTTCACCAGTAACTGCACTGATTCTAAAATAACTAACTGTATTCTGAATAATATCCATGCGTGGGCACCTCATCAGCACACCAAAATATACATAAAATACATTACCGCTGGAAGATTCTATATTTACAACAACAACAACAAGAACAACAAACAGTAGGATACCAAAAGCGAGGACCAAGCTACGATTTGCAGTCAGTCCGTTGAGAGTTCATTACAAAGCATATATATGTGGATGAATACCCTTCACTGTCTCTGTGTATCAGTAAAACTTGCATATTCTCATTATTGGCACTTGTTATATCACACAGATTCTGTACCTTATAATACTGTGTTCGCTGACTCTAACACTTGGTTTAAAGATGCATTCACTCGAGCAAAACACACTTGCTGTTTCAGAACATAAATTATGGAAAGTCTGAGATACAGTACCCCATAGCTTTCACCAACATATAATACCAAGCCGCTACAAGTGATACAATACCAAGTGCCTAAGCACTCCACAGTTGTAGGTTATGACCACAATTAACATTTCACAAACATTATCAGACCACGTTCCACCAAAGTTACATCTCCTCTTCCTACCAAAGTTTGAAGTCCAGTATGCTCCACCAAAGTTTGAAGTCAAATCTTCGCTCTGTTTTCTCACATGCCTATATAGACTTTAGTTTCCTCCTTCTCTCACATGATACGTCTAGATTGATCTTGGTCATCCAATCGCGAGTAGAAGATCCTCTTGACATTCCAAGACGACGCCCTGAATCTTTTTCGGATCCCAAGACAATAACAGCATCAACGGACTCTGGGTTGTTTCACATGACTCATACAAAGTTTCCGAGTAGTAACTAGCACTGTTTTCCCATCCGTTTGTATAAAACAAATTACTCATATCACATATAGCCGGCCCCGTGGTGTAGGGGTAGCGTGCCTGCCTCTTACCCGGAGGCCCCGGGTTCGATTCCCGGCCAGGACAGGGATTTTTACCTGGACCTGAGGGCTGGTTCGAGGTCCACTCAGCCTACGTGATTAGAATTGAGGAGCTATCTAACGGTGAGATAGCGGCCCCGGTCTAGAAAGCCAAGAATAACGGCCGAGAGGATTCGTCGTGCTGACCACACGACACCTTGTAATCTGCAGGCCTTCGGGCTGAGCAGCGGTCGCTTGGTAGGCCAAGGCCCTTCAAGGGCTGTAGTGCCATGGGGTTTGGTTTGGTTTGGTTTGGTTTCATATCACATATGGAGACTTTCTAGCTTAAAATATTCAGAACAAAATATACAACTGAAATAGCGATAATAATAATAATAATAATAATAATAATAATAATAATAATAATAATAATAATAATAATAACACTTACTTCTGAATACAGTGCGAGGGTGTGATATATGTACTTTTAACATAACGCCCTCTTGGTGAATCGATGATATCTCATATTATGATTCAATACAACACAGAACTTCATAAATAATCCTAGAATGATATATCTGAACATTTAAATTACTGTGATAAAGCTATATGCGTTACGTCAACTTCATCGTATTCGCACATTGAGATACAATTTGTCCAAATAATAATAATATTAATAACAATATGACTATATACAAACAACTCTGATAGTGTCATACATCCTTGAATACAATCCCTACTTACTACTTACAATCCCTATTTACTCAAAATTGATAATATTTACATCCGAGGTGCAGATTCTGTCTCTTATATCTACGAAGACTATAGTATTATACATCCAAAGAACCCTGTCGTCAGAGGTTAGAAGCCGATAAGCACATTTGCTATTCTACTGTCCACAGTATACGGATACAGCGGAAATTTTAGCTATATGTGCTGCACTTCGTTTTCGTCGAAACAAGCGATTCGATTTCGCTGTCATCATTACGGACTCCCAGATTGTTATGAAGAAATTTCAAAATCTCCAGTGGAATCTCCAATCGCATGGTTACTTGAGTGACATCGCGGAGCCAGCTTTTAACATCTACTCTTCAGGTTGCTCCATAGCATTTCTTTGGGTCATAGGACATAGTGGAATTTTTGGCAACGAAAAAGCTAACGTACTAGCCACCCGTGGTGCTTCGGAAGGGCTACTTACAGCGCTGCAACTCCCATGAATGGATTTTATTCCCACTATTCCACAACAAATTCGTCACAAATGGTCTACAGAATGGGAAACATCTGAACTGCATAAAGTGTGATGTTTGGGATATCACTGAATGTTTTCAATTATTGAACTACGAAATTAATTGATAAGATGTGTATATTTAATCACTGATAGGTCATGTTTAAATTAATATGTATATATATATATAGGGTTTTTATTATCCATTTCAATCATCATTTCATTTCTTTGTATCGCGGCTATAACGTATTCTGAACGAACAAATTATTCGGTAAAGTATTTCAACATCATGCATATTTATAACTTGCAGTAAATTTTCCAATAGCCGTTGTGAGGTGACCAGAGTCAGCAGGCTAATTTCAGCCCAATTCCAGGAAAAGTACGTCATCTAGGTTACGAGAGACCTTACCCTCTCTACCTCATGAAGAGACAGTTGATACATTATTAACATCCACTTTTCAAACTCAGCTTCGGGACGCTTTATTTCAGCGGGAAAATTCAGCCTATGTGAATGAACGTAATGAAGCAACGTGATGGATTCACAGCAATACATCGGAGAAGGGATGAGACCTCGAATCTTACTGGACCATGTGATATGGCTGATGGAAGGAGACTTTTGAGCCGATATATACCACCGACAAGAGCTGGAGATGAGATTCGGACTTTCGGACATTCTGATTCTCACTCTTGGAAGATACTCTTACTACGATTCTACGTCTACACATCGGAGAAGATTTTAACTTAGTTCACTTCGCATCTGAGTATATTCTACTCAAAAGTTACTCTCATTGGGACTTGTTATCTCAATGACGAGAGGTAGTCAACGGGAGACCGGCTTTGACTAGTATAGGGCAGGAGAGCTTTTATTATGAATTTAGCTACGCTACTGTTCCGTAATACGGAAGAATACGAATGTATTCTCTCCATGAACATAACCCATGGTGGTTTTGCACTTAAAATTAGGACTCATTACGACTTTATGTAAGGAGTACAGTAGGAAGTGTTAAGGACAGGAAATGTAGAAGTAGGACTGGAATCCAACAACAGAGAAGGCAGCCGGTACGAGATCCACATATCATCAGCTTGAAGACAACAGAGTCTACATATGGTGAGCTTATGGCATAAGTTACTACAAGTCTTCGCGCAACAGTTCATTTTTAAAATTAATTTCATTCAATTTTCTTTTGCTTCCGTAAGTTCAGATGTCGTTAAAACGCCGTTAGGTCACGTTTTTCATCTTAATAAAGAGCTGTTTTAATTTGTATTTTATGAAATGATTATTAATGATCCTTAAATTCCAAGTTAGTGTACTTAATGATTTGTGTTCCGTTCACCTCACCCCTAGGAGTTTTTGAGTCTCATTACGTATTATTATTATTATTATTATTAATTATCTACTTTTGTTTTCAAGCCATAAGCTTGAAGACTGGCGCCCTTGGGATACTGTTTCTGGAGAAACAATGACATATCATTTATTTATTTTAATATTAAAGTGACCCGCCACGTTATAAATTTGTCATACATCTGTGGGCCAAGTGGGTACGTCACATATTGTCGCCACAACTGAGGGGCTCGTAAATCATTAAGTACTGGTATAGAAGGATAAAATCAGTAGTTTGGGGGTAACTGTTGTGTATCCACAGTATATTTTTCTTGTGTGTTTGATTTTGGGGGTAACATGTCTGAGCAAGAGGAGAAAGACATGACGCTGCGTAGTGGACACGTGCTGAAGGGTAGTACTTTAAGTAATTCTAAGGAAGAGTTAGATAAATGTGTATAGGAAGAAACTGATATTAGGAGCGAAGATAGCGAAGGGAATAAGAGTAGGAATGACGAAGTTACGTTAGATTCAGACGATAGTACGATGGGGGGCGAGGCGGAGGTTAGTCCTAACATTGAAAGTAATAATACTCAGTTACTTGAAATGATGCAGTTAATGTTGAGTAAGATAGAGGACAGTAAATCTGAAATAAAAAATGAATTGGAACAAATTAAAACAGATGTAGAACAAACTAAATCAGAAATTAAAAATGAAGTAGAACAAACTAAATCAGAAATTAAAAATGAAGTAGAACAAACTAAACGAGAATTAAGTAAGGCATTGAATGAACACAAGGTCGAAGCTAATAAAAGGATGGACGAACATAGCAAACAGTTACAAGAATTATTGAAGCAAAATGAAAGATTTAACAAGCAGATAGAGGAACAGAAAGAGACAACTAAGCAAAACAAACAAGAGGTAGAAAAGAAATTTGTAGAGCAGAGGAGTGAGTTGTTGGGATTAATGGAAAAAGAAAGCAACAACACCAGAAAGGAGTTAGAGACACAGGTGGCAAGTATTAATAATAAAGTTGAGATCCAAAAGGAAGAAATAAAAGAATTTAAAGATCAGGTACAAAACAAGATCGATACGGTTAAGTGTATAATAGAAGACAACACTAGGGAACAAAGAGAAAAGTTTGCGATGGTAGAAGGCAATACAGTGGAAATTAAGACGTTGAAAGAAAAACAGAACACTGTAGTGAATGAAATTGAAAGAAGAGATAAAGATGTAGAGAACCGCATAGCGATGGCAGAAGCACGCATACGACGAGAAGTAAGAGAAAGGCAAGGTAACACTGAGAGGCAAAGTCATGAGGGATTTACAGTAAGGAAATCGAATTACCGAAGTTCAATGGGAAACAAACTAACCCACTAGAATTTCTGAAAATAGTAGAAAAACGGTTTGGGAAACGGATTGAGGAAGGGTTTATGGACTGGGAAGAGGCGATCGACATTATTGATCATGCTTTTGTGGGAGAGACGCGTCCCTGGTTTTCAGTCTATAAAAGTAACATGGAAAGTCTGAAGGAATTTAAGACGAAGTTCACAGACAAATACTGGAACGAAAACGTTCAAAGCCGTGAAAGAGAAAGGGTAGTATTCGGGAAATTCAAACATAATGAATGTGTCTCTATGACTGAGTATTTTTTGTCACATGTTATGATTTGCCAGAATTTAGACGGAATCACGGCTGATTCAGATGTAGTCAGATTACTGTTACGACATTTTCCAGACAGGGTACGCGAAGCAGCGTGTATGCAAACTATTAAAACTATTCAGGAAATGGAGCAGTTATTAGGGAGTTTTGATGCACTAGGAAACATTGGGCATAGAACAGGAAACTCACATAATTTTGTTCCTCATAGTGAACCAAGGGACAATAGGAGACAGCCAAACTACGAGAATCGTAATCAGTTTCAGCCGAGGCATAACGGTAGGGGTGGCGCACCTGCAAATAGAACGGGAAATACCCAACAAGTCAGAGGACAAGGTACTAACGAGCCAAGTGTAGGTACACGATCGCAACCTTTAAACTAAATGCAGGCTGTAATGATGGGTCAGAATTCCAGCCTTACCAGGAAGTAGTTAGGAATTGTGTTATGAAACTATTGCCATATGACCTAGATGTTATGGAGGATCTTATGTGTGAACCAGATAATAATTATTTAGATTCGGGTGATGAAGTGATTAATCCTGTGATTCAATTAGAAGTTTGGGGGGGCGTATGTTAACGCGTTAATTGATACTGGAAGTCAGAAATCATGTATTAGTTCAGAATGGTATGACTCTTTAGTTAAACAGGGTATTATGATAGAAGAGATGCCTGTTAAGTCTACATTCATTATTACAGCTGTTGGTAAAAAGTCGAAACAAATATGCAAGCAGGTTGCGGTGCCGATTTGTATAGAGGGTTTTATTTCAGTACAGGTATGTTTGGTTATTCCTCACCTTGTATTAGATCTCATCTTGGGATGTGACTGGCTGACTTTAAAATCGGCTCAGCTAGATTACGATGATGCAATGGTAAATCTGAAGTGGGATAATAAGTATGTCAAACTCGAACTGAGAAATGAAATTCAGAGGATAACGAATGTTTGTGCTATGTGGAGTGTTATTGAGGTTTCTAGCTATGAGGAGAAACCCAGTGAGGGGTTTAATTTATGCCAGTTGTGGTTGAAAGAGGATCAGAAGGATGCATTATTTGAAGCTGCGAGTAACAGTAAATTAGAGGAAGTCCAGAGGGACGAATTGTTGGCAGTGTTATGTGAACACGCTGAGATTTTTTCTAAGTTTATGAACATTCTTTTTCAGTGCTGGATGACAGTCCTTTCAGCGGGCCACGGTATGCTACCCCACACAAATATGCCAAGGCAGTTGACGATCAGATACAAGCTATGTTAGCTGATGGGATAATTGAAGTGTCTAATAGCCAGTATGTAAATTCTTTAATCGCTGTGTCTAAGAGTGATGGGAGCGTCAGACTTTGCATTGATGGGAGAGATATGAATAGACGTATTTGTGCTGACCAGTTAAAATCACAGACTATTGAAGAGTTAATTCAGGGCTTTGAGGGTAAAAATGGTTTTCATCTGTTGATTTAAGTAGTTTTTGGCAGATTCCTTTGAGAGTGGAGGACAGGCCTCTGACAGCATTTAGTCATAAGTACAGCTTGAAGACTGGCGCCCTTGGGATACTGTTTCTGGAGAAACAATGACATATCATTTATTTATTTTAATATTAAAGTGACCCGCCACGTTATAAATTTGTCATACATCTGTGGGCCAAGTGGGTACGTCGCAAAAGGTAGAGCTTATGCTCTCGTACAACCCAACATCCCTCCTAAGCCATGGTATTATGTTTCATCGGTCACGAGGTCTAACGGTTTCACTAATCCGAATGCGGCTGAATCATGGATCGTTCCCTTCACATCTCCATTACATAGGAGTTTTGGCTTCACCACGCTGTCGGTGTCAGTATGCGGAGTATGGAGATCAAAACCACATTTTGTTTAAGTATGGCATTTATGATGCTTCTCGAAGACGCTTTCTATCCGAACTGTCTTATCTATAAGTGCCGTTCCCGACCAGCGCTGCATTAGTGTTGCACGGTGAAAATAATTCATTTCTTAATGCTGTGATGGACCTTCTGAGAATCCCGGAAATAGGAATTTGACTTTGTGCTCTTCGCATTTTTGCCAGTGTTTTGTTATGTTTTGAGTTGTGTTTTATGTTTGTTATCCCCCTCTTCTCCCGGAAGAGAGATTCAGTGTAGTGTTCTCTACTTGAAGACTGTGGATGATTTGGTTTTCTTTCTTATATGTACTTTGCACTGACAATTTATATTTTTGTGCTGTGTGCTGTGAGCGTTCCTTGTACATGGAGGATGATCAAATGTTGTTCCAACGAAGGTCAGTTCAATAAATAAAAATAAAAACAGTATACGGACCCTGACACAAAAGAAACAACTATATATAAACTTAAAATCAGCATCAAAAAACGAGGAATGCATACCGTAATAACATCTGCCGACATCTAGAATCCAGTCTACCTCATACAAAAACATTCATCCCATCAATCACCCAAAAATCATACAAGCTTTCGTTCGGAACCTTAATATTAAAGCTTCATTCCTAAAATCCCTATTTTCTGAAATGCGCAAGAATCTCACGATGTTTCCCTTTCCACAAATCCATAATTAATGCAGGCAAACATATCACATTCTTTTTCTCACATCTCACATCGACATCATTTCAGCACGTCATTCAAATCATTCACACAACTCCCAGTATTAAAACAGTACACACTTGCTTGAACAGACTTTCCTTTATCTCACGCACACTTCCATTCTCAATTTCCTCAAACATTTCCAACACATCCACATAATGTCTCACACAACAACTTTCTCACAAAATATTCAAATCCTTAATCACTATACAATTTATCACCTTTCTGATGAATCCCCTTAAGCACAAAATATGACCTACAATCCACTTCAAACAACCCTTCACAAAGAACGATCATAGTTAACTCACACTCACCTCAAGCTCATTCACACTACGCATAGCATACGTTCCTCCCTCAGGCTTACCCTATTTCTCCATAATCCATTTCGAAATCGCTATCATTACTACCTAATGCCCCAAGAATTAATCCATCTTCACCACCTTCCACATCGGCTCCTACTTTCACTACCTTCATGCCAATAACATTGCTACTCTCAACTCTCTTACCAGAAGTTTAATTAATTTCAAAGTCACCATTTTCACACATAATAGACCTAACCTTAATCTTCTCACCTACACTTAAATCAACAGAAACATCCTCATTCTGACGTATACTCCGTAAACACTCTTCACTCACTAAACGACCTTCATCACCTTCACGAAAAACTTCAATTTCAGAAACTTCCACATGATTACCGATCTTCACAATGCTATTACCATCACCACTAGCACAAAGTAAGTCATCCGACACATCTTCCTTAATTTCATCACGCCTCATATTCTCAAAATCCCTCTGATAATCGATTTCCCTCCCCACTTTATCAAACGCTTTACATGCCCCCCTTAACACTTGACCCTCTCATCGATCTTACTGGACAATTCATCTATTCTACCATCCACAGCACTGCATAAACTATCAATGTTACTAGACAATTCAACACTCGCTGAATTTAACTCCTTAACCCGACTATCAATCTTACTGAATAGTTCCGTACTAACTGAATTTAATTCACCTTTCCCCTCTTTATTCAACTGATTAAATAGCGATTGAAGCAAACTGAGCATTGAAACCTCCTCTTGAACGGTTTCGTTAACAACCCCTACATGCTGAGTTCGAGTCGGATTACTCGATTCCTCACCTGTCTTTGCCGATTGGTCTTCACTGCTGTTAGCCATTTCGCTATTCTAACTTAAATTGGATAGACTAGACGTGGTGGAATTCTTTTGACCTCTCTTGTCTTGATTTATAGTACCAAAAACATTAATGACCTCTCTATTTCTAAATTTATAACACTCGACTCGTTAAAACATTTCCTCATACTCCAAAATACATATTACGTACGTATAAAACCCTTCACTGACATAGTTTTTGGAATTCCATCTACACCTGACAAGTGCACCTATGCTAATACTGTACGCTTAACAGATGTACCAATCATTCAACCCCAAGCGCTGGGTGCCAAATGAAATCTTACTGCAATAACAATACAAATAATAATTAAAGTAAAATAAATTAATAAAAATAATTAATCGAAATGTCCGTAGTATGAGCGCCAGAGTTCACCAGAATGGATCCCTCGAATTTTGATAGAGCATGATAATTCTTTCTCTCCCAGGTCGTGTACATATAGCTGTGTACTGCTACATCTGCTTCAAGCCTTACCTAACCTGCTGAAAACGACTAAATAGTTAGGAACTACACCAAGGTTCATCAATAACTGCACTGATTCTGAAATAACTAACTATATTCTGAATAGTATCCGTGCATGGGCACCTCATCAACACACCAAAATGTACATAAGACACTCTCACAAAATACCGCTGGAAGGCTCCATATTTACAACAACAACAACAACAACAATAACAGCAGCAACATTGGGATACCAAAAGCGAGGACCAAGCTACTATTTGCAATCAGTCCGTTGATGAAAGTTCATTACAAATCATATATATGTGGATGAATACCCTTCACTGTCTCTGTGTATCAACGCAACCTGCATATTTCATTAATGGTACTTGTTATATCACACATATAGTGTACCTTATAATACTGTGTTCACTGACTCTAACACTTGGTTTAAACATACATTACCGAGCTCGATAGCTGCAGTCGCTTAAGTGCGGCCAGTATTCGGGAGGTAGTAGGTTCGAACCCCACTGTCGGCAGCTCTGAAAATGGTTTTCCGTGGTTTCCCATTTTCACACCAGGCAAATGCTGGGGCTGTACCTTAATTAATGCCACGGCCGCTTCCTTCCCACTCCTAACCCTTTCCTGTCCCATCGTCGTCCTAAGACCTATATGTGTCGGTGCGACGTAAAACAACTAACAAAAAAGATAAACGTACATTACCGAGCTCGATAGCTGCAGTCGCTTAAGTGCGGCCAGTATCCAGTATGCGGAAGATAGTGCGTTCGAACCTCACTGTCGGTAGCCCTGAAGATGGTTTTCTGTGGTTCCTCACTTTCATACCAGGCAAATGCTGGGGCTGTACCTTAATTAAGGCCATGGCCGCTTCCTTCCTACTCCTATCCCTTTCCTATTTCATCGTCGCCATAAGAACTATCTGTGTCCGTGCGACGTGAATCAGCTTACAAAAAATAAAGATACATTCACTGGAGCAACACACGCGTGCTATTCCAGAATATATTATGGAAAGTCTGAGATACAGTACCCCATAGCTTTCACAAACATATAATACTAAGCCGCTGCAAGTGATACAATACCAAGTGCCTAAGCACTCCACAGTTGTAGATTATGACCACACTTCACATTCCACAAACCTTATCAGACCACGTTCCACCAAAGTTATATCTCCTCTTCCTACCAAAGTTTGAAGTCGAGTATGCTCCACCGAAGTTTTAAGTCAAGAGGTTGCTGTTTTCTCACATGCCTATATAGACCTGAGCTCCCCCCTTCTCTCACATGTTACGTCTAGATTGATCTTGCCCATCCAATCACGAGTAGAAGATCCTTTTGTCATTCCAAGACCACGCCCTGAACCTCTTCCGGATCCCAAGACAATAACAGTATCAACGGACTCTGGGTTGCTCCACATGGCTCATACAAAGTTTCCGAGTTGTAATTAGCACTGTTTTCCTATCCGTTTGTACAAAACAAATTACTCATATCAGATATGGAGATTTTCCAGCTTAAAATATTTAGAACAAAATATACACCTGAAATAATGATAATTATAATAATAAATCGAATAGTGACAATAATAATATATCTTACTTCTGAATACAGTGTGAGGGTGTGACATATGTACTATTACAATGTACAGACAAAATTCTTGTTTTATACATACAGATATCCTTAAAATGTCATACCTCTAACATTAACTGTCCCGGCTCGGCTTTGATGAGTAAATGAATCAGTCAATCAGTCAGTCTGTCTGTCAGTCAGTCATCGGTCAGTCAGGACATCCGCCTTTATAGATATGATGATTCTACATTCAAATTGACATAATAGAAGGTATAGAAAATATAATTTCCAATCTTTTATATCTGATACATTTTTACCATACGAGCTGAGATAACGGTGATATTCAGAAATTTAGATCATTGAGCATCGCTGACATGGAAATATTGTACAGTCTTCAACGTAATAAATTAACTGGCGATGGTGGCAGTTGTTGTTGTGCAACTCCTTGGCTAAAAGTCAGCATAGTGGCCTTCACTTCCTAGTCCCGAAGTTCGATTCGCGATCAGTCCGAGGATTTCAGCTGCGAATAGTTATTTTCTCCAGCTTAAGGATTGGGTGTTCTCGTTTCGTCTTAATACGGTTCTCTTCATCTAAACGTGACATACCACAGAAACATGCAATAGTGAATGCGTCCCTCCACATTGGTTGGAGTTAGGAAGGGTATCCGGCCGAAAAACTGAGCGAAATCCACATCAAGTTCTGATCCCATTAATTTTGGAAAAAACCAGGAAGAAGAAGAAGAAGAAGAAGAAGAAGGTGATTGTTGTGATTGTCACTTATAAAGTAAAAAAAAAACGAGCTCATCATCCTCTAATGATCTACTGATCAAGAAGATACCGGAAATGTAGGCCTATCATTTGTGTATATCTGATTTCATGTCAACAGAAGTGGTATCTTATTAGCTTGCCTTGCGATACTATGATTAAGTTGTTCAATAACCCGATGGTGGTGGAGATTTAATTAATTAATTATTAATTAATTTATTGCAAGTTTTTAAACATCCCACCGACTCAGTTAGGTCTTTCGGCGAGGTGATGGGATAGGAAAAAACTAGGACTGGGAAAGAAGTGACCTCTGCCTTAATTTGCCTGCTGTGAAAATGGGAAATTATCTTTAGGGCTATCGACGATGAGGTTCGAACCCGAATGCAAGCTCACAACTACGTGACCCAAATCGCTTAGCCAACATGCTCGGTGTGATGATTATTGTTTGTAAAGAAAATACAACTGGGTAGTCATCCTGTCTTAACGCTAATCATAAGCGAAAAAGGAAGTTCTGTCCTTGGAAGATTGAAGGTATCGGAAAAAGTAAAGAAACGCCATGAAGGGCATAAAAATGAAGTCTTGCAGCCTAATACCTCTGGGACATGCCTTTGCTGGCAGGATGTAGTGTTTACAGTGCACTATGTCTTCTGGTATGGGCTAGATAAATTTCTTACTTTCATTGACCTGTCTCAGTCTCATCCATGGCTTTGACAATGTGAAAGTGACCGAGGTATGAGCGATGCCAGTAATGCCATTTCTTATGCAGCCAGTCCCTGTTAAGAATGGTGTAAAAATATCTCTCATAGGGTCGGTTGGTGCAAGCATTTCAGTGGGCTTGGCAGACTGATATGTAATAGCAACTTCTGGCTCAGTGAGGAAAGCAACGGGAAACTACCTCACTCCTCACTTTCCTAGTATGCCTCTTCAGTGACACCTAGGCTATCTATGACAGCTGTTGTTGGAGCTGTAGAGGATCAAACCAGCCTTCGGGCTGAATACCCAACATACAACATACCTCTGGGACCGGGAAGGGAGATCAGATAGGAAGGATGAGAGTGAGGAGCTTGGCATAACCAAGTGGAAACACTACCAACCTCGGCTAGGGGCCCGCAGTTGCCACCCACGCTCCCAATACTTTCAGTCACCTTTTCCGACAGGCTGGGGATACCGTGGATGTATTCTACCACCCCTACCTAAAGGGGCGTCAGTAATCCCCATCAATGGCGGTTAGAACAGCTAGTCCGTAAATAAATCAAACTTTCGAAAGAGGTTTCCTTTTAAGGGCTGGGGTTTGGCCACACCCCCTGGAACACATATACCATAGTCATTTAGGTGCGATGTCCATCCATTTTGTGTAACAGCTTACTCATAGAATGTTCAACTGGGTTAGAATGAGTTGGTTGACTTCTTTGCTCGTGGCGAAGTTAGCGCTCCTGGGCCTGTCTTGCACTTAACCATACAAGGTAAAGAAATGTGTATATAATTGTACAGCAACTAGACTAGAATAGAAACACCAAATAATAAACAGTTACTGTATACACTCACAGTACGGTACATGTATACGAGATTAGTACTGTTGATAATACAAGCAATAAAATAGAGTTATAAATCTAGGCAGTATGCAAATATTAATGCGTAAAATAAAAAGCCTAAATTAAAATGAATATCTCAAAGCTGAACTATTTTTAATAGTGAAACATAAAATACACGAGCACGATATAAATGTAAAGAATCCCCAAATGCTCTAACGTAACCACATTTACTTTTGTAACCTGAAGTCAAGATTACCATGATTACGTTCTATACTATAACATACTGTAAGAAAATAAACGGCCCATTTAACTCTCATTCATGCAACCCAATCACACTACAGGAGACTTTGATTTTCGCTTTAGATGTTGCGTCCCTAATGTCACTGGGGAGTTCTACTGTGTTTTATAAAATGAGACAATATCTGTGGTTCCCAGAGTTGGTGAAGAAGGTAAGAAGAGGCTCGCTTCTGTGCTGGAGTTGAGCGGTGAGCTGATCCATATAGTAAGACACACACACCTGCAGTAATTGGCGGTCTGCGCAGCGGTAGATGTCCTTCAGCAGTACAAACAAGTCCCCATCATTCATCCAGTCAGCAGTCGCTTAGCTTCGTCTCGCTTCTTTGTTCTATTTACCGTACCCCGAGCCGACCTGAGCCCGAGCAAGTTTTCCAGACTAGACATAGCTGAGTTGTGGCATCTTGATCTCACACTCGAGCTGCTCCTTTGTGTGAGATCGCCTCTTCAAGTTCACTTTTATACGCATACTTTTCTCATCTCGGCCTGCTGTACAGTCGGCTGCATCGCTAACTGCACCACAACCTTCTAGAATAGAACTGATATTATTTTAGAACATAGTCTTGCGAATGTTGCTCTTGCAAGAAAGAGTTGAAGGTCTAAGCAGCCTTTCCAATAAGCTACCTTTTTTAAAGTAGTAATATGGCATTAACAAATGGACGGAAGTCTCTCACAGCCTCTGCAGATATTAATCTCTTCCACCATTTGTCCCGTTCATGGTGTCCAGTTATTACACTATTAATACACTTTGTCCAAAAACGTTTGTAAAATATATGTCATAGCTTTCCTCACTGGGTTAGAGAGTGCTAACACCGAGTAAGTAGCTGTGCGGTTAAGACCGCGTAGCTGTGAGTTTGCACTCAGGAGATAGTGGGTTCGAGCCCCACTGTCGGCAGCCCTGAAGGTGGTTTTTTGTGGTTACCCATGTTTACACCAGACAAATGCTGCGACTGTACCTTAATTAAGGCCACGGCCTCTTCCTTCCCACCCTATCGTCGCCATAAGACCTACCGGCCAACATTCTGATGGTTAAATTCGGCCAATGGGACTCGAATCGGCTAACCACGGTGTCAGATGATATAGATCTAACGCGTTAACGATCATGGCTACCAGGCGGGCATGTACGTATAATACATTATTTACTTTTTTGTTTAGTAAAGCATTAAAATATTAAAAAGCATATCTAGTTGTGACTTTTCACTGGGTCTTCCAGATTGCTGTGGTCGAAATTATGGTAAATAAGTAATACTAATACTATGTGTGTATTAAAACATATTTACTATGAATTAGAACATTCGCATGACAGTGTCAGGATTTAAGCTGCGGTCTCTTTGTGTCAGTCGTATATTGTTACCCGGGCCAGACTAACGCCATGAAATAACACAACTTCCGAGACTGATAGATCCATTTCATTAATTTATGCTATATTCATATTTTTATTTTTGAGGCTTATCCTCCTACGCGGTGACATCCCAGATTAAGTAAACTGAAATTTCCCTATCAATCTAATGGGCAATGTGTCCGGTTCCTTCAACTGATTGGTCAGCGTTGTGGCTTGCGGGTTTGATTCATGGTTGGGTCGGGTATTTTAACTTTCTCTGGCTAATTTCTTTAGCTCGGAGGCTGGATATTTGTATTCGTCTTAATAGTGAATACATCCCTTATTTATAAGTTTGTTTTACGTAGTACCGACACAGATAGGTCCTACGGCAACGATGGGATAGGGAACGGCTAGGAATGTGAAGAAAACAATGCGGCTTCAATTATGGTACATCCCCAGCATTTGTCTGGTGTAAAATGGGAAACCACGGAAAACCATCTTCAGGGCTACCGACAGTGGGGTTCGAATCCTCTATCTCCTGAATGCAAGCTCACAGCCGCGCGACCCTAATCGCACAGCCAACTCGCTCCATATATGGTTGGCGTCCAGAAGGGCATCTGGGGCCGTAAAACTGGACTAAATCCATATAATGTGCGGACTGTGGGTAACTGGGAGAAGGCCAGGAAGAAGAAGAAGATGTTGATGATGATGATGATGATGATGATGATGATGATGATGATGATGATGCTAATTGAGCGAGTGAGTGGCTGTGCGGTTTAGGACACGTAAATGTCAGACTGCGTTCGGGATATTGGAGGTTGAACCCCGGTGTCGGCACCCCTGAATATGGTTTTCCGTTATTTCCCATTTTCACACCAGGAAAATGCTGGTGCTGTACCTTAACCAAGGCCACGGTCGGTACCTCTTAGCCCTTTCCTACCCCGTTGTCGTCATAAGACCTATTGTATCGGGCGAGTTAGCCGTGCGGTTAGGGGCGTGTGGCTGTGAGATTGTAACCGGGAGTTAGTGGGTTCGAATCACACTGTCGGCAGCCCTGAAGATGGTTTTCCGTGGTTTCCCATTTTCACACCAGGCAAATGCTGGGGCTGTACTTTAATTAACTGGCCCCGTGGTGTAGGGGTAGCGTGCGTGCCTCTTACCCGGAGGCCCCGGGTTCGATTGCCGGCCAGGTCAGGGATTTTTACCTGAACCTGAGGGCTGGTTCGAGGTCCACTCAGCCTACGTGATTAGAACTGAGGAGCTATCTGACGGCCTCCCGAAGGTATCACCACCTTGACGAAGGCAAAATATATTTTGCCGGGTGTTTATTGGAGGCTTGCGTGGTCAAATGATCCTTAGAGCTATGCCGGCGGGAGCATCTGCTCCTGGTAGGGCCACCCAAGCCGGACAGGTCTAAGGTGATGATCCAGACTAAGAGTGATACCCTGGTCCTCCAGGTTGGGGGTTGAGCGTAGGGTTAACTCCCCTACCTCGTAAAAAAACCAACTGTTACGGATACCTTAAGAATGAATAATGCAGGACTGGAAAACTTGGTGACGAACCGGCGAGAAAAACGGCTAAAGAGAAGGAAAAATGATATTATATTAGCAACGTGGAATGTTAAGACATTGAAGAGACCTGGCAAGTTAAAAGTATTAAGGAATGAAATGGATAAGTATGGAGTGAAAATAGCAGCTCTACAGGAACTAAGATGGAAAGGGCAAGGGATGATGATGTCTGGACAACATATTTTGATGTACAGTGGAGAAAAAGCAGGCAGTAATGGCACAGGATTCCTCATACATAAGTCAGTAAAGCAAAGCGTGATCAACTTTACTCCAATCAATGATAGGATGTGCTCTGTGAGAATTAGGGCAAAATTCTTCAACGTAACTGTGTTTTGTGTGTACGCCCCTACTGAGGAGGCAGAAGATGAGAAGAAAGATGCATTTTATACCAAATTGGAGGAAGAAATTAATAAAGTTCAAAGGCATGATGTGAAAATTATCCTTGGAGATTTAAATGCAAAAATTGGAAGAGAAGAAGTGTACAAACACTTAGTAGGGAAAGAAAGCCTGCATGAAGTAAGTAATGATAACGGATTGAGATTGATTGATTTTGTGAGTGGAAAGCAGATGATAATTAAAAGTACTTGGCATCCTAGGAAAAACATTCACAAGGAGACCTGGATTTCACCAGATGGTGTGACAAGAAATCAAATAGACCATGTTATCATAGACAGGCGACATGCATCAGATATTATTGATGTTAGAAGCTGCAGAGGTGCTGATGCAGATACAGACCACTATCTTGTTAGAGTCAAGTACAGACAAAAAATAGATTTGGCAAGAACGGAAAAAGTAACAAGAAAGGCAAAGCACAATATTGAAGGACTAAAAAATGAGGAATTGCAAGAGAAATACAAAAAGAAAATAGCTGAATCTTTGGCAATAAAAAGGGAATTATGGGAGAAAGGAGAAGTGGAAGATAAATGGGAGATACTGAAAACAACTATCAGTGAAGTTGCAGATAGTACCCTGGGAAAGAAGAAATTGGTAAAGAGAGCAGAATGGTTTGATGAGGAATGTTCAACATTAATCCAAGAGAGGAATGATGCTAGGAACAGAATGCTTCAAAGGAGAACAAGACAAACAGTAGAAGAGTATAGAGAGAAACGAAGAAGAGCAGATAAGATATGTAGATATAAGAAAAGAGCTTTTGAAAGAAAGAGAATCGAAGAACTGGATGAAATGAAGGATAGAAACGAGGTACGAAAGTTCTATGAAAGAACAAAAGACATTAAGAGAGGGTTTCAACCAAGAGCTGTTTTCTTCAAGGATAAAGATGGAAACCTTCTGGGTGATAAAAGCAAAGTGCTTGGAAGATGGCAGGAGTATTTTTACGAGTTACTCAATGGAAATAATGAAGATGATAGAGAGGAGGAAAATATAAATGTTGATGGGGAAGAAAGAGAATTGGAAGAGGAATCAGTAAAAGAGCCAGACTTAGAAGAGGTCAAAGCTGCAATTAATGCATTAAAGAATAATAGAGCCCCAGGTGAAGATGGAATGGAGTCAGAGCTGTTGAGATATGGGGGAGAGGGAATAGAAATGGCTGTTTATGAATTGATTAAGGAGGTTTGGACAAAGGAGGAAATACCCAAGGATTGGACATTGGGTATAATTTACCCATTACATAAAAAGGGAGATAAGGCAGTATGTGGAAATTATCGAGGGATCACCTTGCTGGATGGAACGTACAAGGTTTTTGGTAAGGTACTAGCCTTAAGATTGGAATTATGGATGGAAAGAATATTAGGGGATTACCAAGCAGGTTTTAGAAAACATCGCTCTACTCTGGATCAGATATTTATATTACGACAAGTGCTAGAGAAATTTTATGAATATGACAAACAGCTACATCAGCTGTATGTTGATTTTAAACAGGCATATGACAGTCTAGATAGGGGTAAAATTTACAAGATTATGAAAGAATTTGGAATCCCAAGGAAATTGATTAGATTAACAGAAATGACTTTGAAAACAACGGTATGCAAGGTGAGAGTGGAGCAAGATCTGTCAGAGGAGTTTTTAGTGGAGAGAGGACTAAGACAGGGAGATGTACTTTCCACACTGCCTTTTAACCTAGCATTGGAAAAAGTAATCCGTCAGTTGCCCATCAACCCAGGGGGAACCATTTTGAACAGATTAGTACAAGTGATAGCATATGCTGATGATGTAGCAATAATTGCAAGAAATGAAAGAGCTCTTGAAGAGAGCTACTCAGTATTAGAAGGGAAAGCACGGGACCTAGGACTAGAAGTGAATATAAACAAAACAAAATATATGAAGATGGGAGATACAGAGGGAGTAAGAGGAAGGACCCCAGTAAGATTAAATGGGAAGGAATATCAAAGAGTCACATCTTTCAAATATCTAGGCTCTATAATAACAGAGGACAATAAAACCTCCGTGGAAATACAGGAGAGGATAACAAGTGGAAACCGATGCTTTTACGCCTTGCAAAATATGTTTAAATCCAGGAATGTCAGCAGGAATACAAAAATTAAAATATACACAACAGTACTAAGACCAATAGTTATGTATGGCTCAGAATGCTGGGTGATGACCTCCAGAGAAGAACAGTGGCTGTTACGGTGGGAAAGGAAGATATTGAGAAAGATATTCGGTGCAGTAAGAGAGCAGCAGGATGGGTGGAGAATGAGGACAAATGTAGAGCTGCAAGGACTGTTTGGCCAGCCAGATATTGTTGCTAAAATTAAGCAGGGAAGAATTAGGTGGGCCGGTCATGTTCAGAGAATGGCAGAAACCTGCACCGTAAAAAAGGTGTTTATAGGGAAACTTGATGGAAGGAGGAGGAGAGGAAGACCCAGGAAAAGGTGGATTGATGATGCTGAGGATGACCTTAGAAAGTTAGGAGTTAAACGTTGGAGAAGAAAAGCTGAGGACCGAGATGAATGGAGGCAGGTGATAAAGGAGGCCAAGGACCTACAAGGACTGTAGCGCCGACCAGTAAGTAAGTAAGTAGCTATCTGACGGTGAGATAGCGGCCCCGGTCTCGAAAACCAAGAATAACGACCGAGAGGATTCGTCGTGCTGACCACACGACACCTCGTAATCTGCAGGTCTTCGGGCTGAGCAGCGGTCGCTTGGTAGGCCAAGGCCCTTCAAGGGCTGTAGTGCCATGGGGTTTGGTTTGGTTTGGTTTGGTACTTTAATTACAGGCTACGGCCGCTTCCTTCCAACTCCTAGGTCTTTCTTATCCCATCGTCGCCATAAGACCTGTCTGTGTCGGTGCGACGTAAAGCCACTAGCAAATAAATAAATAAATAAATAAATAAATAAATAAATAAATAAATAAATAAATAAATAAATAAATAAATAAATAAATAAATAAATAAATATTTTTGTCGCTGCGACGTAAAGGAAATTGTAGGAATCTAATGGACAATGCTTGGAGCTTGTAACCATTTTGGTCGATCAGGTACGCATCTCCAGACAAGAGATCCAAATATCACCCGGATAGCCGTAGTTAGGGCCTTTCTGTGGGATCGCAATAATATAATTATTGACTTGTGTAGGCTGACGGAGAGGTCTCGAAAGCACAATATTGTTGATTCGTTAAAGGCGCCGCATAACGTGCAATATTAGCAGCTTGTGCATAGTAGAATGATGGAAAGTTTACCGTTGTGTGATGTGAAAAGTATCTGCTTCTCAATAGGAAAATCATTTGTAGGAAAGGAGTTATATGTTACAAACTGCTCATCGCCAGATAAAGAGTCACTTCACTGACCATAAAAATAATGTAAATTAAAAGACAATTCTCGGGTGGGAAACCATCAGGACTACTATACAGTATTTGCACTGTGTGGTGATTCGAACTACATAATTCCTTACTGGATCCTAATGAGCATGAACATTAAATTCAAATTTTTTGAGACCTCAAATGCAGAAACAACAATTTAAATAACAGAGCATATGAGTAATTGTAATCCTTACTATTGTCAATGCCGGCCCGGTGGTGTAGCGGTAGCATTCCTCCCTCTTACTCGTGTGCCCGGGTTCGATTCCTGGACAGGTCAGGGTTTCCTTTACCTTGAACTGAGGGCTGGTTCTAGGTCCACTCAGCCTACGTGCTTACGACTGAGGAGCTATCTGACGGTGAGATAGTGGCGCCGGTCTAGAAAACCAAGCATAACGGACGAGAGGATTCGTCATACCGACCACACGACACCTCGTAAACTGCAGACCTTCGGGCTGAGCAGCGGTTGCTTGGTAGGCCATGGTCCTTCGGGGCTGTTGCAGCATTGTGTTTGGTTTGGTTTACTACAGTCATTTATAGATCATTCGCGTTTACTGCACAGCAACATATTTATCACAGAAATTATTGCACAGTTTGGAAAATGCGTTCTTTGTTTAGATCATGGAATTTGTCATTATGCCGTAAGTTGTGAAAAAAGAAAGAAAAACATAAATTGTCAGTGTTGTCAGCACGGTCCTCAACTCTTCTTTCTTATTTAGGATTACCATATCGGTTAAGTGAAGAAAAAAAAAAGAGTATATTTTTCAATGATTCGCGAGAACATGAACTGACAGTGGGAATCGTGTTAACAGTAGAGGCCAAACCCTTAGTATGTGATCATTTAGAATAGAAAAAAAAGGCCTTAATTAAAACGCTCCAATTTTTTTTTTTTACAAGTTGCTTTACGTCGCACCGACACAGATAGGTTTTATGGCGACGATGGGAGAGGAAAGGGCTAGGAGAGGGAAGATAGGGGCCATGCGTTAATTGAGGTACAGTCCCAGCATTGTCCTGGTGTGAAAATGGGAAACCATGGAAAACTATTTTCAGGGCTGCCGACAGTGGGGTTCGAACTCCATTCTCCCGAATGCAAGCTCACAGCTGTGCGCCCCTTGCCACACGGCCAACTTGCTCGTTAAAAAAAACGCTCTTGTCATATTACCTACGGCTATATGAATATTTTATATTTTTGTTCTCACCTTCAGTTGTATTTTAAAGGACTATTATTATGAAGTAGTTCTGTGAACAATTTATTTATTCCTGGGGTGCATTATTGTTTCATTACACTACAAAGTATTTCCATATTGGGATTGTGAGCGGTTTCAGCATAAGCATACTTGCAAACATTAAGACATTCAGTACAAAGTAATATTTCAATACCGGGCCATTTTATTAGACAATGCTTAACTGAACTCTTCAACACACTCCTTTCCTCCAAGGAAATTTTTTGAATTTCAAAATTTATCAAATAGGAGGGATTCTTGAATAATAACTCCTTTTCCGTGCGTTTATTTAACGAACTTCCAA
Organism: Anabrus simplex; assembly: GCF_040414725.1. NCBI lineage: Eukaryota > Metazoa > Arthropoda > Insecta > Orthoptera > Tettigoniidae > Anabrus > Anabrus simplex. The sequence goes on along the minus strand of NC_090265.1, from coordinate 1,327,072,543 downwards.
ACATCAGCCCGTTGTGGAATTTTATTGAAGTCTTTCCATTCAAAATAATTTGACTGGCTATGTTCCTACGTTAGCACCACCGTATATTATTTTAATGTTAATTTGCTGATTAGGTTGAGATTAATAGCAATCGAAAAGGGTACCGTACAAAAGAAGGAGAGATTGTGTAAAAATAGAAACTTCGAAAAAAGTGTACGTCCAGTAAGGCTATTCTCGTTTGACCAGTTCCTGTCAGGCATTGCATCCGTAGCATAAAAGTATTGAAGAATTTCATCGCGTTTCTTCAGTCTTATCCTAATCAGGTCCACTGATCGCTTTATAGATGGCAGTGACAGGTTTATACGCAATTCCTCTGCTAAAACAGTTCCCCGCTAGTTCATACACAAGACTGGATGTTGCTGTCTTAGCTACTCTCAGCATTTTTAATTATCTGGATTTTACACTTTCTAAAGTAATTAGGTCTGCCAGAGACAGTCTTTTACAAATCAATTCTAAACCATAAGTAAGAATAGGGGTCATTATCATTTATTTATTTATTTAATTTATTTATTTATTTTATTTATTTGTTTATTTATTTATTTATTTATCTTTCTTAAAATGTACATGTACAATCGAGGGGTGGTAGATAGAGAAAGGGCAAGCTCCGCATGTATGAATACATAAACTCGACTGAATATTTATAGTTGTATATAAAAATTTTAATTTACATATTTACACTCTTAGGATAATAATCTTCGTTTATGCTATTCGCATTAAAGAGTAAAAAAAAAAAAAAAAAAAAAGAACAGTCATTCATACCCTCACGCATACCCCTGTATACACAGTCTTCCGAGCTCATACTCATTCGCATTTTGGTATGGAAAAGAGTCATGACTGTTTGTAATGACAGCCTAGTAATGTTATTTATATCACACGTCACTTTGATGGCTATTGTTGTGCTTCCACTAATATGTTAATTCGATATGCGTTCTACAAGAGCGTTTATAGTTGATTGTCATGCTGAAGAAAATATACCCTCTGTCCTGTAGATAATTTTCACAAAATCTTAATAGATCCAGAGAATCACAATAATGTTATTTGCTTTATGTCCCACTAACTACTTTTACAGTTTTCGGAGACGCCGAGGTGCCGGAATTTAGTCCCGCAGGAGTTCTTTTACGTGCCAGTAAATCTACCGACACGAGGCTGACATATTTGAGCACCTTCAAATACCACCGGGCTGAGCCGGGATCAAACCTGCAGGGTTGGGGTTGAAAGGCCAGCGCCTCAACTGTCTGAGCCACTCAGCCCGGCAGGCGATCACTTGGCAGGTGAAAGCAATATTTTGAAAATCTCAATGTAAAAAGAAATCCTTCTGATGTCGTCGCGAATAGCAGAGCATATGGGGAAGAGGACAATGATGTTCGTGAAATTACGCGTGAGGAAGTAGAAAGGATGGTAAATAAATTCCATTGTAATGGAGCGGCAGGAATAGATGAAATTCGACTTGAAATGGTGAAATATAGTGGGAAGGCAGGGATGAAATGGCTGGCAGACTGTGCTGAAAGTCTGTAAGCTTGGAACTTGAAAATAGGTGCAATGAACATGATGTGAAAATTAGGCTTTCCATGACTAAACTGACGTCAGTAGGTAACAAACCCAAGAGAATTGAATGTCAGGTTATGAATACAAAGTTGGAACATGTAGATAATTTAAAGTACTTAGTATGTGTATTCTCCCAGGATGGTAGTATAATAAGTGAGATTGAATCAAGGTGCGGCAAAGCCAATGTAGTGACCTCGCAGTTGCGGTCAGCAGTATACTGAAAAAAGGATGTCAGCTCCCGGACTAAACTATGTTTACAACTGTCTTTTATCAGATCAACTTTGCTTTATGGGAGTGAAAACTGGGTGGATTCCGGATATCTTATTCATAAGTTAGAAGAAACAGACATGAGAGTTGCGAGAATGATCGCTGGTACAAACATGTGGGAACAATGGTAGGAGGAAATCTAAGTTAGGAATGAAATCGATTGATGATGTTCGCATACACTGGCTTCCGTGGTGTGGTCGTGTAAGGAGAATAGGTTATCTACGAGAATAATGGACTCGGTCATGGAGGGTAAGAGCAATCAAGGGAGACCAAGAAGACGATGGTTAGACTCACTTGTTAATTATTTAAAGATAAGGGGTATAGTATTAAACGAGACCACAGAACTAGTGACAAATAGAGGATTATGGCGGCGTTTATTAAATTCACAGATGATTGCAGACTGAACCCTGAATGGCATAACCGATTATAATAAAGAGGTATGTATGCATGGTAATTGTCTAATACAAAATGATTAAAAGCTAAAATTGCACCATATGCGGCGACTGAAAAACGAATCACTGCACTGGTCAAAAATTTTCACTCCATCGTGCTATGTAATGATTTAGAATAGAAGAAAAGTAACTCCTAATTATAATGCATATGTGTTTTACATTATTAATCTCATCTTTGATAGTATTTTGAAGAACTTGTGAGGTAGCTCTGTGTACAAACTCCTGGTTCTTTTCAGAACGCAAAAATATAATACCTCATTTTCATAGCCACTGAGAAAAAATCAAATATGAAAGCATTACATTTAAAATGATCATCATCATCATCATCATCATCTGTTTACCCTCCAGGTTCGGTTTTTCCCTCGGACTTAGCGAGGGATCCCACCTCTACCACCTCAAGGGCAGTGTCCTGGAGCTTCAGACTCTTTGGCCTCACCTGCTATGCTGAACAGGGGCCTTGTGGAGGGATGGGAAGATTGGAAGGGATAGGCAAGGAAGAGGGAAGGAAGCGGCCGTGGCCTTAAGTTAGGTACCATCCCGGCATTCGCCTGGAGGAGAAGTGGGAAACCACGGAAAACCACTTCCAGGATGGCTGAGGTGCGAATCGAACCCACCTCTACTCAGTTGACCTCCCGAGGCTGAGTGGACCCCGTTCTAGCCCTCGTACCACTTTTCAAATTTCGTGGCAGAGCCGGGAATCGAACCCGGGCCTCCGGGGGTGGCAGCTAATCACGCTAACCACTACACCACAGAGGCGGACATTTAAAATGATTAAGTGTTATATTTCCTCGCAAGAGGTCTATAAAGAAGGCAGTCTGAACGGGATTAGTTCGGCTGTTAATGCCCCAATGTTTTCTCGGGGAGCGCGTCCCAGACACAAGTAATACCGTCAAGTTGTAGGCACAGAAGTAATTTATCCATCACGGTTTAAACAGTGAGCAGACTTTTCCAACGTACTGTACTGCACTTTACGTTCGCCATTTTACTCAGGATTGCTACTGTGGAACACAGAACAATAAGTCTTGTAATCGCTGCTCTGTCCCTTTCACAGGTACACGACCATAAATAGCTCCGAGGTCATTGGTACCACCCTCTCGATCCCTTACCCTTTGTGCGCTGGGCTTTCTCAATAGGAAGTTCACAATTTTAGGTTCTTAAACTTATTGCTTTGTAAACAAGGTTTTTAAAACTCGAAGCCACCTTCGTACAGGCCACAATTCGTAACTTGACCTCTGACAAGCGAACTGGGTTGGACCAGATCGACTGCAATGTAACTTAGTAGTTGGGTGGCCTCAGTATATTTTATAAGTTAGAAGTAACAGCCATGGAAGCAGCGAGAATGATCATTGGTACAAATAGGTGGGAACCATGGTAGGAGGATACTCGGAATGAGCAGAGAAAGGTTAAGTAAGGATTGAACTCGATAAATAAAACTGTATGCATGAACCGGCTTTGTTGTTGGGTCATGTGAGACGAATGGAGGAGGATGGGTTTCCTAGGAAAATAATGGACTCGGTCAGGGAGGTAAGAGAAATAGAGGGAGACTAAGGCAGCCATGGTTAGACTCGGTTTTTAATGATTTAAAGATAAGATGTGTGAAACTAAACGAGGTCATAGAGCTAGTTACAGCTCGCGTAAGGTAGGGAAGAACAGTGAATAGAGATAATTAGAGGATAATGTTCAGCAAAATGTATAAATCCACAGGGAAAAGTATAATAATAATAATAATAATAATAATAATAATAATAATAATAATAATAGTGTTATTAGCTTTACGTCCCACTAACTACTTTTATGGTTTTCGGAGACGCCGACGTGCCGGAATTTTGTCCCTCAGGAGTTATTTTACGTGCCAGTAAATCTACCGACACGAGGTTGACGTATTTGAGCACCTTCAAATACCACCGGACTGAGCCAGGATCGAACCTGCAAAGTTGGGGTCAGAAGGCCAACCATCTGAGCCACTCAGCCCGGTATAGTAGAAAGGAAAATAACGTATGTACTTTCATATTACTGGTTAAATCTTGTATTAAGTACAATATTACTAACTAATTCAGTTACTATAATTTCATAGAAAAATCTGTCTCAATCCAAATACGAATATTAATTGTCTACTTAGGCTAAAACCAGATTTTTTAAATGCCTAAATCGTCGTTCTGCCCCGAAATACTGCTACGTGACTGTGTTGTCGGAGAAATAATTCTCATCCGCAGCACATGTATCACAATGACAATCCGTTGAGATAATTCAAGCAATACTGAACTGACGGAACATTTCAGGTCCAAGGTTTTTTTTTTTTTTTTTTTTTTTTTGCTATTGGCTTTACGTCGCACCGACAGAGGTAGGTCTTACGGCGACGATGGGATAGGAAAGGGCTAGGACTGGGAAGGAAGCGGCCGTGGCCTTCATTAAGGTACAGCCCAGCATTTGCCTGGTGTGAAAATGGGAAACCACGTAAAACCATCTTCAGGGCTGCCGACAGTAGGGTTCGAACCCACTATCTCCCGAATACTGGATACTGGCCACACTTAAGCGACTGCAGCTATCGAGCTCGGTAGTCAGAGTTCTAAGCTGAAATACATCACATAGTGGTTCTTCTAAGCGCAACGACACAATGTTTTCAGCTTAATCGTAAGACATGCGTTAAGGGCGAATCTCGCGATGCATTGAGCCAAGAGAACTGCTCATGTGAGGTACCTATTCCCACGAAGAACTAATTGGTTGGCTAACAGTTTCATGGATCGCCACCGTGATGAATGACAACCAAGAATCACTGTGTGAAGAGCGCAAGGTTCATTCATAAACCGGCTTCAAATTGAGGAGTCGGACACCTATCGACCTTGTTCAGTTAGCCTACTCTGCAGAGGAGTTCACACCCAGGAAAGGTCCATTTACGACTCTGAAACCATGTAAGCTACATAAATGATCTGAGAGAAGCTTCAATGTAGACTTGTTAATCTCAAAATAGAAAAGTAGTTTGTAGTTGGTCATGCACAATCTATCTTCTTACGTATTGAACCCTTTGGTCCATATTGAGGGATACCTACCTTTCTTACCTATCAGCAAAGTTCATGAGATTCTCTTGGGTCGTATCGGGTTCTTCGTCACTTGCTGAGGTAAAGGTAGGGTTCAGTAATTCTAATCTATCTACTGGAATGAAAGGTCTATTTAAAAGATTCCTATTTATTCAGGAAAATTCTGAAGCAATCTGATATGTCAACGGTATCATAGAAGTCAATTGTGTCCACTGGACACCACAATCATTTTTACATAAAGGTCAGAACACTGGTGTGAGACTTTAACGTAACTGCCTGATGGGCATTCTTACTAGAAACCATCGTCTCAATTATTAATTATTTAAGAAAGGAAAGTCTGGAAATCCTTAAATTCGGCTTCCATGTGAGACCACATGTACCATCATAGTGATTCGTTATGGTCCAGCCATCGTAACACGAACTCGGGACTCTGGGTATAATTAAGGCCGTCCAATCGGTGTGTGCCACACAGTGGTTCTACGGCATGGACCCTTAATTGAATCGATGTGACCTGCGTCTATGTCATGGACCGACATCTAATCTTCTAAGTTACTTTAAAGTCATTGTGGATGATGACCGCAAGGAAAATGATGCTACAGTGGCATATGGCCCTAATCTAAGTCATTGAGGTTGATGACCCCCTGACCATCCAAGTTTCTAGGCTGAAGGCTAAACACAATTAAATTACATCGGTTGATGACCAAAGTTTCCACTTTACTATCCCCAGCACATTCACTGCTCAACCAATCAAAGTTCAATAATTACAACAATATCAATGCTCACAAACTTTGTGGCAGTAAAATCCATTTCCTTCGGATATGTCCCCTTAATCGTTACTTTACCATTTAAATATTCCCCAGAAAACAAACTAAAATTTCCAGAATGCATCTCCAAGTTATTCGCTTGATTAAAGTTATTTCAAAATGCGGTTTCACTGAATTTAATAATTAAATAAATTTAAATGATTTAACGAAATGTTAAAAAACAACACTTTCTAACTCCGCGGACTCTGGTTTCTTCACAAATTCCTACGCAGCTGTGATGTAAATTCAATCACGTGATATTTATCTGGCTGGAAAAGAATTGTTACATAATTCATGTCCAGTTATATGTCTTGTCTCCTGATCTCACACTTTTAAAATCTAATCTAGTCCTAACCGTTATTAACACTTGAATATCCTAATAATCTACGTGCAAACCAAACAACTCGCCATATAATTACGATGTCATATCTCGTCATACCATTTATAAATTTTGCGCACCCCTCACAGACGAACCATAATCACAACCATCGCTCTATATTTTGGACAACCCTGAATTTGGTTACTCTGTTCCTTATAATCGAAGTTCGTGATTTCAAATGTTCATTACGTCCCCAATTAAACAAATTTTACAGTATTCCACAATACTCAGGTTATTACCGGCTATGAATTTCAACTAAATCCAGCATTTTAACGTTCTCCCCGGCCGAGAATACAATCTCAATTCCACGCCTGTCCCGTTATCATACGGTGTAACCCTCTCAGCTGAGGCCTCTCGTCCCCAAGTTCGCTTGGCAGTAACATGAAACACCTGGTTTGTTCCAGTTGACTGGCTTCTCAAAATGCTCCCTTTTAAACTCTGCCGACATGATTAAACAAATACGATGTTTTAACCAACAAAATGCACAGATTATGCTTCAAGATGCCCACAATAAATATACGCGTCGCAAATTAATACCGCTATGGATTTCTATGTATTTCTTTCCATTCCCAACATATAAAATATTCCTCGGGCTATCGTGTCCCGGCTTCAATGACAGGTCCAACCTGATTCACAAATCTCATATCAACTCATACGACAAACAAACCTCTGTTTCCCAACTCCACAACTATCACCGACAAAGAAATGGAATAAAATCCTTACTAGAAATCTCGACGTATAATATCGCACAATGCATTAATCATGAATAACTTCGCATAACATGATATTGTATTTTTAATAACTTGATTTTTACGAAAAATGACTGAAACATTCTACTAGATCTTTTCATTGTCAGTCAGACACAGTTTAAAATGGGCCTAGAAAACGTTTCTCTCCGTGACCAAATTCATCACTCTAAATTCTCACCCGACAGCGCGCTTCCACTCGATTGAAAATGAGTAACCATGGATTCCTACATGAAACAAGATATAATAGGTAGTAAGATGGAAAGTCACATTACCTTATGTAGTCACACCATTGTTCGTCATAAGGCTCACCTGCGACCCTGGCATTTTATTTAGCCATTTTTACATTCATGGCTTTACAGATCATTATTATATTTCTTCAGGTTTCCTGGAATAAAGCATAAAAGAAAAGAAAATACCCTTCACTTGTTTGTGGAGCGCACACGATGGACTATAATTACTTCCGCACACGAATTACTTTATCACATTAGAATTTATTCAGTACTTTGACCGTCCTATCTGGTACAATTATTTCACTCAACATGGAGTCAAGACCCCAGCCACATTGGCTAAAATCTACAGTTGAACTCAGTCTACTTTTGTTGTTTGATTTCGCAGAGGAGCTCAACAGTTTTTCGTCCGCTTTGTATCACAAATGTCGGAGAAGGAGACTTCGTCATGGCGTCCCTTCATATTTATAGCAGTTACCCCCTCTCTTCGGATATCTCCCTTTGCCGCCAAGAAAATTTCTATATTTTTTTTTTTACTTAACTAATCTGCAATTACAAGAGTTTTGAAAGTGACTACATACTTGCTACATTTCTGGCGGTAGTGTTCATGGACATTTAAAATTTATACGGGTTCAATTTGTGGGATAATTGACCTCCTTTGATAGGCACTATATTTTTTTGACTTGGCTTGGGTCACGCCATGTACACGCGCTTTGAAATAGTTCACAAAAATGACTTGAGATTCTTCCGCCGTGGACACGTGCGGCTGACGTCACGTATCCCAGAGCGTGGGACCGAAGGTAATCACCCGCTCGTCACGTGTCAAATCCATGCTATCAAGAATCGAACTTCTAAATGATTTGCAATTTATGCATAATGTTCTTAGGGCACAAATGTCATGAGTTTAGTATGTACATCTCCATTATAGGGTGTTAGTCTATGCCTTTCTGCGTTTAGTCTGCAAGCTTCTGTGTATTAACAAAGCGCCTCCACAATTCTTTATTTACAACAAGCTTCATAGGCTCGTTTACTTTTATACAGTAGCGTAGCCAGCATCGACCGATTGGGGGAGGGGGTAATATTTCGGGCCGTGCGCGAATATACAAAATATTATCCGCATCCGCTCTGCATCGGCGTTCCCTTCATCCGCACCCTCTTCCGCATCCGCGAATCGTTATCCGCGGAAATGTAGATTCAAAACAGAACTGTTAACATGATACCATAGGTCAGATTCCTGGCACCAGATCCGTTACAGTCAAAGGTCTATGAGGGATTTCCTCTCGCGACAACTACCGACATGTTGAAGGGTTGTCTTTCGGAACATTTGTCCCTTTCTTCCACTAATTGTCGGCAGAAGCCAATTACGCTTTATGGTCTCAATGCTCTTTATATATCACCATGCTCCCATATCAGTGTCAAGGGTCGCCGAACCACAAGCGGAAATAAGAGAATACCTGAGTGAAAATCATTAAACATTATTTAGAAATAATCAGAAAAATTATTCGCACTGAAACACAGTTAGCATCCGCCAAGACACCAACTTCGCGGGTAGCCGCGGATAAATCCGTGCATATCCGTATCCGAGCAGGGCTCTAGTTATACTACTACTACTACTACTAAACGTTTTCATTACTCCCATGAAGGGGGAGGCGGGCCTCTTAGACGGTGACGCCGTCGCTCAGGCCGGGAGATTTGTAACGGTGAAGGAGATGTGCGGAGAAGGTGAGGGGGTGGGCGGCCGTGGCCTATACTACGAACTGTCCCGGCATTCGCCTTAGTGCAGGATAATGGAAAATCACGGAAAACCATTCCTAGGACAGCCGACGGGTGGGGCCAGACTTGAAGTCCGGCACTGTACCCCAGGCCCGTCTCCCGAATGCAGAGGTGTAGAGCCACGGTAGAGCCGTGGCCAACTTTCCTCTGCTCAGTTGGCCGGTCAGAGTACAGAGCTGTTGGACTACGGGTAAGCCGTGGCCTCTTAAGGGACGAAACCCAAGGGCCAAAACCCACTCTGCATCTACAGACCTCTAATCATAGCTACAAACGGTGGTAGAACATAATGAGGGTACTTGTGCGTGTGTGGTGCGCGCATGAATTAGTGTCATTTTAAGGACACTGATACAAGTGAATTATGTTGGTATTCAGATTGCAGTACATTACAAAACTCTTACATTAAAATACAGAACAAGAACAATTGGTCACGTTGATAAGTTTTACGGCGAATGGCATATTCAGTTTAAATTCTAAAATCCAACTGTCGAGTCTTCTTAGAAAATAGATTCAAGAGATCTGTTGATTTTACAATTATGTCTGTGAATGTTCAAAAGAGTCTACCCGTTGAGACGACTTTCACTTGTTTGTTATCAGTTTTTGTTTATTTTCTTTTGTAAAAGTTCCTTCGTGTGGGGGTGAGGGTTCTAACACCCAGTAACCCTCCTTGGCTACGCCATTGCGTCTATACCTCGATCATTAATCACGGAGTCTAACCATCGTCGCCTTGGTCTCCCTCCACTTGTCTTATCCTCCATGACTTAGTCTATTATTTTCCTGGGTAACCTATCCTCTTCCTCCATTTTCGTCACGTGACCCCGTCATCGAAGTCGGTTTATGCGTACAGCTTCAACCATCGAATTTACTCCTAACTTGTCTTTTATACCCTTATTCCGAGTACCCTCCTGCCATTATTACCATCAGTTAGTATTAGCAATCATTCTAGCTACTTTCATGTGTTTACTTCCAATTTGCTAATAAGATTGACTAAGTTCACTCTCATATAGCAAAGTCAATCTGAAAACAGGTTGGCGTAAATGTAATTTCGTCCAAGGTCTCACTTACAGAATACCGTTGATCGCAACTGCGACTCACTGCATTAAATTGGCTGATTCTTGATTCAGTTGTAATTAGTATATACACTGAGTGGCCGCAAGTCACGGCAAGGGGTGTCCCATTAGAAAATGTGCCGTGCATGATCCCTGAGCATTGCGGTTAGCTGCGGCGTAGGTGAGCAGTCTGTCGCAGACACCGGTGTCGCGAGTTAATCGACTTTGACGTGGAATAATCATCGGCGCACGGTTCATGGGTCATAGCATTGCGGAGATTACACGCAAATTCCGAGGTCAATAGTGTCGAGGGTGGATCTTCAGTATCGCAGAGACTGTTAGCACCCGCGTAAACCGCCGCACGGGAAGACCACAGGTGTTTAACGAACGGACATCACGTCGCCTCCGTAGAACCATACTGGGTGCTCGACGGGCTACTGTGAGTCAGATCACCGCCTAGTTGAATGTTGGGAGTCAGGAACCCATTTCTACCAGGACTGTAAAGGAGGCAACTGCACCGCATAGGCTTCACCAGCCGTCGACCGACTCATGTCCCTTTGCTGACACCTCGACACAGAACTCAACGGCGTGTATGGGCCCGCGAACATCGGCAATGGACCATGGAACAGTGGCTGCGTATGGTATGGTCCGATGAATCCCGGTTTCAGTTGTACCGAGCTGATGGACGCCTGAGAGTGTGGCGTATGCCCCATGAAGCTATGGACCCTGCGTGTCAACAAGGTTGTGTCCAGGCGGGAGGTGGCTCAATTCTGGTCTCTTCTCATTGTCGCAATTAGGCCCCATTGTCCGGTTGCAGGGAGCGCTGACAGGTGACGTTATGTGGAAATTCTTTCAGACCATCTGCATACCTTTCTGGCCCTAGAGTACCCTGATGGATATGCCATGTTTCAACGGACAATGCACCATGTCACCGCTCTGTGGTGGCACGCAGGTTGTTGGAGGAGCACTCTAATGAAGTTACGACCATGGATTAGCCATCCAGATTCCCCAGTCTTAATCCATTTGAACATTTATTGGGTGCTGTCGATGCAGGTGTACACTCTATGAACCCCGCACCAACTACACAAGACCAATAATTTGTAGGTAGCAGTGCAAGATGCGTGGGTCCAGATCCCTCCAGAACGATTCCAACACCTTGTAGAGTCGATGCCTCGCCGTATTGCTGCTGTTTTGAGGGCTCGTAGAAGAGCAATTCGTTATTAACATCACATTCAGTGTCTTTCCATGACGTTTGGTCATTCAGTGTACTACCATCCTGGGAGAATAATCCTAAGAAATGTTCCACCTGTTTCAATATTGTATTCCCTACCTGATGTTCAATCCTCTTACGTTTCTTCCCCCTATGGATGGGGGGCGGTACCGCCTGCCTGTCGTAAGAGGTGACTGAAAGGGGCCACAGGTGATCTTAACTTGGGAGCGCGGGTTGGCGACCACGGGGCCCTTAGCTGATTTCTGGCATTGCTTCCACTTACTTGTGCCAGGCTCCTCACTTTCATCTATCCTATCCGACCTCCCTTGGTCAATACTTGTTCTTTTCCGATCCCGACGGTATTAGAGCAATCGAGGCCTAGGGAGTCTTTAATTTTCACTCCCTCCGTGGTCTTTGCCTTACTTTGACCGATACCTTCATTTTTCGAAATGTCTGATCCTTTCCATTTTTTTCCTCTCTGATTAGTGTTATATTGAGGATGGTTGCCTAATTGTACTTTCTCTTAAAACAACAATAACGACCACCACCTCTTACATTTCTTCCCTAATGACATCACGCAAGTCTTGGATATGTTCATTTTCCTCTCTTTTATCTCCATTATACCTTCGTGAATAAGCGTATATTTCGATATGTTGTGAAGTTGAACTTCCCTGGGATATGAACAGCAGTGGGAGAACTTGGAAGCATACACTATCGGGATGATGGTCACAATAGTTTAACTCATGCATTTGATATGTCTGTTGTACCAGATTACTGACTTCATAGAAGATAAATAGATAATTTACTCTGCAATATTAATCCTCACATCGCCTCAGGTTTATTACTGAACATCTCTGCAGTTAATTTCTATAATAGCTTCTACAGTAATAATGCCTTCGAGCTATTGGTTATCCTTGTTTCTAATGGCTTATGAATAGACTAGCAAATGTACCCGTGCTTCGCTACGGTATTCTACATTGTATACGGATATCGAAGTAAATTACTGTACACGCAGTGAATAAGATTTTTTAAAATTGCATGTCACTTAGCGTTATCCAAGAAAGAGCATGGGGTGGTCCCCATACGATGTTTCCATTGTAAAATGCGAGTTGCGGAGTAGTGAAGATTACGGAATGCTCACTTGCCTACTACTGTTCGATTAACTGCTGTTAAGCGGTATGTTATATCGACACACGCATTGCACCATAAGTCGCCTCGTTTAGCGGCCTATTGGTTGATCTTTAACATTCCCTCGTATCTCCTCCTTTTATGGGTTAGACTGAGTCAGAAACTCAGAAACTTTGAATAGGGAGAAATTTGGGTAAGGTTTTCACACATTAAATTACTTTTCGGATACTTATGTGACAGCTAGAAACATAGACTTTTTCTCACATATGGCTACCGGGAAGGTCAATGTTTGTGCCGAATTTGATGATTCCGTCTTTCATATAAATGAGTCAAAATATGAATTATACGTGTACAAACTGCTAAATGTGCGTACAATCGATAAACACAGCCAAATCTTACACATAAGTGATAGAGATACGGCAAAGAGTGCTAGGACCAAAGTTGTACATCACTTCAAATTGAATGGGATTGTACAATCAGTTTTGTGATACGACTTGCCGTTTAGCCACGAAATACGTCGAATCGAAAGTCTGCACCGTCATTAAAATTGCCTCGATATTTCGATATTTCCAGAGGTTATAAAGTGAAAAATTTAAACATCTTGGAATTTTTCCGTCGGTTACAGGCTAAAACTATAGGTTTCCAATAGGTTTTGCCGAATTTCAATTTTCTAGCTCGTCTGACAGATTGTACCGCCATCTTGATTTTGGAGAGAGGGGTAAAAGAGAGGACTTTCAGGAAACGAAAGCTAAAATGTATGATTGCACATGAAATGGATAAACGTACGATAATTTCGCCAACATAGTCAATGTGCAGACACACCGTCGTTACGATTTTCATTATATTGAAAAATATCATAATAAAAATAATCCAAACCCTATTTCACTTCTTTCCAAACCCCTTAAGTGGATTTTCTGAAAACAAAAAAATATGTGTTTCTTTATTTTTAATGAAGATTCCAAATACCAATTTTCACGTCTGCAACGTCCTCAGTTTTTGAGATATAAGTCTCCTCATATAAGGTGTTGAAATTTTTTTTCACCTTTTTTCACCCCCTTGAGGTATTTGGACCAAAACAAAAAAAAAATACGTGTTTCTTTTTAAAGTAGATTCCAAATACCAATTTTTACGTCTGTAAACTGTTTAGTTCTTGAGATATAGATGCAATCATTTAGACAGTTGACCACCCCTTTTAACCCCATTAGCGACGGAATATCCGAAAATCCTCCCTTAGTGAGCACCTATACTGTAATATAAATGTACACCCAAAATTCCATTTCTTTATGTCGCACAGTTTTGGCTGGGCGTTGATTATAGCCAGTCGGAGTTAGCCTTTTATATATAGAGAGAGCAGGCTTTCACGATTACAAATGTTTATACTACTCAAAATTTTAACATACGATTATTTCAACCAATTTCTCTAGAATTACCATATCAAGCAAAATACATGCAATCGGGTGTCATGGACTGACCTAGGTGACAGAAAAATGAATATAAGAGAGGTTCTTCGTTCCACTAAGGCACACACCAATAAACAGGAGTTTACGGCATAAACGGGGTTAAAAGTCAGGCTGTGAGTTTCACAAATAGGAAAAGTCCTCTCAGTTTTAATTACTGCGTTGATGGGGTGAAATTTCCTTTTAGGGATCATTGTAAGTGCCTAGGTGTTAATATAAGGAAAGATCTTCATTGTGGTAATCACATAAATGGGATTGTAAATAAGGGGTAGAGATCTCTGCACATGGTTATGAGGATGTTTAGTGGTTGTAGTAAGGATGTAAAGGAGAGGGCATATCAGTCTTTGGCAATACCCCAATTAGAGTATGGTTCCAGTATATGGGACTCTCATCAGGATTACCTGATTCAAGAACTGGAATAAATCCAAAGAAAAGCAGCTCGATTTGTTCTGGTTGATTTCCGACAAAAGAGTAACGTTACAAACAAAAAAGGTTGCGAAGTTTGGGCTGGGAAGACTTGATAGAAATAAGACGAGCTGCTCGACTAAGTGGCATGTGCCGAACTGTCAATGGAGAGATGCCACGGAATGACATTAGTAGACGAATAAGTTTGAGCGGTGTCTTAAAAAGTAGGAAAGATCACAATACAAAGATAAAGTTGGAATTCAAGAGGACAAATAGCGGCATTGGTCGTTATGGGAAGGGGAGTTAGGTATTGTAATAACTTACCAAGGGAGATGTTCAATAAGTCTTCAATTTCTTTGAAATCATTCAAGAAAAGGCTAGGAAAACAATACATAGGGAATCTGGCACCTGGGCGACTGTCCTAAATGCAGATCAGTAGCGACTGATTGACAGTCAAGGGACGAGTGGGAAACAATAGCTTCCTTGTCCCATCTTCTGTCCTCTGTAACCAATCCTCCTCAATTCACCTCACATGACAACACCAACGAAGCCGGTTTATGCGTACAATTTCATCAATCGAATTCAGTCCTAACATAGCCGTTACCTCCTCGTTCCTAGTACCCTCCTGACATTATTCCCGCCTGTTGTACCAGCGATCATACACTATACTTTCAAGTCTGCTACTTCTAACATATAAATAAGATATCCTGAGTCCACCCAGATTTCACTAGTTGGTCTGAAAACAGACCGGTGTAAAGAGCTGACTTCCTTCTTACAGTATTCTGTTGATCGAGTTGCGGATTCACTACTCGTACATTAGCTTTGCTGCACCTTGTTTCAATCCTCTTAAGTTTCTTACCTACTGACGTCGCTTTGGAAAGCATAATTTTCACATTAAACTCATTGCAGCTATTCTCAAGTTCCAAGATATTAAACCACAGGCGTTCAGCACAATCTGCCATTAAGACCAAGTCGTCGACATCGGCTCAACTGCTTACTATATTAATTTCCACTTAACTGCATCCCTCCCTGTCACCTTTCAGTAGATAATCCATGTAAAATACGAACAACAAAAGTGAAAGATTACAGCTTTGTCTAACGCCTGTAAGTACTTTGATCCAAGAACTCATTTTAGCATCAACTGTCATAGCAGCCCAATTGTGAACATAAGTTCCTTTGTTTGCCTTATATAATCTGCCCTGAATCCATCAGTACGGCGAATATATTTCCCTCAGTACTCTCTCATATGCTTTATTATATATATTTACAATTTGTTTTACGTCGGACCGACGCAAATAGTTCTTATGTCGACGATGGGATAGGAAAGGCCGCACAGCCAACTCGCCTTCTCTAGATCCACGAAACATAACCGTCTGTTACTCTCGTAGCACTTCTCTATTATCTGCTGTATACTGGAACTCTGATCCTGACAGCCCCTCTGTGGTCTGAAATCACACTGGTTTTCATCCAACTTTCTCTCAACCAGTGATCGCACCCTTTCTTCCAAAAAACCAGTGAACACCTTTCCTGGAATACAGATCAATGAAATACCTCGATAGTTGTTCAAATTGTTATTTTTCCCTTAACAGTTGTAATTACTGCGTTCATCCAATCAGAAGGTACCTTAGTAACATCCCATGCTAATCCTATTACTCTATGAAGCCATTTCATTACCGCCTTCCCGCTATATTTCACCATTTCAGGTCTAATTTCATCTATGCCTGCTGGTTTATGACAATGGAGTTTATTTACTATCCTTTAACTTGAGAAATGAAAATGAACGGCTGTTTCCAGTCATTCGACCAAGTCAGGGATGGAATGAATGAAGATCCGATCTAGCGGCGAGGACAGGAATTGTGCCGGCTGCCGAAGTCTGTCGCACTCGTCTGGGGCAATGATTACATGACTGACAGATGAAATGATATTGGAGAGTGTTGCTGGAGTGAAAGATGACAAGAAAAAACGGGAGTACCTGGAGAAAAATCTGTCCTTCCTCCGCTTTATGCAGCACAAATCTCACATCGAGTGACCGGGATTTGAACCAGGGAACCCAACGGTGAGAGGCAGTCGCGCTGCCGCCTAAGCCACAGAGGCTCAGCCTTTCCACTTCCTCAAGCGTAATTCAGCAACATCATTGTCCTCCTTCCCATGTGCTCGGTTGATCGTGACGTCACCAGAAAGATTTCCATTTACTACGTTGAGAAGATTTTCAACATATTCCTTCCACCTCACCAGTGATTGCTTAGGATCTATAATGAGTTCACGTGATTTACAAGAAAAAAACTATTCATTTCCCTTTTCCCTCTGTTTCTTTATTATTGTCCAGGAAGGTTTCCCTGCCGCTTGACCTAGTATTTCCAAGTTATTACCGAAATATTCCCTTCTTCTTGGATTGCATTTTTTTTCGCTTTGTTTCTTTCATCTACGTACAATTTCCTGTCTGCAACAGAGCTTGTTTGGAGCCATTTCTGATACGCCTACTTTTTACGTTTTCAAGCTGTTCTCACTTTATCATTTCACCAAGATGTTCGCCTTTTCCCATTTTTACACACAGTTGCTCATAGGCATTCCCTTGCTGTTTATACAACAGCATCCTGAATCTGCTTACTGCCCATTTCTTTTAACTTTTCACTAATTATATCCATGCACTTCTGTCTAATTTTCTCATCCTGGAGATTTTCTACCCTTATTCGTCTGCAGCCAACGGCCGTAGCCGTGTTGAAACACCGGATCGCCTGAGATCTCTGAAGTTAAGCAACATTGGGCGTGGTCAGGAGTTGGATGGGTTGCCACGCGCTGTTGGTGGGGGGTAAGGGAATGGAGGAGCGGAAAGGAACTGGCCACCCTACCGCACGTAAACTCCGGCTTAGGAACACCTCTGCGGAGGTTCGGACCTGCCTTCGGGCAGAATAACCCTTACCTTACCTTCGTCTGCAGATAGATTTCAGTTTCTCTATCCTAGGCCTAGAGATAGTTAGTTCACAACAGATAAGATAGTGGTGTGTATAATAACTTTTTCTTACAATATCGTGTGGCTAGTGTTAGCCTGGTGTGGCGCTTATAAGACAGTTCCTTCAGTGTAATTACGTTCAATCATCATCATCATCATCATCATCATCTGTTTACCCTCCAGGTTCGGTTTTTCCCTCGGACTTAGCGAGGGATCCCACCTCTACCGCCTCAAGGGCAGTGTCCTGGAGCTTCAGACTCTTGGTCGGGGGATACAACTGGGGAGTATGACCAGTACCTCGCCCAGGCGGCCGCACCTGCTATGCTGAACAGGGGCCTTGTGGAGGGATGGGAAGATTGGAAGGGATAGGCAAGGAAGCGGCCGTGGCCTTAAGTTAGGTACCATCCCGGCATTCGCCTGGAGGAGAAGTGGGAAACCACGGAAAACCACTTCCAGGATGGCTGAGGTGGGAATCGAACCCACCTCTACTCAGCTGACCTCACGAGGCTGAGTGGACCCCGTTCCAGCCCTCGTACCACTTTTCAAATTTCGTGGCAGAGCCGGGAATCGAACCCGGGCCTCCGGGGGTGGCAGCTAATCACGCTAACCACTACACCACAGAGGCGGACACGTTCAATAATTATATATATTCGTATCCTCGTCCTGAGGCGGTGCAGCAGTCTTCAGGTACACTCCGAATGGAAGTGAGCTGCATGCACCTTTTTAATAACATACCAACCCTCCTGCAAATACATTTCTGCCAGTACCTGGAGTCGAAGCCAGCCTTCGAGGACAACAGATAATAACGTAAACTGCGGTTGTGGACACCATAAATAAATAAATAAATTACAATTGAACGATTAGGAAGACATCGATCTAGAAAATTCAGGCATGAACGATGGAACAGGAAATTAGATTCACTATTACTTACATGTGAAAACAAGTGCTTAAATGTTTTCAAGTAAATGTTTCTAGAAATGAGAAGAAGAATGAGAAAATAGTACATTCCACAAAGCGTGGAGAGCACGAAGGAAGTCTGGCACACGAGTGATTTTGTAACCCTAGCAGGTACAGTATGTAGCAGGTGTTCACCTCACTAGAGGGAATGTTCGGTCCCATAACCTGAGGGAAGGTCGTCCTGTCCACTCACGCACGAGGAGCTCCCTCAACCGAACAAAATTATCACAACCTGGCGAAGAGGTCATTCTGTTCTCCTGATACTCGCATACGTAGTTTCGTGATCGCAGAGGCAAGTTCTTCGTATTGACTAAGATGACATTAAGTATGAACAATGTCATCTCATTAATCACATTTTAAATTTTTAATCTATGTATCATTCTAAACAGAAACAATCTCCAATTACAATAGACAGACCAGTTGTGTTTCGACGCGAAACTAAAACAGCATAAAACATGTAACCAAAAGAACACAGAAAGAAACTGAAAATCAATGTAATAACAGTTATACTACTACTACTACTACTACTACTACTACTACTAATAATAATAATAGTAATAATAATAATAATTATTATTATTATTATAACAATAACTGTACCGGGAGGTACACCCCAACACCGCGCATTTAGATCTAGCGCCTAAAAGAACTCCTCTACTGGTGAAACAGTGAAATTGAAACTATACCTAATAAAACTTTACTCAGAAGATGTCACCACAGAAATCTGATGTAATTTTGTTATTGTGAAGTTTCCTGAACTGTGTGCATCTCTACTTGTTTTCTTTGCTACCCGTCAAGAAGTTTGGACATTCTCTCATAGATGACACTACCAAAAAACTATGATCATGCACCCTGGTGCGAAGTGAAAGAACTTTTGATGTAAAGAAGTTTTTTATTCCTAAGTTTTTTTTACTGATTGATGTTCATTTATTTTTCGGTTGGCAATATTTATCTTTTCTTTCCGCCAATTTTGAATCTAGCCAATCCCAAATTTCTGTAATTAATTTTCTACCAATCACACTCTTCTTCTTCTTCTTCGTCTTCGATTTTGAGTGTAACTTTGAAAGTACCCAATAAACGTGAGATGGTGTGGCTAGTTTTATCTAGAAGGGTCTCGAACTTTCGCCGAGGGTTTATAAACTGCGGATTTTCACGTCTCTTGGCCAATTGATCGTCATCTGACCTAGTGTGTGTGTCAAAGCAGGAGGCGGGTGGCCTCTTTCATCAGGCAGTAGTACTTCAACAAGGTAATGGCCACATAACATATTTCTTTCTTGCTAACTCTGCAGTTTAACCCGAGGGAAAGGTCCGAAACTTTAACTATGTAATCAACTTGTCTAAAATGTAAATCTTCTTTCGGCTAATGTCAAAACGTCGTAAAAACTTTAACTGTAAATCGGGGATAGAGAGTGATGTACCCTCTCGAGCTCCCCTTTATTTTGGTTTGAGGTGCCACGTTTTTGTAACCTTTCGTTTCTGCAATGTATTAAAGTAATTTTCATTCGTGCTACCTCAGTAGTTTGGGAATAGCCCCTGTTTCGTCGGCTCAGCGTCCTATAGGTTTTAAATTTCTTTTTGCAGCGCAGTCTTCGACTACATTCAAATTGTACTCGGGCCGTTTATTTAACCTGTTCTTTTCACTAAGGCCCTGTAGGTTGGGTACTAGATACCTCTGTGGAGTTTCATGCTATGTCGCCTTGAGTAGGCGTGGAAAACTGAGAGCCTGTTTGCTCTTTTTGAAAGTTTTTGCAAGATTAATGAATGCCTCCTGAAGGCTAGATGTTGTACTTTTGGGAGCAAGTGCTCTTTGAATTAGGGGATTTATGCCCCTCACTAAATAATACCTCTTCCTTTGTAAAATTGTAAAACTAGGGTCTTGAAGCACAGAAATTGGAAAACCCACTAATCTTGGACCTTCCTACTCTTGTTTCAAGATTGAATTTGTATCTGATACGTTGTTAAGTTTGTTTCGGAAAAGAAATATAACCTTTTCAATTTTTAAATTCATTTCTTGACATTGTAGTTAGACCCATTCCCAGCACCTTCTTTCACCTCTGCGTCCACGGGAAACCCCGGAATAATAATAATAATAATAATAATAGCCTGACTGAGTGGCTCAGAAGGACCTTTTGAAGCCAAGTTGCCGCGACGGGTACCCTCCACTGAGCGAGGAGGTAGGTACCCAATGCCGAACGTCTGCGTGGTGGGAGACGCGGACCGAGTTGGTGGGTTCAACTCCAGCTCAGTCCGGTTGTATTTGAAAGTGCCGAAATACGCTAGACGCGTCTCAGTAGATTTATCAACACGTAAAAGAACTCCTCTGGAATACAAAATATACTATTTTGGCGTCTCCGAAAACCTATTGAGAAGTACAGTTAAACCAACAGTATTAGCTTTTTTTGCTATTTTGCTTTACGTTGCGCCGACACAGATAGGTCTCATGGCGACGGTGGGATAGGAAAGGCCTAGGAAGGGGAAGGCAGCGGCCGTGGCCTTAATTAAGGTACAGCCCCAGCATTTGCCTGGTATGAAAATGGGAAACTACGGAAAACCATCTTCAGGGCTGCCGACAGTGGGATTCGAACCCACTATCTCCCGGATTCAAGCTCACAGCTGCGCGCTCCTAACCGCGCGGCCAACTCGCCCGGTAACAATATTAGTATTATTTAATGACAACCAGGTCTTTCAATACAGAGTTTCTTCACGGAAGGAGGTACGGGGATTGTGCTGGCCCAGAAAGCGACTTGAAGTTGCTGGTACTGACAGACTATAGTCTAATTCATGTTATTGGTTTCACGTCTCACTAACTACTTTTCGGAGACGGCGAGGTGCCGGAACTTTGTCCCGCAGGAATTCTTTTACGTACCGGTACCGACTGGTCAGAAGGCCAGCGCCTCAACCGTCTGGTTTTAGAGTACAGTCTGAAATGATCTTCTTGGAAGAGCATGTAACTTGTTCTCTAAGAATCATCTAAAATGATGAACGAGATAGTAGTCCAACCAGCAAAATAAGCCACAACTTGTGAACTCCGCCTTTACAAACAGTTACCATATTCTGATTTCCTGCCCATAATCAAAAAACAGGTCTACAGGGAATGGTCTGAGTACTGGAAAATCTCACAGCTTACAAGAGGAAAGCACTATGCTAAAATTCAGCCCACCATACCAACGCAAATATGGTTCAAGAAACTGAAACTAAGTGGCAGACATCTTTAATTGGAATGCGTCTGGGGCATGGATGCTATCCAAGTCATCTTTACAGGATCAAGGTCTTTGACAACCCTCACTGCCCAGAAGACCCTGGAGAAATAGCCGACTTGAACCACATCATACCGTCCTGTAAGAAGTACTCCCAACATCAGAACCATCTGTGCTCTTTTATGGTGAAGTTAAATACACCATTGCCAACTCCATTTGCCATGCTGTTATCAAACCTTACTCTACAATTATTAGCTGTAATTTGCCAATATTTATCAGACTGTAATATTAATTTATAAGATATGACTTTTTATTTTCAACCACGAAATGTACGTACCATAAATGAATGCTCACTCTGTAAATGCTGGCCGCATGGCCTTCCGAGGGCTTACGCCAATATATCAATTTTAAATAAAAAGATCATGTACATCAGTAGAGTGGGTTACAGTATGGAAGGGAGCAATTTTATACTGTCCACATCCTATGAGGGAAGTGAATAAAAGATAAAATCCACCTAGTATAAATTTAGTGCCTAGACTTAGCGTAAACTAATGTTGATGTGAATAAACAGAAGCAGTGTTGCCAACACTGTAGTTTTTCCACTAAATCTAGGTTCTTTTACTCTTCGTCAGTGGGTAAATCTTAATACATGGTGGGCTGTGGGAAATCTAGTCTTTTCATGCATATGTCGATGGATATTTTCGTGACTTTTTAATTATAATTGTCTGTGCAATATTAGATTTTTTTACAACTTGTTTTACGTCGCACCGACACAGATAGGTATCATGGCGACGATGGGCCAAAAAAGGGCTAGGAGTGGGAAGGAAGAGGCCGTGGCTTTAATTAAGGTACAGCCCCAGCATTTTCCTGAAGTGAAAATGGGAAACCACGGAAAACCACCTTCAGGGCTGCCGGCAGTGGGGTTCGAACCCACTATCTCCCGAATACTGGACTGGCCGCACTTAAGCGACTGCAGCTCTCAAGCTCGGTGCTATATTATAGAGAGTATATATATAATTTTTAAAATTTTGTTGATGGTCGTGACATCATCAAGAGGCGAGCCGGGGAAGAACTGAACTGTAGGCGGAGCTAAGATGTAGAGGATTCCCTTAACAATAAGGAAACAAGGAACGGTTCAGTGCGTCTATTTTAAACTGTAAAGTGTTACTTCTTCCAGTGTGAAATGCACTTAAGGGTGTTACAGAGTCGTTGATTATTCTTCAGTCATGTAGCATTGACGTCAGCGCAAAGATTAATATATCAGCTGGAAAAATATATCCGTTGTGGTCAAATGAGGAATTAGAGAGAACTTTTAGTCAGTAGAACATTGTTAAAACTAAATCCAAACAATAGAATGAGGCCTGAAATGATAAATTTGCTTTAATCGATTCCGGTACGACTGAGAAGAAAGAGACAGTGCTGTCAAATGAGTATTGCAACAAGTAGGGACTGTGAAAACGAAACAGGCAACAATTTTTTTACTCCTGCTTCTTCCTCTGCGCCTTCTATCGAAGTGTTAGAAAAAAATCAATGATCCGGAGTGTTAGATAAATCCACCGTGAAGAATAATTCGAATACTTTTAACCTTTGAACTAAACGTAGATACTTAATGTTCGTGCTGATATAGTATTTTCGTAACTTCACAAAGCTTAGGAAAGAACGAGGGGGGTGGGGTTGTTAGTGGTTTCTGGTGGTTTTCAAGCAGCACTATAGTGGGCAATCCTATTCGACTGTTGGCAACACTGAACAGAATCTAAGTCTAGGTAGTCGACGAAGCGGTGTGAACAGGACGCCTGCGATCGACACGAAATCTTGCGGTGAACTTTTCTTGTCTTATGCTGTGTAATGGTGGAAAGGAGAGAGTCCTTGAACAGCTGTTTTCTAGCCGTGTACTTATAAAACTCCACGTGCCTTAGCTGTGTTGATACTGCTACACGGCTGAAAGCAACGGGAAACTACAGCCGTAACTAACTCCCGAGGACATGCAGTTCTTTCTGTATGAATGATGTACTGATGATGGCTTCCTCCCGGATAAAATATTCCAGAGGTAATCTAGTTCCCCATTTGGATCTCCGGGTGGGGACTACACGAGAGGGGGCGATCATCAGGAAGATGGATACTGACATTCTGCGAGTCGGAGCGTGGAATGTTAGAAGTTTGAATCGTTGTGGTAGGTTAAAGAATCTGAAAAGGGAGATGGATAGACTAAAGTTAGGTGTAGTTGGTATAGGTGAAGTACGTTAGCAGGAAGAACAGTATTTTTGGTCTGGCGACTACAGATTTATTATCAACACAAAATCAAACAGGGGAAATGCAGGAGTTGGTTTAATAATGAACCAGAAAATAGAGCAGCGGGTAAGCTACTACGACCAGCATAGTGAAAGAATTATTGACGTCAAGATAGACACCAAACCAAAGCCCACCACAATAGTGCAGGTCTAAACGCCTACTAGTTCAGCGGATGATAAGGAAATCGAAAGAATATATGAAGAGATAGATGATTTTATACAATATGTGTATCTAATTGTGATGGGAGACTGGAATACAGTGGTAGGCTAAGGAAGAGAAGGTAATACAGGTTCGGATTGGGACAAAGGAACGAAAGTGGATGAATTCTACACTGATCATAATTTATTCCTTGCTAATACTTCGTTCGAACACCACAAACGACGGCTGTATACGTGGACGAGACCTGGAGACACTGGGAGGTATCAAATAGACTTCACTATGATTAGGCAGAGATTCAGAAGCCAGGTGTTGGATTGCAAGACTTTCCCAGGAGCAGACGTGGATTCTGACCACAACTTGTTAGTCATGAAATGACATCTGAAGTTGAAGAAATTGAAGAAAGGAAAGGAATGCAAGGAGATGGGATCTAGACAAGTTGAAAGAAAAGAGTGTGAAGGATTGTTTCAAGCATCATGTTGCACAAGGACTAAATGAAAAGGCCGAAGGAAACACAATAGAGGAAGGATGGATAGTCATGAAAAATGAAATCAGTAGGGCTGCTGAATAAATGTTAGGAAAGAAGAAAAAATCAACTAAGTGGGTAACTCTGGAAATACTAGATCTCGTTGATGATCGACGAAAATACAAGAATGCTAGAAATGAAGAGGGCAGAAAAGAATACAGGCGATTAAAGAATCAAGTGGATAGAAAGTGCAAGGTTGCTAAGGAAGAATGGCTGAAGGAGAAGTGCAAGGATGTCGAAAGTTGTATGTTCCTAAGAAAGGTAGATACTGCAATACAGGAAAATCAAGGGAACCTTTGGAGAAAGGAAATCTAGGTGTATGAATATTAAGAGCTCAGATGGAAAGCCACTTCTAGAGAAAGAAGACAAAGCAGAAAGATGGCAGGAACATATCCAAGAGTTGTATCAAGATAAAGGTGTAGATAATTTGGCTCTGGAACAAGAAGAGGCTGATGATGCCGATGAAATGGGAGACCCAATTTTGGGGTCAGAGTTTGACAGAGCTGTGAGAGTCCTAAATAGGAACAAGGCACCTGGAATTTATAATATGTTGACATTCCCTCTGAATTTCTGACTGCTTTAGGAGAAACCATCATTCCATTTAGTGTGTAAGATGTAAGATGTAAGAGACAGGAGAAGTGCCATCCGATTTTTGGCAGAATGTGGTTATACCTACTCCCAAGAAAGCCGGTGGTGACAAGTGTGAAAACTACCGCACCATTAGTTTAGTATCTCATGCCTGCAAACTTTTAACACGTATTATTTACAGAAGAATGGAAAGACAAGTAGAAGCTGAGTGGGAGAAAAATTTGGCTTCAGAAGAAATATAGGAACACGTGAAGCAATCCTGACTTTACGTCTGATCTTACAGAATCGAATCAAGAAGGACAAGCCCACGTACATGGCATTCGTAGATCTAGAAAAGAATTCGATAATGTTGATTGGACCAAGCTAATTAAGATTCAAGATGATTGGGATCAGATACCGAGAACGAAGAATTATCTACAATTTGTATAAAAATCAGTCTGCAGTGATAATAATCGAGGGCTATGAAAAAGAAGCAACAATCCAGTAGTGAGTGAGGCAAGGCTGCACTTTGTCCCCCTCCTTTTCAATGTTTACATAGAACAGGCAGTAAAGGATATCAAAGAGGAATTTGGAAAGCGAATCACAATCCAAGGAGAGGAAATCAAAACCTTGAGATTTGCCGATGATATTGTTATTTTAGCTGAGACTGCAGAAGATCTAGAGAAGTTGCTGAATGGTATGGACGAAATCTTGGGTAAGGAGTACAAATGAAAATATATAAGTCCAAAACAAAAGTAATGGAGTGCAGTCGAACGATGGCAGGTGATGCAGAAAATATTAGATTAGGAAATGAAGTCTTAAAGGAAGTGGATGAATATTGTTACTTGGGGAGTAAAATAACTAACGATGGCAGAAGTAAGGAGGACATAAAATGCAGACTAGCACAAGCAATGAAGAGCTTTCTTAAGAAAAGAAATTTGCTCATTTCAAACATTGATATAGGAATTAGAAATATGTTTCTGAAGACTTTCATTTGGAACGTGGTATTGTATGGAAGTGAAACATGGATTATAACCAGCTCAGAAAGAAATATAATAGAAACTTTTGAAATGTGGTGTTACAGAATAATTCTGAAGGTGAGATGGATATGTCGAATCACAAATAAGGAGATCGAATTGGTGAGAGGGGATCGATTTGGCTAAATTTGACGAGAAGAAGAGATAGAATGATAGGACACATCTTAAGACATCCAGGACTTGTACAGTTGGTTTTTGAAGGAAGTCTAGGCGGTAAGAACGGTAGGGGTAGACCGTGGTATGAATATGACAAGAAGATTAGAGCAGATGTAGGATGCAATAGTTACGTAAAAGTGAAAATGTTAGCAGGACAGGGTGGCATGGAGGGCTGCATCAGACCAGTCTGTGAAGACTCAAACAACAATAAATTACGGAAATATATGATTACACGTCCTTATCACGTTGAGTTTTATAAGTACACCGCTAGAAAACAGCTGTTCAGCAACACTTCTCCTTTGGCCTTCATCATCCGATACAGCCAGTATTGCCAATTTAGCTCTTTTCCCGCTAAATCTAGCTTATTTAATCCAACGTTCCTCATGTGATATGACGTTGTGCTTCCTCAGGTTTCAGCGAAGACTTACTCTCTATCTCTCTCTCTCTCTCTCTCTCTCTGTCTATGTTCCCTTATTGTATGATGTGGTAACAGCAGCGAAACTAGCTATGATCATTGATCACCTAGTCATGGTATCTGGCTAAATTTAGTGGGAAAAGCACCGTGTTGGCAACACTGCTTCCAAGTCATAATCAAATGGGTCATTCAAGTGCTTAGCAATGTTGTGCAGCACGGTACACGTGACATTTACTTTGGGAATTCTATACAGGGCAACTTGGACGCAATTACCAAGGATCGGAAACAGTTGTTTTAACTGACCATAGGTTCTTTCCAATATCTCTCTCTCTCTCTCTCTCTGGCATCAGTCATGTTAAAACGGCTTTGAATATCAATTTCTGCTGGCTTAAACGGAGTGATAAGCAATGGAGATATTTCATAGCCCGAAATGCCAAGTGAGCAAGCATTACCATCGAACTGAAAAATGATGTTCCTAAATGGGAAACCTCTCTATATCCTAGCATCGTGCATGCTACCAGGCCACTCTGCGCTTATGTTTGTAAATTTGTCATCGGCATTTACAGTAGCTTGCACATTGATACTGGCATAATCTGTCCGATTTATGTACTCATCCCCGTGCACAAGTAGTTCTTTTATTTCTATTTATGTGCAGTCCAATGCGCCTATGACGGTTGGCAGATGAAAACGAGTTTGCCCGTGTAACTTAGCATTATTTATTTCCTACATTGTGGAAATAAATGTTATCCAGTTGTTAGCTTTGTCAAGAACACGATCCATTACAAAATTACCAGTTTTACCTACTGTTGTTCGACCTACTCCGAAGAACTCTGCTACTCCATCCTGGAAGCCTGGATCACCTATAGAACGAAGAAGTATCTCCATCCGTTTTCCGGGAGATAGGGCTCCTTCTCACGTTTCTTCAGTTACTGCCAAATATTCCGATGTCAAAAAGTGTACATTTTTGTTATTGAAACGTAACTGTATTTTACATTTGCTTACATCTCTTAGAACACTGTTTTCTCTTGTCTAACCGGCATGAACATGGCCATGATGAGAACTGACAAGCAGCTATAGATCATTCCATGTTAAGAAAACAGTATTGGTCTTATGACAACAGGGTTGCCAGATCGAACGGCTCTGCTCAACACCATGACAGGAAAACGGCGGCACATAAATTTGTGAAATTCAGAATTTAAGTTCAATACAAAAAGCGAAAGAAACTAAGGTACACATTATTTTTATGAACTAAAGGGGACGGGGGTAAACTACGGCACATAAGAAACCTCAGCATTGAAGTGTAAGGCAAATTGGGTGAGAAAATAGACAAATAATTTTATAGGCTCGAGGGGTGAGGGATGAATTTAGTTGCATTTAATACATTTCTCCAGGCAATAAAGGCTAGAAAACAGATGCAACATATAAATACTATAGATGACTCTACACAACATAACACTATTAATTTTAAAGAAATAAATCACACCCGTAGGATTATCACATAACTCTCACTCAACGCAAAACAATTATGCATTGATTTAAAGCCTAAAAACACACACTCAACGAAATTTGTTGTGTGTGTGTGTCTAAATACTGTCCATGACTTCACTAGAGAAGTGAGCTGCCGGCGGTTCACAGAATGAGGGACTACACGAGGTTCGTACCAGAGCAACACAGAAGGAAAATGAAGGAAGGCAACGAAGCGATGGCTGTTCCCGCCATTGTGCTTCCTCCCTACAAATGTATTTATAAAAAAATGAAAAAAAAATATTACGTAGTTATTTTAATAACTCACGGGCAAAATTGCCTCATCCTTTTTATCTGTCTTTCATTATACATTACAAAGTACAGTATAATATCGCTTAATCACGAGGAATTATGGGTGTCTCAGAGGGGTGTGTGTTCACTCCTTGTAGGTCAATAGGAGCAATACTGTTTTCTTAACGTGGAGTGAGCTATATGGAAAAGCTATCATGCCCCAACACAGTCTTATAAAAATTAAGATGCATCCAGACAAAATAAGTAGAATATAGTCTTTATTGACACCAAAATGAAGATATATCTAGCCTGCCCGGAAAAAGCAAACAGAACGAGGTAGACATATATTATGCAACAAACAGTACTGAAATTACAAACATGTTCTGAACATCAAGATGCGTCATTAGAACGTGCAAGGTAACGACGTCAACAAGTATCTGATTGCATCGGTACAGCGTGTGTTCAAAACGTGCACCTTCACATGTCAGACATTGTTCATAAAAATCTTGTAGATTGTTGAACGTGTTGTTGATCGCAGGTTGCCTCAAGGACACAAAAATGGCTTAATCTTCTCTCGTGATTCGGGGCATGCTAAAAGAATCCATTTTCCGGTCAGACGACCCACCTAGGAGTGTTCCTGAGTTATGAAATACTTCAGAGAGAGCACCATTAAACGACACTTTGCACGATGTTACGACATTATGGCAAAAAGTACGACTAAATACGGAACGTTCAAACATACGCTTATCAAAAAAACCATTTAATTAGTTTCGGATAATTCAGTGAGAATATCGTACAAAATGTTCGCTCTCAAATAGTATACAGTACAACACTGTGACCTTGGGAGGTGTGCTGCACGAGTACCAAAATGGAAAGTACTTACTGATAAGAAGTCATAATGTATTTGTCGTTTCCCCACTGCCATAAAAAAAGTTATTAAACTACGATTGTTCACTTTTACGTATGCCAAATGTCACCTTCGTTCTCAGATTGTACTCTCCAGAGTCATTGCTGCAATCAAGACAGTTCTGATTCTTAACGAAAAAAAATCAGATGGGAATAAACTATCAATTATCTCTGTCTAGTTGAAGTGATAATAGTTTTAATGGACAGCTAACAGTAGAGATATGCATGCTGAAGGCTTAGCTCTCTCTGCTGGCGCACGTGAATGGAGAAACGATGGATCTAGGTATAGTATTTTCATACTGGAGAATCTGTGATGTGTCGACTTTGGGTTGTCGGAGTACGTATTGAGTTTCGGGTCCCGAAGATCTTAGTTTCGGTTCCCAGCTCTTCGAGAAATTTAAAATCTAGCATGAGGGCTGGAATGGAGTAGATTCAGCCTCGTGAGAATAATTGAGACAGGTAGGTTGGCATCCCTGTCCTCGAAGTGGTTTGATGTAGTTTCATACCTGCGGACAAATATCGGGATGGTATCTAACTTACTCCATTACTACCTCTTTCCAAATTCTATTATATATCCTTCTTATTCCTACCTCTAACAGCCGCAGTTCGATTTAGCGGGTGCAACCGCCCGTAGGAAAGGGCAATAGCCTTCCCCAATTGAGTGTGTTCAGCTTTTGCACACTGGCGGCGATATTGAAGTGACATCCGCCGCTGAGTCTGAGAAGACTGGTCGAGCCAAGACGGTAACTGAAAGGATTTTGTAATAACCAGAGCCTGGATTGCATGGTTCGGGTCTTTCGCCGAATGGTCAGCGCAGTGAGCTTCGGTTCATAGGTCCCCGGGTTCGATTCCCGGACAGGTTACGGATTTGCAATTAGCACTACATAGCTAAAGATAAATATTGATCTAGTATCGTAAATGAATAATAATAATAATAATAATAATAATAATAATAATAATAATAATAATAATAATAATAATAATAATAATAATACAAATACCGAGCTCGATAGCTGTAGTCGCTTAAGTGCGGCCAGTATCCAGTAATCGGGAGATAGTTGGTTAGAGCCCCACTGTCGGAAACCCTGAAGATGGTTTTCCGTGGTTTCCCATTTTCACACCAGGCAAATGCCGGGGCTGTACCTTAATTAAGGCCACGGCCGCTTCCTTCCAGTTCCTAGGCCCTTCCTATCCCATCGTCGCCATAAGACATAGGCCTATCTGCGTCGGTGCGACGTAAAGCAAATAGCAAAAAAAGAAATTAAAATAATAATAATAATAATAATAATAATAATAATAATAATAATAATAATAATAATAATAATAATAAATTTCGTGTGGTTACTGCTATTTGATGCATCCCTTGTAAGGCAGACCCTCAATGAGCGTGAAGGGCGTCGGCAATAAATGGGGAACTGCGTCTTAGGTGTTGGTGTGCTGGAGGATAGTGAGTGCAGCGTATGGGTTGCCGATATGTTGAGAACAGCACAAACACCCAGTCCCTGAACTAAGGGAGTTAAACGTTAAAATCCTTTGACCCGACCGGGTATCGAATCCAAGGCCCCGAGGACCGAAGGCCAAGACGCTGCCCACTTAACCGTATAGCCGAACCACCGTAAATTAATGTATATGCTGTATATAATTCCCGGTTCAGAAAGACAAGAATAACGGCCGAGATGATTCGTCGCACCGATCACGCAATACCTCGTAATCTGCAGGCCTTCGAACTAAGCAGTGGTCGATGGATAGGCCAAGGTCTATCAGGGCTGTAGTGCCAGGATTGTTTTAGATTTTGATTTGCTGTAGTTAATTAATTATGTGTAATGTTGTGAGAATTGATAGTAAATTACTGTAAATGGTTAGTGTGTAAGATGCAGTAGGTATCTAACGATATGTCACAAATATATTGTTATTTCATTTGATGCCATTCCTTTAAGCTGAAGCAACTTAATTTAATTTTAATCCCAGTTAAATTTAATATACAATAAATTATGCAAGTGTCAATTGAAAAAATACTGCATTATATTTGAAAGGTAGGCCTATGCTGTAATAGGACCCATGTATAGGAAGGATGAATAAATAAATTAATAAACAACTAAATAAACAAATACAAAAGTAAATGAATAAATTATTCACTGATTAGATCATATCCAGTGTTTTGCAAAGTATGTTTTGACAGAAACTTTTAAAGTTCGTTGTGAAGACTTGCTTCTCGCTGGTGTCTCTGATCTTGCTGCTACAAATTGGCTATCGCGCCTGATTGGCAACCTGGTGGATGAATTTTCGACAACTGTGTAGTTAAACATTT
This sequence comes from Anabrus simplex, assembly GCF_040414725.1. Taxonomy (NCBI): domain Eukaryota; kingdom Metazoa; phylum Arthropoda; class Insecta; order Orthoptera; family Tettigoniidae; genus Anabrus; species Anabrus simplex. The sequence goes on along the minus strand of NC_090265.1, from coordinate 1,327,040,809 downwards.
TCATCGCAGTTAATTTACGAAATCCAAGGCTGCTGAGAGCTTGTATATAGATTTTCTTTTCTTCGATTATGATTAGACATTGTATTTTCAACAGGTGGTGTGGAGTAGTTAGTTAGGTGTTACCTATTCTATGGGGCAATTTTAGGTGTATAAATATGAGAGACTTGTGTCGGTATATTTCCTGACATGTTGAACAACTTAAGTAACCTACCAGATCCGGCACTCCGTAGTTGAGAGAATGGTAAACACAGTGCATTATTTTCAGTTTTGTTTGTAATTACGAAATTTGTATAAACCCGTGTTATATACAGCTCAAGACTACTACCAAGAGGACTGCTATCCAGACATAGAGCCTGCAGATAATGGAATGTCACGTGGTCAGAATAATGACACCCTCAATTGTATTGCTTAGCTTTATCGACCGGGTCCACTGCCTCTCATATCAGACAACTTTTAGTACGTGGAATGAATACCACTAGGCCACAGTCTAGGATATAAATCTTGGAAGGAACCGGGTACGAAGCAAACATGCTACTTCTTCACGATTGAAACGAAGTCATCTGCTTGCAGACAGTGGAGGCCCCTACAGAAGCAGAAGGCAAAGGTTCCACCATCCTTAACCTAGACACTACTCTCGACCAAAATATAATGTGCACTCATGTTTGGAGGTTGTTTATGAAATAACCAATAGGCCTACAGAAAATCCAATAACTTCACAATTTCCCACGTTTCATTTCACCTTACGGCAAGTAGGTTTTTTAATCGTAGGTGAAACGCAAAATGTGCCCATTTATAAAATGCCTCAACCCTGCTTCAAGAAATTGTTTTTCAAACAACCCGTTATTTGATATAATCAACATTTTAACACTACAATGGAATGTTTAAAGGAAAATGTACTTTTTCAGTCCCTGAACGACGTCCTTGTATATGTTGATCAGGCAAGAAGGAAGATGTCAAAAATTTCGGGCATATCGTCCTTACCAGGCAGAGAAGCCCGTTGTAGCTGTAGCTGTAGCTGAACATACTATACCTAAGAAAAACCATCACATTTCTTTTTGATGAAACACATATATTTGTACTGAAATGTATTTTACACCACAATCATTCAAGAGGCAACTGAAATTTGCGAAAACTCCAAGAAACTTCAATCAACTTGCGTCGCTTGAATAGCCTGGTACAAATCTTCAAAATTGACGACGTATGGGTGCCTTGTATTACAATGATACCATTCCAGTTCCTAAAACCAGAAATACATTTCATATTCTTGCATGAAGACAGCCCGAGATTGTACAGATAGGAAATCTAGGTGAAGCTCTGGTGGTAGTGATATTTCACTGATAGGCCTTGTACATCGAGGCTATGAGCACTGTGTACTTACCGCGAGGATGAGATATCTTTGATAACAGTGGAAAGGAAGTGGGGTTCATGATGCGAGATCCTCGGAGAGGTAGTGACTAGAAGGCCCACGGAGAGTGCACGTTATAACCGTGTGATACATCGTTTTGAAGTCTGTGCAATAGATAATCTGACAAGATGTGTGCTATTTCATAAGATGACGGACTTGAAATTAGGAGCCTTTGTAATCGCTAGACTGGATGAAGCTGGGTGCGACAACTAGTTTTTTAAATAAAATTTCAGAATTTTATGTTTCCAACAAAAATTATCAATTTTGCAAGGCAACTTTTCTCGGCACGGGATGGTTGAAAAATTGCGTTCTTGGCCCCTGTAATCTTTATATATCCAATGGTTATACTTTATGACTGTAACATACGTAAATGAATGCAATTTTTTTATAACAGTTTGTGTTTGTATTGGATAGAACGGTATGGATCATTGGCTGGCCGGTACAGGGAAAGCCGTGTGAAGTTGCGCGGTTGCTCGGGACACACGGAACGCCTCGTGTTTACTTGCCAGCCTGACCTCTCCGCTGCTATACCTACCACATCGTTTCCTGCTATTTCACCCTGGCCTTTCCTCCTGTGATTCACTGGCATTTCGATGTTGTGGATCTCCATCCAAAATGGACACATAATTCCCGTCTTCATATCAACTCAATCCAGTCTTCTTCAGCATATTGGCGAGTGCGAATTTCTACAAGATGCCTCCAAGACTTCATTTTACTGAATTCGAACTTCACATGGTCACGAGTGCAGTTTGTTTTCCTTTTTTTTTTTTTTTTTTTACATAAAAGGACGAGAAGTTAGGGGAAAAGCGATTTGCTGATTGCCATGGAATATCAGTTCGCTCTCTAGGAAACGCGGTGGAGAAAACTAAAGAATATGACAGCAAGAAAAACACTAAAGAATCTCTCACGCCCACAAAAAAGAAATGACTGTCAGCAGGACGGCCTCTCATAAATATACCGAGCCCTGGACAAAGTGTATAAAACGTGCCATAGAAAATGAAAAAAATATGAGGAAAACTCCACCTTTGTCAAAAGATTGAAGTCCAGCCACTTGTAGTCAGTCTTGGAAGTTCTGATTCTGAAAGTGATCGGTATGAATTAGAAACTGATGACGATATTTCTGGTGATGAACTGTGAGCTGACTCAAACTCGTGAGTTTTTATTTTTATAATTAGCTTTGCGTCTCATCGACACAGGTAGGTGTTATGGCGACGATGGGATAGGATAGGACTAGGAGTGGGATGGAAGCGGCCGTGGCCTTAATTAACATACAGCTCCAGCATTTGCCTGGTGGGAAAATGGGGAACCACGGAATACCATATTCAGAGCTGCCGACAGTGGGACTCGAACCCACTATCTCCTGGATGCAAGCTCACAGCTGTGCGTCCATAACCGCACGGCCAACTCTCCTGGTGGTCCCGTGTTTTGAGACTGGCCCAGTTAAAGAAACCTACTCTTACTAATCCTCTTCTTGGAATTCGTGAATTTTGATACTTATGAGTTTGAAGGCTCGTGAATTCTGAGACGACACGACACAAGTGAAAGTCTTCTCTTTAAAGTGTGCGACTTCCTAATGGGACTCAAACCCATGTCTTTTCAAGTTAATCGAATCCGGTTTAAACGGCTCTGCAGCCCTTGCCCCCTCTTTCCTTCCAGAAAATTTTCATGGTAAATATTAATTAAATGTTGTAAATGGTATACTATTTTGCCTCTGATTGGTGTTGTTTAGTCTACTGTGGGCGCAACTTGCAGGCTAGCATCTCAGCACTGTTACTGCTGCTTCTGCTGCTGTTTTTCACCCTCCAGGAAGAGTCAGTTTGAACTCCTGACGGGTAAGTCGGCGAATAATAATAATAATAACAATAATAATAATAATTGCTACGGGCCATTCAACCACGCTCTGCTACCACTTATGACGGGGATACCGTGGAACGCAGAGGTGTAAGAAGGTGCCGGGGTGAATGGGCGGACTGAGGAAAGATCGAAGCATTATTTAAAAACACTAAAATTGAAATTTTATTTCTTTCCTTTTTTCTGACTTTTAAACTTTGATAAACAACAACAACAACAATACAGGAGCTCGTCGGCTCAAATGACTGGAATGGTCAAAGTTCAGATACGAAGTTGTAGGTTGAGCTTGTAACTCCAAAGTTACATTATTCAGAAGAGCACCATTGCTTAATTCAATTAATACTCTAGGAGACTGCGCTCCAAAACTTCTTGCAATCTAGCGTCCCCAAGGCACAATTTTCTAATCCAAATTAGATCATTACAAAAGAGTTTTTACTGCCTTACCCGCTCGACAGTCTGATTTACACCTTACAATGAATAGTTTAACCGGGGGCAATAAGAGCCTTTAATATATCGGCCATAAACAAAATGATAGGAGGTGAAACACTTGCACTCCTTTTGAAATATACCTTATAACACTGAATATCCTATGTGGGCTTATGGCCCTAAATCACAGAGGCTAAGCCTATACTACAAAGGGGGACTAGATGGAGAAAAATATTAAGTTCCAAAAGAAGAGATAAAGTTTTAAAGTTTTACAAAATCATCGTCACCCCAAATACAAAGTTGTATTGGAATTAAAAGAGGGTGAACACTATTTGAACCCTAAATTAGAATAAAGTCCTTAGACTTGCTTAAAACTGTACATTTAGAAGATGATACTAAACTTTAGAATTTTACATTGAGAATGAATATTGAAACCTTTCCCTCAAGTCAGCTTTCTGGAACTATTACATATTTAAAATATGTCTGTCATTATCTTGAGATGGTGGGCCTTTTGACGGTGGGCAAGATTTTCCCCTGCCTCCACTACGTACGCACTCTAAACCTCTTGACTAGAGCGATGGAAAAGACAACATGGCCCAAAAGCTCCCAGCTTTTATAGCAGAGGGGAAGGTTCCAGAACATTCTAGGCCGAAGGCCTGTACACACTCTAAATTTTGATTGGCTCATTGAATTAATATCCAAAATTTCTAATTAGCTAATAATATCATGAAGAAGGAAGAGATAAAACTGCTAGTAGCCTTAGAACACAAAAGCAATCTATAAACGCTTCAGTTTAGAAAACTTATAAATACTAAAATTATCTTGAAAATTAGTTGTCCATCCACCCACCAGAGGGGGCCGATAAGTGGACGGTAGAGAAATCTGAAGATAAAGTTTGAAACTTCTTCTGATACACAATTCAAGGTTCACATTACAGATGGCCTACTAAAAGGCACTCAATTTAAATGTACGGTGTAGGTGCACCTCCGTCACGTTAATAATAATAATAATAATAATAATAATAATAATAATAATAATAATAATAATAATAATAATAAAAATAGTTCCGCAATTTCCGAGGTTCACAGAGGGATACGAAGCGTCTGGGTTGATGGTTGGACAAGGAATTAACTAGGGCAGAACTTAACACAACAAATTTGGAAATTTTATTTCTTTTCTTTTCTAGTGTCTAGTTTAAAATTGATAGATAGACAATCTGAATGAATAACAGGCAAATAGAACAGATCATTAATGAGCTCGTCAGCTCTGACGATAACAGGGACTTAGAAGTCCGAAAATCAGGTACAGAATTGAGGTAATTATGTATTTGTTGATTTATATAGAAACGAGCATTATTGCTCTTGACAGGTACAATATTTTATAAGAGCAGGATTTGCTCCCAGAAGTTACACTACTCAGGATTCTGAGCTCCACAATACCCAGTCTAGCCTCGCGGAATCATCAGTTTCTTATGGCGCTATAGAAATTCCCCCTCACATTAAAGTGTTCACGCACCGTTGCCCCAATGTGGGCTTATCCATTGCACAATGGAACTAACCCAAGGAAAAATGTGCACTCTGAAATGAATATACAGGGGCATAATTGTCCATACTAAGTGGCCTTAATGATAAAAGAAAAGGTTGCACATGACCGGCCATAAATGAAAGGTTAGGAGGAGAAACATTTGCCCTTCTTATAGAAATTGTTAAAACCCTAAGTGGGCTTATGGCTCAAAGATACAGAAGCTAATCCTATACTATAAGGTGTGACTAAAGAAGGAAATTTAAAGCTGAGACAAGATTTCCGGAATTACGATTTTTTTAAAATCCTAGTCACCTGGTGCAAGGTTGAATGGGATAAACAGAGTAACATCACTCTTTGTTCCCTTACACTAGATATTTCCCAGTAGGTAATAGAACAGAGTCCTACAGAGTTCTACATTTAAACCACCAGTTTTACAAAATTACATTTAAAACAAAGAGGTTGAGACCTTCCCCTCAAACTACCCGCAGGAGCTATCACATGTCTAGGTTAAATCTGCCGTTACTTTGAGCCGCTGGATCTTCCTCACTCAGGTCTCGCCCCTGCCTCCCTAGGTTACGTCACACTGCCCGAACACGGGAGCAATTCAGACAATATGGCCCTAAAGCGCCCTGCTTTTATAGTACCGTAAGGGGAAGATTCCAGAACTCTTACACCTCCGGTTTTAATTGGCTAGAGACAATACTTCCAAGTTTTTGATAGGTTGTTTACAATCTAGGAGGAACCAGCTGAAGTGTTGACACTTCGGTACTTTAAAAAAGAACAATCCTCAGAACCAGGTTTACAAACATCAAAAATAAACATTACTCTATGAAATAATCAGAGTTTAGCCCGCGAGAGGGAGCACATAAATAGATGGTAGAGACATCTAACTGTAGAAGACAAAAGTTTCTGGGAGTTCACAAGTTCAAGTTTGTTTATATAGATGGCCTTAGAGAAGGCGCGCAATTTTAAAAGCCGGGGGGGGGGAGTACCCCTGGTACAATAATAATAGTAGTAGTAAATACTATTTTAACCCCCTTTCTAACTGGTATCGGTTTAATAGATACCCGAGTATCAGTATAACATCCCATATGAGTTTCTTCATTTGGTACAAGTCAGTGACACAGAGCTGTCGCATTCAAACACCTTAATAATCATAATAATAATGTTGTGACTTCCCCTCTCGGAGAACAATCATCGAACGAGAAATGCAACCATGCAAGCTAAGGGCGCCAATCTTTAAGTTGAGGACTTAAAAATAAAAATTTATAATCAAGCTTGGACGGACTCTTATCACAGGGGTGGGGTGATAGTGCACTAATCATTAAGCAGGAGAATTAGAAATCAAAAGGCTAATTAAGGCAGATTGATTAAAGTGAACTAGAAAAATACTATTTATTATATTGAATATAATTGACGACGGTTTAACGAGAACTGAATTTAAAATAGAAAATGAATTTAACAAAAAATTGAATGACTCTACTTCGCGAAAACTTGCAATATCTTTAACTCGCTTGCTCACCATGTAGTCTTGTTCTGCTGGTCCTTGGGAAGCTTCCATCCTTGTAGCGGGAACATCATCGGTCGTCTTTGAGATCTCTTCATCTGCAGCTAAGTACCATTCCTGCCTTGCAAATTGCACCTCCCACTAATTGGAAGATGACTTCAAAACTAACACTCCCTATTATGCTCTATCCCATATATTGGAGATAAGCCCTAAGTCATAGTTAGAAGAACCACCTTGGGTTATCTGGAGAGGATACTCAATTAAGAATCCTTCCAACTTTACTGAAAATGTGCTCTGAAGTTTCATTTCTATCTAGATTAATACTACCTATTGACTTAGACTGGTTCAAACCGGTCTTGTAGCCGAGCTGTACGTACTTCCTGATGAGAGTGGCTATACACCCCTCATTCAGAATTTCTAAGTACCACGTAGAAGATCAAGTAGAAGATTGTCGAAACTCAATAAGAATCACGTAGAAGGTCCAGCCAAGAGCTCCAACACGCCCTTTTATAACCTTTTCTGACGCTAATTACAGGTCGCTACACGTGGTCCAATCAGATGACACGTCTCTCCCAACTCCAGATATTAGAGTTGACGGGTCTTAACCCTGATATCAACTGTTCTTCTATTAGTCCTTTCACTCAGTATCCATGGCAACATGACGCTCCTTTGAAAATATAGGCGGTGATCAGTTTGAATAATTCTGGTCGAAATACGGTAGCTTACGTTAGAACGCTTGAACACGTGCTCGCTTTTCCCAGAACTTGGTGTCTAAATTTGTCCTTCCTTCTTCCTCGGTGATGTGGCAAGATAGAGGAAATCTACTGCAAGTTAATTTTAAACAAATGTCGCAAGAATCTAAGTGAATATTAGGATATTCAGCCCTCGTTTACAAGTCGTAGTTACAAAGTAATGAAATGATAGTGAGCAAATGATTAAACATGAATTATAATACAATTACATACCAAAATAAATATCATGACGTTAAATTCCTGAATTAATTACACATAATAAAATTAACATAATTACACTGTAACGTATGGAACGTTACATACGCCCCCATGAGTTCTTAACAAATATCACATGAGTTGAGAACTCACACACTTACTCCCACATTGACTTGAAATACCTCTATTACCTGCCCATTACGAGCGGCATTATTTTCATACAATTAATTATATCTCACTGTTTCCATATCTCTCTTAGACTGCTTACCATTGCGAATGTCTGTTATTTCAGTTCATCTTGAGGTTTAGATACTAAATTATGCCCAACACTAGCAACTTTCCATTTTTGTAAAAAACAAGATTATCCTAGAGAATATAACATAATATATATACAATTCAGATTACAAACTCTGCCGAGTGTCTATTTGTCCTTTTACTCCCCATCTTTCCGACATTCTTTGCTAGATAGCAGTAACACGTTCTCTTCCAATCTTTTACATTAGAAACATGGAAAACAAATGATACAAACAATTTACACTTTTATCACTCTTTCGAATGTTTCAACCTTATCTTGAAGCAGGATGCAATACACTTCGCACAAATACACACGTGATTTAAGCTCACGGTAAAATTATTGCAAGTTAGAATTGCACATACGGGAAAATTAATTATTTGCCGTCGTCAGCTTTAATTAGCCTTCTGTAACATCTCAGAAAACAAATATATAAAATTTCATGGCCTCACACACGGAAAACAGATGATCTATTGTCAATGAACGAGCGTAAATCTACCGCCACACAAACACCTCCCTTGTTTACAAACACAACTAGGAAATACCACCACAATTGAGACGTCAACTCATTCCGCTCGTAGTCTGACATAACAAGTAGCAACTTCCCCGAGTTACTGACCTATATCTCACAATCCGGTTCAGCCACCTCACACGACAGGTATCTCCGTAAACTACTAATGTTATATGAACCATTCATTACGCTCTCGCCATCCGCTAACTTGTAAGCACAGGGTCCTGGTTTTCTATGGACTTTATAAGGGCCTTGATATAAAAGAAAAAATTTCTTTGTTACCTTATCCTCACTATTTGACAACATTGGAACTCTCACCAAAACCATATCACCTACCTCAAAGTTATCCAGTACCTTACGTTTCTGCTGCCTTTTACGTTTATCTCCAGATTTAATCAGGTTCTCCCGTGCCAGTCGGACGTAAAATTCAGCATTACGAGGTGGTTCCTCAGGCAAACCTAACACTCTCACTACGCTCTCGCATTCAATATACAAACGTATTGATCCATCAGACTTAGGCACGACAATTAAGGGATTAACATATTGACTGTTTGATAATTCAATCACATCGTCTGCTAACATAGCTTGAATTTGATCCTCTACGGCTATAGCATATTTGTGTGGTATCGGATACCGCTGTCCGCTGAATGGACTCTTATCCAGCACAGAAAAAGAATGTTCATACAGATGGGTAACACCAGGTTTCTCGGAGAAAATCTCCACGTGTTCACACAACACTTCAAATAACTTGTCCTTCTGGATTTCATTTAACTCATTTCTACTTACGGCTTCTTTCAAGCCACATATTTTATCCTCATTAATCCACAACTGGCACAACTTCAGGCCCTCACTAGCCTCTTCATTTACTTTAGAAACCTCTCTCATTCTCCACACTGTACTAACTTCCGTTTTCCTCTGAATTTCCTCCTCAAACTTGACCTTGATATCCTCATTATTCCACCTCAAATTTAGCACTAGATCATTGTAATTTAACTGAGCCAATTTTAACGTTAACCAGTCGGATCCCAAGATAAGATCAAATATCAAATGCGGAATTACCAAACATATCTGAACGCTAATAGAATTATTAATGCAGATCGGGACAGCTACTTGTTTACAAATTTGCTTAGACCTCTTTCCAACAGCCGTAATGATGAAAGTAGACTTAACAGGCATTTCCTCCAACTGAATACCCTGTTTCACTAATGACTCATACCACTGAGAACTAATACATGATATTTGGCTACCAGAATCAATCAAAACTTTAACCCACGCCCCCCAGACTTTCAATTTAACAACGGGATTGACTACTTTATTACTTGAATCTCCATTATTCTGCTCGGGTTCATACAACAAATCGTCTCTAACATCTAGGTCATATGGTAACACTTTCATGGCAAGACACTTCGCTACCTTCGTACTAGGCTGGAATTCTGACCTAACATTACAGCCTCTAGTTAGTTTAAAGGTTCCCTTTGTGTATTGACGTTGGACTCATTAGTACATTGCTCTGGCCTCCGTTGGGAATTTCCTGTCCTATATTCAGGTGCTCCGCTCCTGCTGTTCTGCTGAGGTCTGAACTGATTGCGAGCTTCGTGATTCTGTATTCTACCGTTATGTCTCATTCCGTTGTGATGACTAAAGTTCTGAATATTCTCCGTTCTACTCCTAAGGTTACCTAACGCATCAAAACTGCCTAGTAGGTTCTCCATCTCCTGAATAGTTCCAACTTTTTGCATGCAGGCCGCTTCTCTCACCCTGTCCGGAAAATGTCTTAAAAGTAGTCTTACTACATCAGACCCCTCGGTTATACCATCTAAGTTCTGACAAATCATGACATGTGCCAGGAAGTACTCGGTCATAGTAACTCCTTCATGCTGTTTGTACCTCCCAAATACCACCCTTTCTCTCTCCCGAGCTTGTATCGCTTCATTCCAGAATTTCTCTCTAAACTTATTTCTGAATTCTTTCAGGTTCGTCATCGTTTGCCTATATACCATGAACCAAGACCGAGTTTCTCCTACAAAAGCATGGTCAATATTTTCCATAACGTCTTCCCAGTCCATAGACCCTTCCTCTAGACGCTTTTCAAATCGTTTTTCTATCATCTTAAGGAAATCTAGCGGGTTCGTTTGTTTCCCATTAAATTTAGGTAGTTCAATTTCCCTAATGTAGCTATTTCCTAGACATTGCCTTCCCGTGAAAACCTGTTTATCCTTTGCCACCTGTTTTAACTTATTTTCTGCTTTCTCCATCCGGCATTCTACATCTCTGTCTCTCCTATCAATTTCTCTCTCCAAATTAACCTGCTTCTCTTTCAATGTCATAATTTCAATCTTATTCTCTTCAGCTATCGCAAACCTTTCTTCACTTGCCAGGGTCTCATCTTCTATTCTAAGCTTTACCGTGTCAATCTCTTGTTGGACGTGGTCTTTGAATATCCGTATTTCCCCTCTTTGAGTCTCAACTCTCTTATCAATACTAGTGACCTGCCTCATTACTTCCTCCCTAGTAGAGTTGTTTTCCTTCCCCTTTAATTCCAGGAATTCACTTCTCTGCTCCGCAAACTTTTCTTCTACCTCTTTCCCTTGCCGTACATATTCATTTTTCTGGTCCTCTAATCGCTTATTAAAATGTTCATTTTTTACCACCAGATCGCGTAACTGCCTACTGTGTTCGTCCATTCTCCGATTCGCTTCCTCCTTATTTTCCCTCATCTCCCTGCTTAATTCAGCTTTAGTTTGTTCTAATTCACCTTTAAGCTCAGATTTAGTTTGTTCTAATTCACCTTTAAGCTCAGATTTAGTTTGTTCCAATTCATTTTTTATTTCAGTTTTACTGTCCTCTATCTTACTTAACATTAACTGCATCATTCCCATTAACTGATCATTATTATTACTTTCATTGTTAGTGTTTACTTCCGCTTCGCCCCCCATCCTACTATCATCTGACTCCATACTAACTTCTTTCTGCTTGCCTTCACTCTCCATACTACTTACACTTCTATCTTCAATTTCCTCTACTAGACTACACAACTCTTCCTCTGAACTCAATACGTTATTGCCTTTTATCGCCCGTCCACTGCGCAACATCCTCTCCTCTTTCGTCTGATCAGCCATGACCCTTCCCACAATCAAACACTCCTAATGAAACGTGGATATCCAAATTTTGCCCACAATACGAATTCTGATATCGTTACTGTCATTAACTGCTCCGTACTTAATGATTTTCTCGCCCCACGTTGGGCGCCATTTATGTGACTTCCCCTCTCGGAGAACAATCATCGAACGAGAAATGCAACCATGCAAGCTAAGGGCGCCAATCTTTAAGTTGAGGACTTAAAAATAAAAATTTATAATCAAGCTTGGACGGACTCTTATCACAGGGGTGGGGTGATAGTGCACTAATCATTAAGCAGGAGAATTAGAAATCAAAAGGCTAATTAAGGCAGATTGATTAAAGTGAACTAGAAAAATACTATTTATTATATTGAATATAATTGACGACGGTTTAACGAGAACTGAATTTAAAATAGAAAATGAATTTAACAAAAAATTGAATGACTCTACTTCGCGAAAACTTGCAATATCTTTAACTCGCTTGCTCACCATGTAGTCTTGTTCTGCTGGTCCTTGGGAAGCTTCCATCCTTGTAGCGGGAACATCATCGGTCGTCTTTGAGATCTCTTCATCTGCAGCTAAGTACCATTCCTGCCTTGCAAATTGCACCTCCCACTAATTGGAAGATGACTTCAAAACTAACACTCCCTATTATGCTCTATCCCATATATTGGAGATAAGCCCTAAGTCATAGTTAGAAGAACCACCTTGGGTTATCTGGAGAGGATACTCAATTAAGAATCCTTCCAACTTTACTGAAAATGTGCTCTGAAGTTTCATTTCTATCTAGATTAATACTACCTATTGACTTAGACTGGTTCAAACCGGTCTTGTAGCCGAGCTGTACGTACTTCCTGATGAGAGTGGCTATACACCCCTCATTCAGAATTTCTAAGTACCACGTAGAAGATCAAGTAGAAGATTGTCGAAACTCAATAAGAATCACGTAGAAGGTCCAGCCAAGAGCTCCAACACGCCCTTTTATAACCTTTTCTGACGCTAATTACAGGTCGCTACACGTGGTCCAATCAGATGACACGTCTCTCCCCACTCCAGATATTAGAGGTGACGGGTCTTAACCCTGATATCAACTGTTCTTCTATTAGTCCTTTCACTCAGTATCCATGGCAACATGACGCTCCTTTGAAAATATAGGCGGTGATCAGTTTGAATAATTCTGGTCGAAATACGGTAGCTTACGTTAGAACGCTTGAACACGTGCTCGCTTTTCCCAGAACTTGGTGTCTAAATTTGTCCTTCCTTCTTCCTCGGTGATGTGGCAAGATAGAGGAAATCTACTGCAAGTTAATTTTAAACAAATGTCGCAAGAATCTAAGTGAATATTAGGATATTCAGCCCTCGTTTACAAGTCGTAGTTACAAAGTAATGAAATGATAGTGAGCAAATGATTAAACATGAATTATAATACAATTACATACCAAAATAAATATCATGACGTTAAATTCCTGAATTAATTACACATAATAAAATTAACATAATTACACTGTAACGTATGGAACGTTACACTGTTATTAATTTTACGTCCCTCTAACTACTTTTGACGGTTTTCTGGAGACGCCAGAATTTTGTCCCGCAGGAGTTCTTTTACGTATTTGAACACCGTCAAATGCCTGCGGACTGAGCCAGGATCGAACCTGCCAAGTTGGGGTCAGGAGACCAGCGCCTCAACCGTCTGAGCCACGCAGCCCGGCCTTCAAACACCTTTAAATACTTCCGGCGTCAATTGGCATCGAACGCGGGAATTTGGAACATAATGTCAACGAATGACCAACTATGCCACTGAGGTCGGTGTGGGTGGATTTTTGGTCTTGTCTGAAGAGGTGAAGAATTAAGAAATAGATGCGTTTTTAAAGTGTGCCTCATCAGACCCTGAGAAGAGTGAACGATTCTTCCCGCAGAGCAGATTTCTTTCGAAGAACATAAGGCGCCTTTCTGTGCTTCGCATTTCACGTAAAACTGGAGATGTCATGGCTCTGATTACGAAATCATATGAGCAAAATCAACGTAATAATAGGTAATTATAATTTGGTGTGGCTATTGCTAGCTTTGTGCAGGCCTTTTAAGGCAGACCTTCCGATGTGGGCGGCATTTGTAGTGTATGGGCAACTGAGCGTTATTATAGTGCAGGATAGTGTTGTGTGTGGTACAGGAATTGCAGGGATGTTGGGACAGCACAGAGACTCAGTTTCCGAGCTAAGGGAATTACAGTAATTATTTAAGGTTAATATTCCTCGGCCCGTCCGGGAATCGAACCTAAGACCTGGAGGACCGAAGGCCAGACGTGACCACTCAGCTGTGGAGCCGGACAACGTAAAATTACAAACTGACTTAAAAGATGAAAGCGACTTTAGTGTATCTATCGCAAGTCGTAGATGCTTGTTGCTACGACGATGGAGCCCCTCTCGCTAGAAAAGACAAGACGAGCAGTTTACTGTTGATTTTACACAGTAACTCTCCTGATAACAGTTTCCTGGAACTCCATGTTCGGTACGTACTGGGTATTGTGCACACTCTGCATTGCGTTCACTCCGATAAGCGAAACAAAACAAACGAAAATGGGTGTTGTAAAGAAGCAAACGGTCAGGGGAGAGCACGAATGAGTGTAGAAAAAGGGAGATTGAGTGAAAATGCCACCGAGCTGGATAGCTGCAGTCGCTTAAGCGCAGCCAGTATCCAGTATTCGGGAGATAGTGGTTTCGAACCCCACTGTCGGCAGTCCTGAAGATGGTTTTCCGTGGTTTTCCATTTTCATACCAGGCGAATGCTGCGACTGTATCTTAATTAAGGCCACGGCCGCTTCCTTTTCTATCCCTTCCAATCTTTCCATTCCCCACCAAGGCCCCTGTTCAACATAGCAGGTGAGGCCGCGAGTTTCTGGTCATCCTCCCCAGTTGTATCCCCCGATCCCAAGTCTCACGCTCTAGGACACTGCCCTTGAGACGGTAGAGATGGGATCCCTCGCTGAGTCCCAGGGAAAATCCAACCCTGGAGGGTAAGCAGATTAAGAAAGAATTCTAACCACATAAACACATCTTCAAGACAAAGTCGATGTACATTGAGTCTGTGATGTAAGGAGTAACATACATATTGAAAGAGATCGACATCAGTATTATGGGTGAAAGTGAAATGCATACTTGAACCATGCAAGGCCGTCGGAGCTTCGATCGCCGCACCAAAGCCTCATAATAATCATCCTCATCATCATCAAGATGATCAGTATCCACATCCATGAATTCCAAATCATCTTCCACCACTACGGCAGTAGATGTGCTCGGCTGGGGCCCCAGTAACGCAGAACTCGTCTCACGACACTCTGCCACCTTAAATTTGTGACGCTCGCCATTGGTGATTTTGGACTTTCTGGAATTCTGACAAGTCGCGCTATCCCTCTAAATGCGTTCTCGAACATTTTAAGCAATTTATTGCGCATAGGTCCCGAAATTTTGCGAAAGAAAGATTTTTTTCTCAATTCTTTGCAGCACAATTTTCTCAAATGTTCTATGTTTGATTGCCTTTTGCCGCATACTTGTAGAAATCACTGAGACGAATAAAACGGTACCTTACACGACGTGCTAGCAGAGATATACCAATTGTTATTCGCGCGGCACGGCGATTTTAGTATCATAGGATGACAACATTATTGCATCACCCGATGACATCATATCGACGTCAGACTCCTGTTGCTAGATACATAGGTCCTTCCTACTTAAAATGAGATATAGAAGTTTTTAAATAACTTCGATTTTAAAACGTCCATGTTATCACGCTCGCCGACCCAGGTACGGTTTCGAAACTATAAACATAGGCTATTCCTCTTCTTATCTGTTAACCCTCCAGGGTCGGTTTTTCCCTCAGACTCAGCGAGGGATTCCACCTCTACCGCCTCAAGGGCAGTGTCCTGGAGCTTCAGACTCTGAGTCGGGGGAAATAACTGGGGAGGATGACCAGTTCCTCGCACAGGTGGCCTCACCTGCTATGCTGAACAGGGGCCTTGGTGGGGGATGGGACGTTTTGAAGGGATAGACAAGGAGGAGGGAAGGAAGCGGCCGTGGCCTTAAGTTAGGTACCATCCCGGCATTTGCATGGAGAAGAAGTGGGAGGCCACGGAAAACCACTTCTAGGATGGCTGAAGAGGGAATCGAACCCTCCTCCACTCAGTTGACCTCCCGAGGCTGAGTGGACCCCGTTCCAGCCCTCGTAATTCAAATTTCATAGCAGAGCCGGGAATCGAACCCGGGCTTCGGGGGTGGCAGCTAATCATACTAATCCCTACACCACAGAGGCGGATACATGGGCTATTCTACTACAAAATAATTATCTCCCCTACTTCAAACCATATGACAGTCAATGGCCTTGTATGCCACTGTTCCGTTCCATTCTGTCATACACTTGTTGTTCATTGCCTGTATACTGTTTATTCTTAGATATGGTTTCCATCCTCCCCTGCGAACCATGTGACCTTGCCGCGGTGGGGAGGCTTGCGTGTCCCAATGAAGCAAATAGCTGAGCCGCAGGTGCAACCATATCGGATGAGTATTTGTTGAGAGAACAGACTAAGGAATAGTTCATCGAAAGGGGGTAGCAGCCTTTCGGAAGTTGCAAAGGCGGCAGTCTGGATGATTGACTGATATGGCCTTGTAATAATACTCAACATGACTTCGCTGTGTTGATACTGCTACACGGCTGAAAGCAACGGGAAACTACAGCCGTAACTAACTCCCGAGGACATGCAACTCTCTCTGTATGACTGATGTACTGATGATAGCTCCCTCCCGGGTAAAATTTTCCGGAGGTAAACTAGTCCCCCCTTCGGATTTCCGAGTGGGAACTACACGAGAGGGGGCGATCATCAGGAAGGTGGATACTGACATTCTGCGAGTCGGAGCGTGGAATGTTAGAAGTTTGAATCGTTGTGGTAGATTAGAGAATCTGAAGAGGGAGATGGATAGACTAAAGTTAGATGTAGTTGGTATAAGTGAAGTACGTTGGCAGGAACAACAGGACTTTTGGTCAGGCGACTACCGAATTATAAACACAAAATCAAACAGAGGAAATTCGGGAGTTGGTTTAATAATGAATAAGAAAATAGGTCAGCGGGTAAGCTACTACGACCAGCATAGTGAAAGAATTATTGTCGTCAAGATAGACACCAAACCAATGCCCACCATAAAAGTGCAGGTCTATATGGCTACTAGCTCGGCGAATGATGAGGAAATTGAAAGAACATATGAAGAGATAGAAGATTTAATACAATATGTAAAAGGCGACGAGAATCTAATTCTCATGGGAGACTGGAATGCAGTGCTAGGGCAAGGAAGAGAAGGTAATACAGTAGGAGAATTCGGATTGGGACAAAGGAACGAAAGAGGAAGTCGGCTGGTTGAATTCTGCACTGATCATAATTTAGTCCTTGCCAATACTTGGTTCAAACACCACAAACGACGGCTTTGTACGTGGACGAGACCTGGAGACACTGGAAGGTATCAAATAGACTTCATTATGGTTAGGCAGAGATTCAGAAACCAGGTGTTGGATTGCAATACTTTCCCAGAAGCAGAGGTGGATTCTGACCACAACTTGTTAGTCATGAAATGCCATCTGAAGCTGAAGAAAGTGAAGAAAGGAAAGAATGCAAAAAGATGGGATCTAGATAAGTTGAAAGAAAAGACCGTGAGAGATTGTTTCAAGGAACATGTTGCAAAAGGACTAAATGAAAATGCTGAAGGAAACACAATGGTGGAAGAGTGGATAGTCATGAAAAATGAAGTCAGCAGGGCTACTGAAGAAATGTTAGGAAGGAAGAAAAGATCAACTAAGAATCAATAGATAACTCAGGAGATAATAGACCTGACTGATGAACGACGAAAATACAAGAATGCTAGAAATGAAGAGGCAGAAAAGAATACAGGCGATTAAAGAATAAAGTGGATAAAAAGTGCAAGGTAGCTTAGGAAGACTGGCTGAAGGAGAAGAGCAAGGATGTTGAAGGTTGCATGGGCCTAGGAAAGGTAGATGCTGCATACAGGAAAATCAAGGAAATCTTTGGACAAAAGAAATCTAGGTGTATGAATATTAAGAGCTTAGATGGAAAGCCACTTCTAGGGAAAGAAGACAAAGGAGAAGATGGCAGGAACTTATCCAACAGTTGTATCAAGGTAAAGATGTAGATAATTTGGTTCTGGAGCAAGAAGTGGCTGTTGATGCTGATGAAATGGGAGACCCAATTTTGAGGTCAGAGTTTGACAGAGCTGTGAGCGAAATAAATAGGTACAAGGCTCCTGGAATTGATGACATTCCCTCTGAATTACTGATTGCCTTAGGGGAAACCAGCATGGCAAGGCTATCCCATTTAGTGTGTAAGATGTATGAGACAGGAGAAGTGCCATCCGATTTTCGGCAGAATGTTGTTATACCTATTCCCAAGAAAGCCGGTGCTGACAGGCGTGAAAACTATCGCACCATTAGTTTAGAATCTCATGCCTGCAAAATTTTAACACGTATAATTTACAGAAGAATGGAAAAACAAGTTGAAGCTGAGTTGGGGGAAGATCAATTTGGCTTCAGGAGTTGGGGGAAGATCAATTTGGCTTCAGAAGAAATGTAGGAACACGTGAAGCAATCCTGACTTTAAGTCTAAACTTAGAGGATCGAATCAAAAAAGGACAAGCCCACTTACATGGCATTCGTAGATCTAGAAAAGGCATTCAATAATGTTGATTGGACCAAGTTACTTAAGATTCTGAAGGTGATTGGGATCAGATACCGAGAACGAAGAATTATCTACAATCTGTATAAAAATCAGTCTGCAGTGATAAGAATCGAGGGCTTTGAAAAAGAAGCAGCAATCCAGAAAGGAGTGAGGCAAGGCTGCAGTTTGTCCCCCCTTCTTTTCAATGTTTACATAGAACAGGCAGTAAAGGAAATCAAAGAGGAATATGGAAAGGGAATCACAATTCAAGGAGAGGAAATCAAAACCTTGAGATTTGCCGATGATATTGTTATTTTATCTGAGACTGCAGAAAATCTCGAGAAGCTGTTGAATGGCATGGACTAAGTCTTGGGTAAGGAGTACAAGATGAAAATAAATAAGTCCAAAACAAAAGTAATGGAGTGCAGTTGAACGAAGGCAGGTGATGCAGGAATTATTAAATTAGGAAATGAAGTCTTAACGGAAGTAGATGAATATTGTTACTTGGGTAGTAAAATAACTAACGATGGCAGAAGTAAGGAGGACATGGAATGCTGATTATCACAGGCAAGGAAGAGCTTTCTTAAGAAAAGAAATTTGCTCACTTCAAACATTGATATAGGAATTAGAAAGATGTTTTTGAAGACTTTCGAGTGGAGCGTGGCATTGTATGGAAGTGAAACATGGACGAAAAATAGCTCAGAAAGAAAGAGAATAGACGCTTTTGAAATGTGGTGTTACAGAAGAATGCTGAAAGTGAGATGGATAGATCGAATCACAAAAGAAGAGATACTGAATCTAATTGGCGAGAGGAGATCGATTTGGCTAAATTTGACGAGAAGAAGAGATAGAATGATAGGACACATCTTAAGACACCCAGGACTTGTGAAGTTGGTTTTTGAAGGAAGTGTAGGTGGTAAGAACGGTAGGGGTAGACCAAGGTATGAATATGACAAGCAGATTAGAGCAGGTGTAGGATGCTGTAGTTACGTAGAAATGAAAAGTTTAGCACAGGATAGGGTGACATGGAGGGCTGCATCAAAACAGTCTATGGACTGATGACTCAAACAACAACATGGTTTTTATAGTAGTCCGACTCATTGGCTGAATGTTCAGCGTTCAGGCCTTCCGTTCATAGGATCCCGTGTTCGATTCCCGGCCGGGTCGGGGAATTTAATCTCATCTGATTAATTCGTCTGGCTCGGGGATTGGGAATTTGTGTTTGTCCCAACACTTTCATCTTCATATTCGGACAACATACTACACTACCAACCACCACAGAATAAAGCAATAGTGATTACATTCCTCCAGTTAGGGTTGGCGTCAGGAGGGGCATCCAGCTGTAAAACAGGAACAAATCCATATGTGCGACACGGTTCGCAACCGCGATTCTTCAGGTGTGGAATAAGCGGTAGAAGTAGTAGTAGTAGTAGTAGAAGAAGAAGAATAAGAATAAGAAATGGTCTCCATAGTAAAAATGCCCTTCACCGGGCGAGTTGGCCGTGCGTGTAGAGGCGCGCGGCTGTGAGCTTGCATCCGGGAGATAGTAGGTTCGAATCCCACTATCGGCAGCCCTGAAAATGGTTTTCCGTGGTTTCCCATTTTCACACCAGGCAAATGCTGGGGCTGTACCTTAATTAAGGCCACGGCCGCTTCCTTTCAACTCCTAGGCCTTTCCTATCCCATCGTCGCCATAAGACCTATCTGTGTCGGTGCGACGTAAAGCCCCTAGCAAAAAAAATAAAATAAATGCCCGGTTCAATCTCTAGAGATGTATGTCTGAGTCTCATCTTTGGCTTTGACAGTATCAGAATAACTGAGCGATGTTAGTAACGTTATTTCTTACGCACTGTCCCTGTGGCGAATAGTGTGAAAATGTCACCTATGGGGTCAGCTGGTGATTGTAGTTTGAGTCATCAGACCATAGACTGATTTTATGCAACCCTCCCCACCACCCTATCCTGTACTAACATTTTCATTTCTACGTAACTGTTGCATCCTACATCTGTCCCGATCTGCTTGTCATATTCATACTTTGGTATACCGCTACCCTTCTTACCGCCTACACTTCCTTCAAAAACCAAGTCCTCAGTGTCTTGAGATACGTCCTATCATTCTTGATGACTACTGATTACATTTCAGTGAGCATGGCTGACTGATATGATTTAGCACCTACCGGCTCCGTGAGGAAAAGGAATCTTCCTCATATCTCTAATATGCCTATTCTGTGACGCCTAGGCTATATGTGATGGCTGAGGTCTAGCCATCCATAGATCTTCTAATTGAACGATTATTGGAGACTATTGACTCTCTTACGGAAATAGACCAATATACTCAGAATGTTTAAAAATTTAACTGCCATAACGTCACATTTTATATCAAAAAGTAAGTTCCTATAGAACCACAATCAATCAATCAATCAATCAATCAATCAATCAATCAATCAATCAATCAATCAATCAATCAATCAATCAATCAATTAATCAATCAATCAATCAATCAATCAATCAATACTGATCTGCATTTAGGGCAGTCGCCCAGGTGGCAGATTCCCTATCAGTTGTTTTCCTGGGCTTTTCTTAAAGTATTTCAAAGGAGTTTATTTATTGAACATCTCCCTTGGTAAGTTATTCCAATCCCTAACTCCCCTTCCCATAAAGGAATATTTGCCCTATTTGTCCTCTTGAATTTCATGTTTTATCTTCATATTGTGATCTTTCCTACTTTTAAAGACACCACTCAAACTTATTCGTCTACTAATGCCATTCCACGCCACGTCTTCCCGGCTCAAACTATGTAACATTTTTCTAACGCTACTCTTTTGTCGGAAATCAAACAGAACAAATCCAGCTGCTTTTCTTTGAATTTATTCCAGTTCTTGAATCAAGTAATCCTGGTGAGGGTCCCATACACTGGAATGATACTCTAATTGGGGTCTTCCATAAGAGACTTTCACCCTATAAACGCAGTAATTAAAACTGAGATGACTTATCCTATTTGTGAAACTCACAACCTCACTTTTAACCCCGTTTAACATCATACCATTGCCTACTGTCCATCTCACAGCATTATCCGGGTCATTTTGCAGTTGCTCACAATCTCGAAACCTATTTATTACTCTATACAGAATAACATCATCCGCAAAAAGCCTTATCTCTTATTCCACGTCTTTAATCATATCATTTATATAAAAAAAAACTAAAATGTAGGCCTATATATAGGCCCTATAAGGAAACATGAAGGTCCAATAATACTGCCTTGAGGAATTCCCCTCTTAATTATTACAGGGTCAGATAATGCTTCGCCTACTCTAATTATGTGAGATCTATTTTCTAGAAGCATAGCCATCCTTTCAGTCACACTTTTGTCTAGTCCAATTGCACACATTTTTGTCAGTAGTATCCCATGTTCCACCCTATCAAATGCCTTAATTAGGTAAATCGCGATAGAGTCTATTTGACCTCATGAATCCAAGATATCTCCTATATCTTGCTCGATTCCTACAAGTTGAGATTCAGCGGAATAACGTTTCCTAATCACGAACTACCTTCTAACGAACCAGTTATTAATTTAGCAATCATGTCTAATATAATGAGAAAAAATGCTTTCCCAAAGATTACATGCAATGCATCTAAAACTGGCCTATAATTTTCAGCTTTAGGTCAATTGTCCTTTCATTTATACACAGGGGCTACTATAGCAACTCTCCATTCATTTGGCATAGCTCATTCAGGCCTACAATAATCAAACAAGTGCTTCAGATATGGTACTATATCGGAACTCATTGTCTTTAGTCTATCCCCCGAAATCTTATCAATTCCATCCAATTTTCTTCTTTTCAACTTTTGTATCTTTAATGAAATTGTTATCATAGGTAAATTTTAATACTTCTTTAGTATTAGACACCTCCTCTATCAGGACATTATCCTTGTAGCCAACAATCTTTACATACTGCTGACTGAATACTTCTGCGTTTTGAACATCCTCGCATACACACTCCCCTTGTTCATTAATGATTCCTGGAATGTCATTCTTGGAACCGGCTTCTGCCTTAAAGTGCCTAGGCTATACATGCCCTTCCACTTTTCAGTAAATTTGTATGACTGCCAGATATACTTGCCATCATGTTATCCTCAGCTGACTTCTTTGTCAGATTCAACTTTCTAGTACGTTCCTTCAATTTCTCCCTACTTCCACAGCCGTTTCTAACTCCATTTCTTTCCAATTTGCACCTCCTTCTTAGTCTCTTTATTCTCTGTTGTAATATAGTGAGTCTTTATCATTCTTTATCGCCTTTAAAGGTACAAATCTGTTTTCACATTCCTCAGCAATTGCTTTAAACACATCCCAGAGGCTGTTTACATTTTTATTTGCCGTTTAACACCGATCATGGTTACTTTCTAGAAAAACTCCCTCATGCCCGTTTTATCAGCCATGTGGTGCTGTCTAACAGTCCTAATTTTAAGACCTTCCTTCCTATCATATCTATTTTTAACTACGACAAAAACAGCTTCGTGGTCACTAATACCATCTATTACTTCGGTTTCTCTATAGAGCTCATCAGGTTTTATCAGCACCACATCCAGATTATTCTTCCCTCTAGTTGGTTCTATCACTTTCTGAATCAGCTGTCCTTCCCATATTAACTTATTTGCCATTTGTTGTTCATGCTTCCTGTCATTCGCATTACCTTCCCAATAGACATTTGGTAAATTGAGATCACCCGCTACAATCACGTTCCTTTCGATATCGTTTCCCACGTAGCTGAATATCTTATCAAAATTCTGGATCAGCGCCAGTGCTACCCTTTCCCGGTCTTACACTCCACAGACATCAAGTTGCCTATTATCTTTAGAAATGAGTTTTACACCTAAGATTTCACGTTTTTCATCCTTTCCGTAGCTTACAAATTCTTCTTTCACCCTTAATGAATACTCCCCTTCCTACCATTCCTATCCTATCTCTACGATACACACTCCAGTTCCGTGAGAGCATTTCTGCATCCATTATGTCATTTCTCAGCCATGATTCAACTCCTATTACAACAACTGGTAAGTATATATCTATTAAACTACTTAATTCTATTCCTTTCTTTACAATACTACTACAGTTCTACACCAACATCTTTATGTCATCCCCACTTGACTTCTAGATCCCTCTACCCTTATCACCTCTCCCTAGACCACCCCGTTTCCCTAAATATACCCCCCTATAACCCTTCTAAACAAATTTTCTAACTTATACGTACCACTCTGGTTTTAGTGAAGGCCATCTGAGCGCAGAGCCCTATTTTCCTGCCCACCTATTAGGATTTAGAAATATCACTCCCAGTTTCCCCCATACCCACTCCATAGTCTCATTTAAATCCCCAAACACCTTCCAGTCAATATCACGCCTACACAGTATTCCACTGATAACAATTTCCGCTTCCTTAAACTTCACCCGTGCTGAATTTACCAGATCCCACACATCGCCAGACATGTTGGTACTTGTACCTGCTTCGCTTATGTTGTTGGTACCAACTTGAAACACTACCACCTTCTCGTTTCCCTCCTCATTCTCTTCTACTTTCCTCAACATCTGCCTCAACCTAATTCCTGGATAACATTCAACCATGGTTCCCTTTCCTGCACACACTTTTCCCACATGTCTAACTATGTAATTCCCCATGACCAGAGCCTCGACCCTATCCACCTATCCCTTCGTGGGCAGCCCCATATTTCCTGACAGCTGCAGAAGCTACTTCCTCCTCCTTTTTCTCCCTCTCATGACCGTGTTCGACTTGTCTTTTCCTATCCTCTACTCTACATTTCTATTTCCTACATTTCCCCTTCCTATTACTTCCACACTTTTCAGCAACAGTTCCCTGTTCCTCTTCTTCCCCTGTTGTTCTACCTGCAGTGACTCGTACCGATTGCTCACAAACACTTGTCCTCAATTCTGAGAAATCATCTGTTGCGAATATTTTACTATTGAAGCTTTCTAGGCCTTTTTAATCGTAAAATTACCAGCGTTTTACCGTAGTGTGGCAGTAAGCTTGACTGTTGTGTTGCCACACTTTTCTAAGACGCTGAAGGCTAGTGGATTGTTGAGACACCACTGCAAGCCTCTTTTGTATTGACGGTGCACTAGGGGCGATATGAATCTCTACTTGTATGATTTTTATGTAAAAACCAAATGCAGGCATTTATGCATGTGGAAGTACATATTTCTCCTGGCGCACCATCTCAGCATTGTCCTACAAAGGAGGCCGGCAGTAGGTATCTCAACAGCGTACTGGCCTTCGGCGCCTTGGACAGTTGTGGCAATGCAACTGACGACGTCGCTGCCACACTGGGGCGAAACATACATTATTTCATGATTGAAAAGTCCTAAACAGCTTAAGCACTATGACATTTTTTTAAATTTCTCATCATCCAAACGACGAGAACCCTTGAATCGGATTACGAAAAATCTTTCTGTCCGTGCTCTCGGAGAGTGAACACTATCTCCGTAATATTTTGAATTAATCTTGTGAAAACCACGAACACAAGCCCTATGTTCTACACACTCAGTCCATGTGCATAATACACGTGTTAGTTTTGATAACACCGGTAACGGGAACTCACTCTATCACACACTTTCACCGCAAGAGGGCAGCGGAAGTGCTGATTAGCGCCATGTTAACACCTGTTATTTGGCCGCGTTTGTTTTAAAGATTTCTCTGCTATAAATTAGCCAACAGCGTACTCATGGCTGTATCGTAGTCAACGGTTAGGTTCAACTGATTATATTCTTTAAATAATCTTGTTCAAGATGTTAGACAGTAGCGCATCACAAGTAAAACTAGACACTTAAAATGAATTTTAACAGAAAATTTTGCTTACCTTGCCTGCAGGGGAGGAATGAAAACATTTAGCAGTAGCCACTTTTTCATATTCTCAGACATTGTGTCTCCATTCGTCTGTAGGGTGGTCTTTAAAATAATTAATAATATTTATCATTATTCTGTACCAAACTTTTGGGTGATCTAATGACATGTTAACCTTTAATAAATGTAACTTTAATAATGTGCAGATTATGAAGGCCTGTGTAGCAGTAGAAGATAAGCATCCTACTGGTTTTTAATCTCGATATTATGTCATAATTGTTGCCATAATAAATATCTGTGGTTGTCTACTCTCCATCCACATGTTCGAAGTTGGCGCACAGGTCACTAAACAACACCATTTCAGAGAGTCTAAGAGTTGAAACTTTACGATTATGCTATAATAATAATAATAATAATAATAATAATAATAATAATAATAATAATAATAATAATAATGATAATAATACAGTCCACCTCTATGGTATAGAGGTTAGTGTGATGAGCTGCCACACACGGAGGCCCGGGTTCGATTTCAGGCTCTGCCATGAAATTTCAAAACTGGTATGACGACTGGAAAGGGGTCCAATCAGCCTCGGGAAGTCAACTGAGTAGATGGGGTTTGATTCCCACTTCAACCATTCTGGAAGTGGCTTTCCGTGGTTCCCACTTCTCCAGGCAAATGCCGGGATGGTACCTAACTCAAGGCCACGGCCGCTTCCTTCCCTCTTCCTTGTCTATCCCTTCCAATCTTCCCATCCGCCAACAAGGACCCTGTTCAGCATAGCAGGGGAGGTCACCTGGGCGAGGTACTGGTCCTCCTTCACAGTTGTATCCACGCTCCAGGACACAGTCCTTGAGGTGGTAGAGGTTGGATCCCTCACTGAGTCCGAGGTAAAAAGCCAACCCTGGAGGGTAAACAGATTAAGAAATAATAATAATAATAATAATAATAATAATAATAATAATAATAATAATAATAACAGTATAGCACTGGCAAACCCCGCCCTTCTGTAGGGATAGCATGCCTGTATTTTGATTCCCAGACAGTCCAAGGGTTTTAATCGTATACTGAGGGCAGGTATAGGGTCACTCAGCCTCGGGAAACCACCTTGGGAGAAGTCTGATGTCAGAGGCTGTGGACCTGGCCATGAAAGCCATGTAATACATTAGAGGGATACTTCAGTCAATCTGGCTGGGCTGCAGTCGTCCTGGCAGGCCAAATCACTTGTTGGAATGTGTGCGTTCCCGGGCTGAGTGGCTCAGACGGTTGAGGCGCTGGCCTTCCGACTCCAACTTGGCAGGTTCGATCCTGGCTCTGTCCGGTGGTATTTGAAGGTGCTCAAATACGTCAGACTCGTGTCAGTAGATTTACTCGCACGTAAAAGAACTCCTGCGGGACAAAATTTCAACACCTTGGCGTCTCCGAAAACCGTCAAAGTAGTGAGTGGAACGTAAAGCAAATAAATGTATTTGGAATGAATGTGTCACTGTTTTCTTCAATTATTGTAATATTCGTTCATATGCTTGTGAATTCATCTTCTTCTTCTTCTCTTAATCTGCTTACCTTCCAGGGTTGGCTTTTCCCTCGGACTCAGCGAGGGATCCCACCTCTACCGCCTCAAGGGCAGTGTCCTTGAGCGTGAGACATTGGGTCGGGGATACAACTGGAGAGGATGACCAGTACCTCGCCCAGGCGGCCTCGCCTGCTATGCTGAACAGGGGCCTTGCGGGGGAATGGGAAGATTGGAAGGGATAGACAAGGAAGGAAGCGGCCGTTGCCTTAAGTTAGGTACCATCCCGACATTTGCCTGGAGAAGAAGTGAGAAACCACGGAAAACCACTTCCAGGATGGCTGAGGTGGGAATCGAATCCACCTCTACTCAGTTGACCTCCAGAGGCTGAGAGGACCCCGTTCCAGCCCTCGTACCACTTTTCAAATTTCATGGCAGAGCCGGGAATCGAACCCGGACCACCGGGGGTGGCAGCTAATTACACTAACCACTACACCACAGAGGCGGTTGTGTATTCATAAATGGCCATAATGACAGCTATTCCTGGTAGAATTGAGGTCTTTAATGACTTGAGACGAACTACGAAACTACATTTTCCTCTAGTTAGTATAAAAAGAGTAATCGAGTAGGTCTGTCTGTCTGTCTGTCTGTCTGTCTGTCTGTCTGTCTGTCTGTCTGTGACGGCTAATCTCAAGAACTACTGGATGGATTTTGACGCGGTTTCCACCATTTTATTAAGTATTTCTCGAGAAGTCCGCCTCTGTGGTGTAGTGGTTAGTGTGATTAGCTGCCACCGCCGGAGGCCCTGGTTCGATTCCCGGCTCTGCCACGAAATTTGAAAAAGTGGTACGAGGGCTGGAACGGGGTCCACTCAGCCTCGGGAGGTCAACTGAGTAGAGGCGGGTTCGATTCCCGCCTCAGCCATCCTGGAAGTGGTTTTCCGTGGTTTCCCACTTCTCCTCCAGGCAAATGCCGGGATGGTACCTAATTCAAGGCCACGGCCGCTTCCTTCCCTCTTCCTTGTCTATCCCTTTCCAATCTCCCCATCCCCCCGCAAGGCCCCTGTTCAGCATAGCAGGTGAGGCCGCCTGGGCGAGGCATTGTTCATCCTCCCCAGTTGTATCCCCCGACCCAGAGTCTGAAGCTCCAGGACACTGCCCTTGAGGCGGTAGAGGTGGGATCCCTCGCCGAGTCCGAGGGAAAGCCGAACCTGGAGGATAACCAGATTAAGAAAGAAGAAAGAAAGAAATTTCTCTAGAAAGGTTTATTTAAAGAAACATTCGTCTATGACCAAAGGAAGCCGAGCAGTAACGATTTCAGTGAAGTTAGTCGAAAAAGAAAGACGGCCGTTCGTGCGCCTTTTTAGCTTATGCTGGCTAAACCGTTGAAGGTACATCTATATTATAAGGGCAAGAATTGTTCAGCACAAAAAGTTCTACAAAAACATCCGCGACACCATATATCTATCTTTAACGCATAGCACACTCTAAGGGTTGTCAACGTCCGGCTCCGTGGCTAAATGGTTAGCGTGCTGGCCTTTGGTCACAGGGGTCCCGAGTTCGATTCCCGGTAGGGTCGGGAATTTTAATCACTATTGGTTTATTTCACTGGTACGGGGGGCTGTGTGTATGTGACGTCTTCACCCCCATTTCATCCTCATCATGACGCGCAGGTCGCATTTCTTCGGACACTCCCGGCATTTTCAGTGTTCTTATGTTACAAGTCGAAGAAAAAATGGTCGTCCGTGCGCCTTTTAGCTTCTTCTTATTATTATTATCTGTTTACCCTCCAGGGTCGGTTTTTCCCTCGGACTCGGCGAGGGATCCCACCTCTACCACCTCAATGGCAGTGTCCTGGAGCTTCAGACTCTTGGTCGGGGAATACAACTGGGGAGGATGACCAGTACATTCGCCAGGAGGCCTCAACTGCTATGCTGAACAGGGGCCTTGCGGGGGAATGGGAAGATTGGAAGGGATAGACAAGGAAGGAAGCGGCCGTTGCCTTAAGTTAGGTACCATCCCTATATTTGCCTGGAGAAGACGTGAGCAACCACGGAAAACCACTTCCAGGATGGCTGAGGTGGGAATCGAACCCACCTCTACTCAGTTGAGCTCTCTAGGCTGAGTGGACCCCGGTCCAGCCCTCGTACCACGTTTAAAAATTTCTTGGCAGAGCCGGGAATCGAACCTGGGCCTCCGTGGGTGGCAGCTAATCACACTCACCACTACACCACAGAGGCGGATCTTTTAGCTTACGCTGGCTAAACCACTAAAGATTCATCTACTGTAGGCCTATATAAGGGTAAGAAATGTTCATCATAAAAGTTTGTACCGGGCGAGTTGGCCGTGCGCGTAGAGGCGCGCGGCTGTGAGCTTGCATCCGGGAGATAGTAGGTTCGAATCCCACTATCGGCACCCCTGAAAATGGTTTTCCGTGGTTTCCCATTTTCACACCAGGCAAATGCTGGGGCTGTACCTTAATTAAGGCAACGGCCGCTTCCTTCCAACTCCTAGGCCTTTCCTATCCCATCGTCGCCATAAGACCTATCTGTGTCGGTGCGACGTAAAGCCCATAGCCAAAAAAAAAAAAAGTTTGTACAAAAAGTCAGCGGCAACATATATCTGTCTTTAACACATAACCCACTATAACTGTTTAAATATTACAGTTTGCAGAAAAAATTAGTCAAATTTAAAAACAACTTTTCAAATTAATTAGTGACTTGTTATCAAAATACATGGTTTATTCCCCTCATGTAACTAGCGTAGATTAAATTTTAAGTTACAGAATGAACGGCTTCGGCCAGCATTCGATGAACGACAATTAATTTTGTTCCAGTGATTTTGTTCTATGATGACCCATCATTCCCTGAGAGAAAGTGAATATCAGTACATTTCATTCGAAAAAGTGCGTTTGATCGTAACAATGGAACTGACCAACAAAGGTATTCTCGAACGTCAGATGGCAGAGAAAGAATGATTTCACAAAGACAAATTAACTGCCCAGGTTCAAGTAGATCACTCAGTATACACAGCAGTCGATAGTGAAGAAGTTGTTCATTACTCTACAGAATTTCTACATTCATAATGTCCTTCTGACTTGTCACCACACAAGCTGATTTTGAAAGTGGGGGGTTCCTATTATATTGTTACGTAATGTGCACCTCCCAATTTAATCAGTGGGTTGCGACTGGAAGTAAATATTTTGAAAACAACTGTTTGATTGAAGCTACTAATTTAACTGGCTGTGACACAGAGGAAGCGGCCTTAATACCGACACTCCCTATGATTCCTCCAGATTTGAATTTTGATTTCAAACGAATCCAATTCCCTGCTTTGGCCTGGCAATAAACAAAGCACTAGGTCAGACCCTTAGCGTGGGTGGAGTTGATCTCAATGGAGAATGTTCTTCTCATGGACAGCTTTACGTGTCCCTTTCGCGTGTTACATCAAAACAAAATCTTTTTGTGTTCATTACTGGAGGAAAAATGACTAATGTCGTGTACAAGAAAATCTTTTTAAGTCCTGGGTTAAAAGTAACCTATCTCCTTAAATTCATAACTGCTCCCGTGTTAAGCCGGGCTAGGTAGCTAGTGATAAGAAGAAAAGGAAGAAGAAGAAGAAGAAGAAGAAGAAGAAGAAGAAGAAGAGTTAAGAGAGGATGGTTCTCGAGTTGTACTTCCTCTTAAAACAATAATCAGACCATGACAATACGGCTATCCACTGATATGGGTGGCACACAGGCCAAGTGGTTACCAGGTGTATGCATACATTTTTGCCGGTTTTTGTAGCAAAGACAAATGTAATATTCAAGGGAAATGCATTTTTTTATTTATTCAGGATGTACCGGCTGGTACACCTCTACGCCGCACATTTGAATTTTCCGCCTTAAAGTACTCCTCTAGAGGAGAAGCTCTGAACTTTAAAAACTGGATCAACTCATTAGTTTCTCAGAAGATGTCACTACAGAAAATTTTGTGATTACGAAGTTGTCAATACTGTGTGGAGTTCAACTTGTTTTGTTTTCCATGGATCAAGAAGTGTGGACATTCTTTTATAGATGTCTCTACTAAAAAACTATGATCATGCACCCTGGTGCGAAGTGAAGGAACTTTTCTTGAAGATATTTTGTACTCATAAGTTTTCCTATAACTAAATTTCGTTCTTTCATTTGAATTAATCTTTTCTTTCCGCCAGTTTTGAAGTTAACCAATAGATTATTTCTGTAATTAATTTTTGACCAATCGTGTCTTTCTTTGATGTGTAACTTTTAGCCAGCCAATAAAAGCCTGTGGGTGTGGCTGTTTTATTCATGAAAGGTCTCGAATTTTCCTCGAGGGTATAAAAACTGCTGATTTTCTTGTCTCTCGGCCACATCATCAACAGTTAACTTAGTGTCTGGACGTGTAGCAGGAGGCGGGAAGCGCCTTTTTCTTCGGGCAGCAGATCTTCAGTAAGGTAATGGCCGCTTAACATCTTGATTTCTTGCTAGCTCAGCAGTTTAACTCGCGGGGAAGGTCCGAAACCTTTACCATGTAACCTATCTCTTAAACATGTAGAATTCTGTAAAAACTTCATATATCTATAACTGTAAATCGGGGATAGAGAGTGCTTTACCCTCTCGAGCTCCCCTTCATTTTGGATTTGAGGTGACTACGTTTTCGTAACCGTTTTTCTACTGTTCCTTAATGTGTTAAATTTATTCTGTATACGAGTCACCTCCATAGTTGGGAACAGCCCCTATTTCATCGGCCTAGTGCCTCGTAGGTATTAAGAAATTTCATGTAGGAGTGCAAATTCTCGCCTCCATTCATTTTGCATTTTGGGCCATTAACTTAACCTGTTATTTTTCTACTAAGGCCCAGTAGGTTGGGTACAAGATACTCCTGTTTCTTTGTAAGTGTGTCTTGAGGGCAGTTAATGGTAAAGTCCGTTGTGGCCTTTAATAGGCTCAGGACATTGAGAGCGGGTCAGCTCTTTTATTTGTGGTAAAACTGCCTCAGAGAGGCTTGATATTCAAAGGTTCGAGCAAGTGCTCCATGTTATTAGGGGTTTTCTGACCTTTGGTAAATATGTGGTTGTGAGCTGAGAGCTCAGGAATTGTAAAAATTATGGCCTGAGGCCCAGATTGTTAAATTGTCTCTAAATCTTGGCTTTCCTGGTCTTGTCCCTGATTTGACTTCTTATGTGAAATTTGTTAAGTTTTGATATTTTCGAAAATATAACCTTTAATGCAATTTTAATTCATATCTCAGCTTTGTGGATAGACCCATTCCAGCCCGCTCATTATTTCACCTCTGCATTCCACGGGTAACCCCGTAACACAAGATATTGGCCATCGGCTTCTACACACTTCGCCCATCTTTTAGGTAAGTTATGATAACCATGCCAGAAAAACTGCTTGTCTTTTTCAGCAAGCCATTCATCGAGCCATTTTCCAACTTCCTCGAGATTGGTGAAGTGCTGCTCTGCGAGCGCGGGCCTCATTGATGCGATGAGGTGATACTCAGATGGCGCCAGGTCGGGGCAGTACGGCGGGTGAGGAAGGATGTCCTATCCAACCCATTTCAAGGTGTCTTTCACTGGTTTTGCTGTGCGAGACGCCGCATTATCGTGTAACAAAATCACTTTTCCATGTCTTCTGGTCCATTCCGGTCGTCTTTCGATCAATGCATGATTTAAATTAATCATTTGTTGGCGATAGCGTTGTGCATTAACGGTTTAGCTGGACTTCAAGTGTTCATACCACACAATACCGCTCTGGTCCCACCGGACACAAACCATGGTCTTCTTGCCGAAGCGTTTTGGCTTTGGTGTTGAAGGACCGGCTTCGCCAGGTGACAGCCACGATTTTCTCCGCTTCGTGTTTTCAAAGTAAATCAATTTTTCGTCACCTGTCACAATTCGGTACAGAAATTATTTTCTTTCGTGACGTTGAATGAGCATTTTACAAGTGACCTTGCGATTTTCCGTTTGCCGTTCATTCAAATCGTGTGGGACCCATTTACCGAAATTATTGATCTTCCCCATTGCTCGTAAATGTGTGCTGATTGTTTCTTGTGCCAATTGCTGTTGAGTTTGAGTCCAGGGCGCGAACTGTTTTTCACGTTGAAGTCACCACGCCACGTTTAAATTGTCGAAAACATGTCTCACATGTTCTAATCGATGGAGCGTGTTCATCATATGTTTCTACCAGCAAACGATGACTTTCCACAGCCTTTCTTTTAATTAAATAAGAAAAGCAATGCGTGCCGCAAATGTTCTTTTTCAGGCGCAAACGTCGACATGATCACTGAACAATATAATACAGACGCTAGTGCTGGACGGACTCAACTTGTGTGTGTTGGTAGGTTAATGACAGACGAACAAACTAATCTATGTGTCAAATTCATACGCTGAGGACTGTTCGATGCCGCCTTCTGTTAGTGAAACAGGAAAATAATTATGCATCCACCTGGTAGTCCCAGGTTGATCGACTGAGCGAGTTGAACGTGTGGTTATGGTCGAGCAGCTGTGAGCTTGCATTCGGGAGATAGTGGGTTCGAGCCCTACTGTCGGCAGCTCTGAAGATGGCTTTCCCTGTTGTCCCATTTTACACCAGGCAAATACTGGGACTGTACTTTATTTAAGGCCAGGGACGCTTCATTCCCACTCCTACACATTTCCTATCCCATTGTCGACATTGCACTGTGTGTGCCGGTGCGGCATAAAACAATTAAAAAGGAAACAGTGACCACTTCGGGTAGAAATTTCAGTGGGCCAACACGTGGCCACAGTCAATGTTCTCGACCTTAAACTACCGATCTGGGTGCTCTACTCGATCAATCATTACTGATCTGCATTTAGGACAGTCGTCCAGGTGGCGGATTCCCTTTCTGTTGTTTTCCTAGCATTTTCTTAAATTATTTCAAAGAAATTGGAAATTTATTGAACATCTCCGTTGGTAAGTTATTCCGATCCCTAACTCCCCTTCCTATAAACGAATATTTTCCTCAATTTGTCCTCTTGGATTCCAGCTTGATCGTTATATTGTAATCCTTCCTACTTTTAAAGACACCACTCAGACTTAATCGTCTACTGATGTCATTCCACGCCATTTCTCCACTGACAGGTCGGAATATACGACTTAGTCGAGCAGCTCGTCTCCTTTCTCCCAACTCTTCCCAGCCCAAACTTTGCAACATTTTTGTAACGCTACTCCTTTGTCGGAAATCACCCAGAACAAATCGAGTTGCTTTTCTTTTCATTTTTTCCAGTTCTTGAATCAAGTAATCCTTTTGAGGGTCCCACACACTGGAACCATGCTGTAGTTGGGGTATTACCAGATACTTATAGGCCCTCTCCTTTGAATCCTTATTTACAACTCCTAAACACTCTCATAACCATGTGCAGAGATCTGTACCCTTTATTTACAATCCCATTTGTGTGATTACACCAATGAAGATCTTTCCTCATATTAACACCTAGATACTTACAATGATACCCAAAAGGAACTTTCACCCCATCAACGCAGTAATTAATACTGAGAGGACTTTTCCTATTTGTGAAACTTAGAATCTGACATTTGACCCCGTTTGTCATCATGCCATTGCCTGCTGTCCATCTCATAACATTATCGGGTTCATTTTGCATTTGTTCACAATCTTGTAACTTATTTATTACTCTATACAGAATAACATTATCCGAAAAAAGCTTTATCTCTGATTCCACTTCTTTAATCATATGATTTATATATATAAGAAAACATGAAGGTCCAATAATACTACCTTGAGGTATTCCCCTCCTAATTATTACAGGGTCGGATAAAGCTTCGAATACTCTAATTCTCTGAGTTACATTTTCTAGAAATACAGCCACCCATTCATTCACTCTTTTGTCTATTCCAATTGCAAACTTCATTTCAAGTAGTCTACCACGATTTACCCTATCAAATGCCTTAGCTAGGTCAATCACAATACAGTACATTTGACCTCCTGAATCCAGAATATCCGCTATATTTTCTGGAATCCTACAAGTTGAACTTCAGTGGAATAACCTTTGTTAAACTCAAACTGCCTTCTGTCAAACCAGTTATTAATTTTGCAAACATGTCTAATATAATCAGAAAGAATGCTTTTCCAAACCTAAAATGCAATGCATGTCAAACTGACTGGCCTGTAATTTTCAGCTTTATGTCTATCATCATTTCCTTTATACACAGAGTCTACTATAGCAACTCCCCATTCATTTGGTATAACTCCTTCATGCAAACAATAATCAAATAAGTACTTCAGATATGGTACCATATCCCAACCAATTGTCTTTAGTATATCCCAGTAACCTTATCAACTCCAGCTGATTTTCTAGTTTTTAACTTTTGTATCCTACTGTAAATGTCATTGTTATCATAGGTAAGCGTTAATACTTCTTTAGTAGTGGTCACCTCCTCTATCAGGACATTATCCTGGTAACCAACAATCTTTACATACTGCTGACTGGATACTTCTGCCTCCCGAAGATCCTCACATACACACTCCCCTTGTCCATTAATGATTCCTGAAATGTCCTTCATGGAACCTCTTTTTGCCTTGGAGTAGCTATACATACCCTTCAATTTTTCACTAAAATTTGAATGAGCGCCAATTATGCTTCGCATCATGTTCTCCTTAGCTGACTTCAATTTCCTGGTAAGTTCTTTCAGTTTCTCCCTACTTCCACAACCATTTCTAACTCTATTTCTTTCCAGTTTGCACCTCCTTCTTAGTCTCTTTT
Source organism: Anabrus simplex (assembly GCF_040414725.1). Lineage (NCBI taxonomy): Eukaryota > Metazoa > Arthropoda > Insecta > Orthoptera > Tettigoniidae > Anabrus > Anabrus simplex. The sequence continues at coordinate 1,327,005,410 of NC_090265.1, read as the reverse complement.
CTTCTCTGTTATAATATAGTGGGTCTTTACCATTTCTTACCACTTCTAAAGGTACAAACCTGTTTTCACATTCCTCAAAAATTTCTTTAAACCCATCCCAGAGTCTGTTTACATTTTTATTTGCCGTTTTCCACAGATCATAGTTACTTTTCAAAACTCCCTCGTGCCTGTTTCATCAGCCATGTGGTACTGTCTATAGTCCTAAATTGAGTACCTTTCTATCACATGTATTTTTAACTACGACAAAAACATCTTCGTGGCCAGTAGAGACGATAATTGTAGGCGCTAAAAAGTTAAAATAGGCAGGAATATAGGCTCTTAAATTAGCCAAAATGGGCATTTAAATAGGCACTAACGTGTTAAATAGGCAACGAAATAGGCATGAAAAATAACTTATAATTTAATAACACGCTCAGTTATTATAAATGGAATTTACAAGCAACGTTTCAATGTTTTCGCGTAACAATCTTGTTCTTCGCATAATGTTTTTTTTTTTTTTTCCTGAGGGAAAGATCTCTCAACATCACATGAGGTGATTAGACAAAACTTCAATGAAGTCACTTCATCTGGTTCCATTTCGCTGACAGCGGCTGCCTTCCCAGAGGTATCGGCTTCTTCCACAATCCTAAATGACTCCACCAGGGGCATGCCACTTCTCCAACTTGGTGATTGCTCTCGGCAGCTTGTTGAAATTTGAAGATGCTCCGGTTTATGCAGGGGTATATTAGCTTCCAACATGGTAGTGCATAGGTCTGAAGATGGATGTTGGTCGCTGCCCAAAGTAGATTGGTAGAAAGGCTGCGTTGATACAGATTTCTGTACTCGTATCAGATGCATCGCAGAGTTTCTAAGTTGATCTATGTGGTATTTTTCTCACAATTGATCTGAAAAGTAACAAAATTGACATAAATTATATTGTCCCTGTAACTTAAATTTCTACAGTTGGGCTAATTGGCAATAATGCTTAGTATATATCATGCATTTGTTTAAAAAAAAAGAAGACTATTAGAGATGATGTTTCTAGAAGTAAAAAACTTTAAATAGGAACAACGGAATTAGTAATTTACATGGAAATATGTCCTTAAGCATTTTCAGTCATTTACTTGGAAATATGTACTCAAGGATTTTCAGTTATAGTTCGACAATATCGTATCGAGTTCACCGGGTAAAAAATATAATTAAAAAGACGTGAAACGATACCGGAGTAGCGTAGAAGAGAGATCCGTTCTTTATGCTTGCCAAGGACCCACCAAGCTGGCCCTAGCTGAGGCACTATAAATCTCAGATTTGTGAACATTTTATTTGTTTCTATTCGCCGGCTTTAGCCAGCCGGGTCAGCTGTCATTAAGACTATTTTCTGCTGCCTGCAATAGATCCTGCATAATGTGTGCACAAAAGGCCGCCACACTCGTTGAAAATTAAAAACCGCGTAATCTGAAACTGTCGTGACATGCGCCCATAACCTTATTTTACCGGGGAAGTTGGCCGTGCGGTTAGGGGGCGCGCAGTTGTGAGCTTGCATCCGGGAGATAGTGGGTTCGAATCCCACTGTTGGCAGCCCTGAAGATGGTTTTCCGTGTTTTCCCATTTTCACACCAGGAAAATGCTGGGGCTGTACCTTAATTAAGGCCACGGCTGCTTCATTCCCACTCTTAGCCCTTTCCTATCCCATCGTCGCCATAAGACCTGTCTGTGTCGGTGCGACGTAAAGCCACTAGCAAAAAGAATATTTTTGTCACAATTTAGCAAGACTCTAGAGGGGATGCTAGAGGCTTGTTAACCTGGGAGCTTACGCCCCTCAGACTCTCTTTGCTTCCTCCTCCCTCCCCCCTCCCCCACCCCCTCTCCAGCACAACGGTTACTAACCGGACCTCACCAATCCAGACCAACGGTCTTTTCGCTGGCCTGGTCTTGTAAAGGTAGTGTTGGCAACCTTGTAAAACAAGCTGTTGTATCATCCTAGCCGGGCTACATTGGATCTGCAACCTGTGTTTCGCGAAGGCTTAGCGGAAGTGTAACAAAATTCGCGATTATTAAAGGGAGTTTTAAAAATTGCATTTCAGTTGTCTCTATTTTCACATGAAATGAACCACAAAATACTGATTTAATTTTCATCCATTCTGTGACACGAGACCACCGGTGTTCTAACTCCACGTTCAGTAATTTAATGATTATTTGCATTTTAGCAATATAAATTATTGAAAGTTCACGACTAATACAGCATTGCAACAAAACAACTTGCCACAATACATAAATTACTAGGCCTATATAAGCTACAAAGAACTGCGATCATAGTTCTCAATCACAAAAAAGATAAAAGGAACAAACGCAATACTCCCCCTCATGCCATTCCTAACCTATCTCTACGATACATACTCCAGTTTCGTGAGAACATTTCTGCATCCATTATATCATTTGTTAGCCATGATTCAACTCCCGTTACAATATCTGGTAAGTATATATCTATTGAATTACTTAATTCTATTCCTTTGTTTGCAATACTTCTACAGTTCAGCACTAATATTTTTATGTCATCCCTACTTGATTTCCAGTTCCCTGTACCCTTATCACCGCTCCCTGGACCACCCTGAATATACCTCCACACAGCCCTTCTAAAGAAATGTTCTAACGTATTGGTACCACTGAGGTTTAAGTGAAGGCCATCTGAGCACAGATCCCTATCTCCTACCCACCTATTAGGATCTTGAAATCTCACTCTCAGTTTCCCACATACCCACTCCACAGTCGCATTCACATCCATAATCACCTTCCAGTCACTATCCCTTACACACAGTATTCCACTGATAACAATCTCCGCTTCCTTAAACTTCACCCGGGCTGCATTTACCAGATCCCACACATACCCAAATATGTTGGTACTTTTACCTGCTTGCCTTACGATTTTTGTATCAAAGTGAAACGCTACCAGCTTCTACTTTCTCTCCTCCTTCTCTTCTACTTTCCTCAACATCTGCCTTAACCTAATTCCTGGATAACACTCTACCCTGGTCCCCTTTCCTCCACACACTTTCTCCACATGTCTAACAATGGAATCCCCCATGACCAGAGCCTCAAACCTACCCGCCTCATTTGATTCCTTCCCCTCAAGGTCAGCCCTATCTTCCCTGATAGCAGCAGAAGCTACTTCTTCCTCCCTTTTCTCCCTCCCATGACCCTGTTCCACCTGTCTTTTCCTATCCTCCGTTCTACATTTCCCTTCGTACCTTTTCCTTTCCTCATACTTCCACACTTCTCAGCAACAGTTCCCTGTTCCTTTATTGTTCTACCTGCAGTGACTCGTACTGATTTCTCACAGACACCTCTCCTGAATTCTGATCCTGAATAGAGCCCTTAGCCTGCAATCTCCTTCCCCATAAAAAATTAGACCATCTGTCTGCTACAATTCCCGCCTTTCCTTCCCATCCCTCTTTTACACTTACTGTATCCTGTACATGGTTTGAGCGAGGCCTACTTACCTTCCTGTCCTCTGAGAGAATCCTAATTATCTCCCTCAAACTATCCAACTTCTCCCTTAATGCCTGGGCACACCCACATTTCCTACACTTGCACTCCTTAGTCATTCCTTACGGCACAATGAAATGGAAGGGGAAAATAAAATAACTTGTTCTGTGTAAAATAAAAATGAAAGGGAAGAAATATTGTCTAGGATAGTACACAAAGATCACACGGCAATAGGGTAATTAATATACTACTACACTACAATACTACTTAGCTGTATTAAGTACTTAGTTGTATTAACCCTGACTCCACACAGACGTGGGAACCCTTTCTCCACCCCCACCGCGTTGTAATCTATATAAGTAAATTTGAAAGGGTTCGATGTCTTCATTTCGTTTGTTTTGTCATTTTTTGAGATATTTATCTGTTTTAGGTCAACTCAAGACCGAATCGGTGGTTTTTATTTTTCGTGTCTGTTTGTCTCTTTGTTCCAGCATCACGGCGAAACGGCTAAATATATCTCGACCAAACGTAATATTAAGAGTGTGCTGATCCCAGGGAAAGTTTTGATATGCATATGATTTTAAAATCTTTGAAGAGACGGGGATTTATAAAAGAAACAGAACAGTTTTCCTTCATTTTCTCTTATTCTATTGATTTTCTGTAAACTCCGTGGACTGTATGTGAAACGTCTCTTCATTACAAACAACTTTTGTTATGTTCATAATTTAACTTACTCTTCATATGACAGAGAAAATTACTATTTTCTGGGGATATCATGGTCAGCATTGAGTGACCGACAGACCGACAACGAGCCTACAGGTTACCATGGCAACGTCTCTGACTGCTTGCCAGCTGAGAAGTAACTTATTGCCGTTTTCGTCATCATCCCTGTAAACTCGTGGTTGTTCCTTGGGTTGAAAGCAAGAGAGACGCCAATCGGCCATTCTGCGGGGTATGGGCGGAATATCGTTAGAGGTTATAACCGTCCTCGAATAGCTTAAGTAATGAAATGAAATGGCGTATGGCTTTTAGTGCCGGGTGTGTCCGAGGACAAGTAGGTCTCGTAGGTGAACTGCGCGTCGTGATGTGGATGAAATGATGATGAACACGACACATACATCCAGCCCCAGTGCCAGCGAAATTAACCAATTCAGGTTAAAATTCCCGACCCTGCCGGAAATCGAACCCGGGACCCCTGTGACCAAAGGCCAGCACGCTAACCATTTAGCCATGGAGCCGGACGCTTAAGTAATAACACCATAAGTAACCTTCTTATCTGTTTACCTAAGAATCCCTGCACCTAAATTTCTCCTCTGTTACAACTTTCTTATATCCGTAACTCATACCATCACAATTTATTGAGGGACATTTGATTTTCTAATACATCCACTTGATATTCAAATAATTGTCCTGTCCGGACGTCCTCAGTTATAATCGTATTTTCTGTTAATTTCAACTTTCGTAACTGTATCACTTTCTTCCTTAATTTCTCCGCATGTATGCGAGTGCTAATACCGATACCTGGACAGACTTTTACTTGAGGAAAAATTCCAAGCTGTTCAAATGTATAACTTTTGGCCCCGGTAATATCGAAATATGGATGCATTTTAATGACGGTGCAGACCTTAGTTTCGGGATAATTGGTGGCGAAACGGTAAGTCGTATTACAAAACAGATAGCATAATTGCCGTTTTATTGCTGAACGATTGTTGGTACGTTAGATAGCGCTGCAATTCTCCATTTTAATCAAATCTTTCCAACTCGATTGTGAGTTGCATTAGGAAAAATGGCCTGTCTTATAATGAAAATTCTCTCTCTTTATTGTGAATGGCAGTTGCCAAGTGAGCCTGCCGTTACAGTAGAAACTCCCGAACTCGATTGTGATTTGCAGTAGGAAATGTGACCTGCCATTATCGTCAAAACTTCCGCAATGCATACCTTACATCGGAAACAACGTATTCTGTCCTCCCTGCTTTGTTTCTAGTATAGAGCTAAGAGGTATGCAATTTAATATCATCTTACTGCCTTTACAGTAATTTACGGTTAAATCCGTATACAATGTAAAATACCGTAGCGAAGCACGGGTACATTTGCTAGTACATATATAAATTAATCTTGCGATCATAACGAACCCATTTTACAACTGTAGAATCGGAATTTTCTTAAATAGGACATCCGTAAATACAGAATTGATTTATGCCATAGGGTTCCTTGAGAATGGATAATTATTCGCGTGAGAAGTTTATGCGATCAGATCAAATTTAGCAGAAAGTCAACGTAAAATGGTAATGCCTACTATTGGCTGGTAGTGTTAGAATGATAGAGTTTCATTACATGCGATAGATTTACGTCATGACCAGCCACAAGTACCTGCAGGCTCTCTATAGATGCTTAATGTAACAGACTTGCTCCTTCATTATATCATTCAAGCGTCACGCATTCATCTTGTACTTGTGTCATACCAATTCTGTTGTGGCATTCAAGTGTAAAAACAGTCTTGTTAAATCGTGTTCTTGTATTAGATCATTAGTTTCATGACAAGCCTCTCAGCTGGTTACGCTTTTATTAATGATCTTCATAACTTAAGAATCGATTTAAAGAAGGTCCGTTGACATCAGATTAAACAGCAGGCACTTGATGGAAACCGGTACGTCGTTTTGTTAAATTGCCCTAGCTATCCCGTGGTGATGTCACGACGTTAACTAGTGCTCATGTCACTGAATGTTTACAAGTCAGTATTAAACACGTGAATTTGTCAATGTTGATATAAAGTCATGAGGCAGAACCACCAAATCCTTTCCTATCTAATATCGAAATCGATATAAACATTTATTTGGTACTTCGAAATTACTTTCGAGTATAGTTCTCCTTAAGCTGGTCTCTATATAGGACGATAGAGTTGAACATATGATCGGAACTGGGGCTAAAATCTACTCTTCGGGCCATTATGTTAACTGACTCCTCTAGGACATAGATTTCCACTTGAAATTGCACCCGATGGCTCAGACGGTTGAGGCGCTGACCTTTTGACCCCAACTTAGCAGGTTCGATCTTGGCTCAGTCCGGTGGTATTTGAAGGAGCTCAAAATACGACAGCCTCGTTTCGGTAGATTTACTGCCACGTTAAAGAACTTCTGCGGGACTAAATTTCGGCACCTCGGCATCTCCAAAAGCCGTAAAAGTAGTAAGTGGGACGTAAAACCAATAACATTATTATTATTATTATTATTATTATTATTATTATTATTATTATTATTGGCTTATGTACTCATGCCTCGCTACGGAATCCTACATTGTATACAGAATTCTAGGTTGGGTAGTGTACACGTTGTAAGATAGCTCTTAACGTTACCTTAGAAACGTGACGGGGAAGTCACCAGACGTCTTTTCCTATGTGAAGACTGGTTTAGGGAATTTTTATTGTAATGATAGGTCCTCTTGCCTACCATTATTCACCATCAACTTGGGGAGTTTTCATTATAATGGCAGACACTCACCCGCCACCTGCTTCTTTTACATTCTCAGAAATACTATCATAGGTGTTTTCTCGACTGAAATCAACATAGTTCATTACAATGACGTCAGTAGGAATGTTGCGATTAAAAACAATGCCATCATATGAAATACTCTATAAAATGCAAAACCGCACATTTCCTCACTTTCAACGAACAGTACTACGCTGCCGACCTAATAGGCCAAAGTTCCAGAGCTGGAATAACCAGGCCGTAGACTGCCGAACACTATTTGATTTCAGGAAGGGGTGGGGCAATAGTATAGAGTCCCAGGGCAAAAACTATGCACTTTTACTCATCTGTTTAATAGGATTACCCGATGAGTCGAAAAATCTCAATTCACTACACTGGCGGGGGAAAAAACTATCTGACTAGGAGGCAAATTTAATGTTAATTTGAAATAAAATGAATGCAGAATTGAATAAAAGTTAAGAGGAAAAGCTTTTCTTAAGGGTTACATTTTGAGTTATTTTGTGAATTGTGGTGCTAAAATTTGGAATGGGCCAAAATTGTAATTCTAGACAGGTCATAACTGAGCCTCTGCCACCATTCCGTCAAGTATGCACACTGATTATTCCAATCAGCGCGTCAGAGTAGGGATCGAATAGCTGGAATACTATGATGAACCAGTGTGTTACGTACCAGCAGCATCAGAAAATGTATGAACAAGAGGAATGGCATGCTAAAGAAGAAAGTCATCTAAATCCCCAGCTATTTCTCGCCAATATTCAGGCAAGCTCTTATACTCGGTATGCAGCAGTAATCCCATCTATCGGAGATGAGTGGCAGTAAAAGAGACAAAGAATATCACAACAAACAATGGTCAATGAAATGTTATTGTTGATAATTTTATGAGCTTTCGATACAGTATTGTAGGCCTTCACATTTAGTTTTCTTCTGACTCTGAAATACCACTCTTATCATAGTTGGTACGGTAATACTGAATAAAACATAAATGATCGGAAATTGTATTCTCTGTAACTTTTGTTATGTAGTACTTTTTGATAGGACCAATAACATAGGTACTTAAAAAATGAAATTTTAGGAGCCTTCTCCTAAACTATGATTTCATCCAGGATGAATAAAATTGTTTATAGCTTAGACTGTAGTTTCTTATTCCCCTACTCTGTATACCGATTTTCATTAAATTCTGTTTACCCATTTTCTCGTGGCTCAGCGTTGAGATGGACTTAGCAACAAAAATGCATATTCGTGAATATCTCTGTTATCATAGCCGGTATCGTAAACATGTATAAGACATAAATTATCGGAAATCTAGTTCTATATAACTTTAGTTATGTAGTATTTATCGATTGGACCACTAATAACATAAATATTTCAGAATTACATTTTAGGCCTTTCCCTGAACTACCATTCCACTCAGCGTGAATAAAATTATTTACAGCCTAGATTGTAGTGGCTCATTCTCCGGCTTTACATACCGATTTTCATTAAATTCTCTTCTGTCATTTTCTCATGATGCGCGTACATACATACATACATACATACATACATACATACATACATACATACATACATATACAGGTGAAGCGTAATTCGCGCACTCGGGCGTCGCAGCGCGACTCCTCACATCCCAGCAATAAACAAATGTCTCTTACAAAATTTCGTCTTGCGAGTATATTCGGCAGAAAAACGACGTTGAAGAATAGCAATCTGGCAACACTGTAACCACATGTAGGGTAACTACCTCTGTCAGAAGATGTTGGCCGTACTGTACAGTTGGTGCAGTGGATAGAGTTTTGGGTTAGCATGCAGGAGGTCGAGTGGTCGATCCTGGGTTAAGGCGTATGTTTTTTATTTCGTAAATGTAGCCCAGGTGGTATGGTATCTGGCATCTTAATCGTCAACAGCGATTGCAATGGGCCCTCTAGAAACCATTTGCACTTACATACCACGATCCTAGAAATGGACGAACAATCGTTTTCATTGGTCAGCTTGAAAGGCGCCCTTTCCACGTCGTGGGCGTGAATTTATTCGCACCACTTTATCTACTAGATGTGAAACCTGTTTGTTTCAGCTATCTATTTCTTATTAGTCTAACCAGTTACGGTATTTGTTGTTTCAGCGTTACAAAATGTTGTAAATGTAGGATACATGTGACCTCAGAAACGGTGCCTTACTGTATTATAGTATGTAATGTCAGATGGAAATTAGCGCCTCAACCCAGGATCGAACCATCGACCTCCTGCATGCCAACCAAAAGCTCTACCCACTGCACCAACTGTACAGCACGACTAGAAAGTGCTGACAGCTGTAGTTACCCTACATATGGTTACAGTGTTGCCAGATTGCTACTCTTCAACGTCCGTTTTCTACCGGATATACTCGCAAGACGAAAATTTGTAAGATACATTTTTTTATTGCTGGCATGTGAGGAGTCGCGCTGCGACGCCCGAGTGCGCGAATTACGCTTCACCCTGTATACATACAGACGTGGACACTAGACAGTCAGACAGATAGAGAGACATGACGGAAAATTAAAAAGTGCATTTCCTTGTTACTGTGGGCACGACTGATACAGAAATAATATTCTTTTAAATTTCTGAGCATTGTACAGACAAAACACTTATTTTATATGTATAGATTATTATTATTATTATTATTATTATTATTATTATTATTATTATTATTATTATTATTATTATTATTATTAAGATTGTGACCCTCACTCTTGACTAGATGTTTACTAGGCAAGTTGGCCGTGAGATTAGGCGCACGCAACTGCGAGCTTGCATCCGGGAGATAGTGTGTTCGAACCCCACTGTCCGCAGCCCTGAAAATGATTTACCGTGGTTTCCCATTTTTCACACCAGGCAAATGCTGGGGCTGAACCATCATCGCTTCATTCCTACTCCTAGGCCATTCCTGTCCCTGCGTCGCCATAAGACGAATCTGTGTCGGTGCAACGTAAAGCAAATAGTAAAAAATAAAATAAAAATTGACTAGAATTGAATGTATACCCAAGATAAATTTTTTCCTAAATTACAGGTATAAACAATATGAGTACCTGGTCAATTATTAAGGCAGTTATTAACTGATTGAAAAGGAATTCTTTTAAAATACATAGTAAATAAGAAGATGAAAATCGAAAGGAAACTTTTTTTTTTTTTTTTGCAAGTTGCATTACGTCGTACCGACGCAGATATGTCTTATGGCGACGATGGGACAGGAAAGTACCGGGAAGTGGGAAGGAAGCGGTCGTGGCTTATTTAAGGTACAGCTCCAGCATTTGCCAGGTGTGAAAATGGGAAACTGCGGAAAACCATCTACTTTACGTCGCACCGACACAGATAGGTCTGATTGCGTCTATGGGATGGAAGAGGGCTAGGAGTGGGAAGGTAGTGACCGCAACCTTAATTAAAGTACAGCCCCAGCATTTGCTTCGTGTGAAAATAGGAAACCATGGAAAACCATCTTCAGGGCTTCCGACTGTAGGATTCAAACCCACCATCTCCGCAATGCAAGGTAACTGCTACACAGCCTAACAGCGCAAATCATATCAGGCAAATGCTGGGCTGTAACTTAGTCAAGGCCATGGTTGTTTCCTTCCAATCCTAGTCCTGTCTTGTCTCAATGTAAAAATATGTCAACAGTACGTTTGTATGCACACACACAACATATTCGTCAAGTCAGCCGGATATGATACCTTCGTATTCTGTACATTTTCATTAGCTTTCCGTTCAGTTCACACAAGGACTTGATAGTCGAGTCTCCGGTTTTTTAATCAAGATAGTCGTGGTTCGAATCCCAGCCAAAAACGTGGGATTTTGGAAATGAGTTTTATGTCCTTGTGGTTTGAATTCTTCGTAAAAATGGAGACCGCATAGCTATGATCACGATATTCAGTCACACAAAATAAAAGGTAACAGTCTTGACTGCCTGCTTGCTTGCTTCAGTTCTCACAGGCTCTTTCTTACTTTCTTTCATTCATTTTAGCATTATTAGGCTATGCACGTGGTTATGAATAACATATATTCTTAAAATCATTCGACTCTATTTTTTACATCAAAAACAAAAAGTAATTAAATGTTCGACTGAAGTTTTAAAGATGTCTCTGAGCAACAGCGGGCATGATAGTGGAATAGACCAAAATAACCTGGATCCTCATTCATGACTGTAGCAACGTTCTATTCCTGGAGCTACATCCTTCACAATCATCTGTCATTGCACAATATTTCCTGCAGTATCAAGCGCAGATGTAATTAATTATAGAATAGCTTTCTGGCTTTAATACCCGTCCTATATTAGCGAACTGCACTCGGAGCTATGACGTTTTCATGTATGGCTATATTGAGCTGCAAGAAGGTGCACACTGACAAGATTCATACATTTTGCATGGTGGATGATAATTTAATAAAATAGATTTTAGGGATACACAGTCGACAGGTCTACAGAATGAATGTCTAATGAATCTACGTGTTTATGTCTAGTGACAACTGGTCTACAATATGAAGTCCACAGAATAATGATGATGTCTAATTGTAGCTTTCATACAACAGTGTAAATGGGAAGGTAGTATTTGGTTAGAATTAAACATGCTTTTCTTGACGCTCTGTTTATGCATGTTCAATATACCCATGAAATCTATATATTAAAAACATTGATGAAAACTAAAGTCAGTCAGTGGCCATTCTATCCGGTCGATTTCCTTCATTTTTTAAACTGAAAGGTGTTCATGCACAGATTTGTCATCAGGTACTAGAAATCACTTAACTTCCGCCTTCCTCAAATTATTTGATTTTTCAAATTTTTGTCTCTTTGAAGCAATCATATCTTTGGTTCTAATAGAGGTACGGGGTTTGTTTCGGCCTAAGAACACTCAGTGGATCAAGCTCTTTCCTTCATCTCTTAACTATTCAAAGTGATTGATTCTGAGAAAAGTTTTTTTTTTTTTGCTAGGGGCTTTACGTCGCACCGACACAGATAGGTCTTATGGCGACGACTGAGAAAAGTTATGAGTACATTTGTCTCCATGACGAATATCTTTGAAGGACTTTTTAACAGTTCAGCGCGTAGTGTTGTTCCAAGGAACGTTTAATTCAATTTTTTTGTGTGATGTATTTTCAAGTGATGTGTTGTACAACAGCAGATCACGTGCTTTATCTCATTAATAACTCGAAACTTTGCAAATACATCCGCGAGGATAGTAACGAACAACACATACAACACATACCTTGTACATTGCGGGTGGAGCCAGTGGAAAACTGCTAGTATTATCTTAAGTAATACAGCATGTTGTTTTAAATAACAAATACAAGTCCGTATTGCTTATGGACAGTCCTCAATTCTAGAGAACTACGGGGCGCAACTTACGTACTCATTAAGTAATGTTAATGAAGAGTAGGTACCAAGTACTGTATCAATTGAAATGTATTACAGCTCGATGGTGTGTCAGAACAGATCATCTTCATTAACTTTCTCATTCACCCCAAACTGCTTCAAATTGTAGCTAAAGCTCTTAAGTAGCCGTTAAATCCCCGCGTTTTTAAAAGTTATTTATTTATTTGGCTTTAGCACTCCCTACGTTCACTGTATGCTCAGTAATTTGATACAAATACAGTGGAGACAATACATGACACTTCCGGATTTAGCCTTGTTAAAATGGGATAAAATTCGCAAGTGGCGCTCCTAGTGGCGTGACCTGAAAATTCGCGCTAAATTCAAATATCAATGGAAATGTGTATACGGAAATGGATAAATAAATTTCGTCTAGAAAGAAAGTGTTGCTAAAATATTAACTTCAAAGTTGCTAAAGCAATTCTGGATACATGAATGAAACTTTATTTAACAGGTTATTATTTAAAGACTGAAATTAGACATATAATCAAGATGCGAAATGGACTGCTGTGAAAGGGTTTGATCTTTCATTTGTGCATTACTTTTTTAGCTTTAGCATACCCGCCTGAACTTTCACGGCTAGATTTGTCTTTTTTTCTCTCATTTAAAAGTATTGTTCATCACATTAGGACACTTGTCAATAAAAATATCGGCACATTCCTTACACACATGATTCAATGAATTTACATTTAATAGCTGGTCAATTTTCCTTTTAATTCGAAGCCTACTAACAAAAAGAAAATATAGAAATTTAGCCGCAAAAACATTCAAACTTTCCCTATAAGGAATACTTGCCATTATGTTAGGGTAAAGCAAATTTGCATCATCATCACATTTCTTAAATCACCCATATTTTCTTCAGTGCCTGAAAACGCATTACGGTATTCCAAATGGGGTAACTTGGGACACAACCAGCCACACACATATGCATATGCATTTTCCTGAATTAAATCAAAACCCACAGTTCACACCTACAACAACACATCGGTATTGAAGGTTAACTGCTGCATTATTACAATAAAATAAGCTTGTTATATTTTAAGCCAGTTAATATATGGGTCGCGCGGGTCAGAAGTTTAGGAAGTAGGCCTTCTATAAAAATATCTTTTTAACTGGAAAAATATATATGTAAACACAGAATTTACTTAAATTTTCTTGTCACGAGGGAAACGGAAGAAAGACCGCGAATCCTTCTGCACTTCATAGTTATTGCAGCCAAACGCAGCACATATCTTTCCACCCACATTGACAGGAGATATAAAGGAATGACACGCTACTATTTACTTTTAATGCAAACGCATAAATAACACCAAAAACTTCACAAATGAATACACGTGCTCTTATGACAGAATCAGTAACTCTCAGGTCACTCCGCTGGATCAGCTCTAATCGCTGTCCCTCGATATATTCGCAGAGTGTCGCGTGTTGTCTCTACTGTATTTGTTTGATACCATTGCCTCTACCTACCGTTGATTTATTCGATACACTTCTTTTAACTGACAACGCATTGTTTGTTGCCCTGCCATTATCAGACAATACTGTTAGACTTTTCTGCCCTTTAGACCTAATCTCATCAGAATGTTTTAGACATTCTTTACACTTAGACATATTATTTGATTAGGCCTATTGTATTATAGTGTACAGTAGTGGGTACGCCTCTGTGGTGTAGTGGTTAGTGTGAGATGCCACCCCCGGAGGCCCGGGTTCATTTCCCGGCCAGGTTAGGGATTTTTACCTGCACCTGAGGGCTGGTTCGAGGTTCACTTAGCGTACGTGATTAAAATTGAAGAGATATCTGACGGTGTGATGGTGGCCCCGGTCTCGAAAGCCAAGAGAGGATTCGTCGTGCTGACCACACGACACCTCGTAATCTTGGGTTGAGCAGCGGTCGCTTGGTAGGCCATGACCATTCGGGGCTGTTAAGCCATGGGGTTTGGTTTGGTTTGGTTTGGTTTAAAAAATTACTGGTGTGAGCTGGTATGGAACTCACCAACTAGAGGTCAGGAAGCCAGTGCCTTAACCGTGTGAGGTACTCAGCCCGGCACATATATTTTAACAAGTATTGAACTACATAAACATGTTTCACTAATATTGAGATTCGGGTGATAGTGGATTCGAACCCAACTGTCGGCAGACCTCAGGATGGTGTTGCGTGGTTTCCCATTTTCATACCAGGCAAATGCTGGGTCTATACCTTAATCAACGCCACGGTCGCTTCCTTCCCACTCCTAGCCCATTCCTATCACATCGTCGCCATAAAATCTATCTGTGTCGGTGCGACGTAAAGCCAAATGGAAACAAGAAATACTTGTTGGTTTTGAAGGCAGTCTGTAAATTGGAAGGTAGTATTTGGTTAGAATTAAACATGCTTTTCTTGATCCACTCAGTTTGTTCATGTTCAGTATACCCATGAAATATTACTCTTAAGTAATACAGTATGTTGTTATAAATAATAAATACAAGTGAGTAACGCGTACGGACAGCCTTCAGTTCTAGAGAACCACGGGACGCAACTTGCATACTCATGAAGTAAACACAGGACGCAACTTACGGTAAATTTGCACTTGTGGACGCAAGTTACTATCGCCGCTCACGACTTATTTGTATCAAACTAAAAGGGACACCACCCCTTCATAATCGTCTTCAAACTGAAGCCATACCTAAAAATGTACTAATATGTGATGAAATCCCGATAGTCTATGTTCCATACGAACCCCCCCCCCTCCCCCATGGCACTACAGCCCTTGAAGAGCCTTGGCCTACCAAGCGACCGCTGCTCAGCCCGAAGGCCTGCAGATTACGAGGTGTTGTGTGGTCAGCACGATGAATCCTCTCGGCCGTTATTCTTGGCTTTCTACACCGGGGCGGCTATCTCACCGTCAGATAGTTCCTTAATTCTAATCACGTAGGCTGAGTGGACCTCGAACCCGCCCTCAGATCCAGGTAAAAGTTCCTGCCCTGGTCGGGAATCGAAACCGGTGCCTCCGGGTAAGCGGTAGGGATGCTACCCCTACACCACGGGGCCGCTTCATACGAAGAGATGAAGAATATTGTGTTGCATCGATCTTTGGGAAATGAAGAGATTGAAATGAGAAACAACAGAGTTAACGTCGTTATTGTAACATAAACATTATAACTTGGCATTTGTATTGGTTGTTATATTTACTCTTCACTCCCTTGTGATGTCTTTGGAGTCTACAGACCTGGAAAGGGTAGCACTGACGCCGATTCAGAATTATTTGATAAGATAATCGGCTATGTGGGAAACGATAAGGAAAGGAACGTGATTGTAGCGGGTGATCTCAATTTACCAAATGTTAATTGGGAAGGTAATGCGAACGACAGGAAGCATGAACAACAAATGGCAAATAAGTTAATATGGGAAGGGCACTTGATTCAGAAAGTGACGGAACCAACTAGAGGGAAGAATATTTTCGATGTAGTGCTGATAAAATCAGATGAGCTCTATAGACAAACCGAAGTAATTGATGGTATTAGTGATCACGAAGCTATTTTTGTCGTAGTTAAAAATAAATGTGAAAGAAAGGAAGGTATTAAAATTAGGACTGTTAGTCAGTACCATGTTGTTGTTGTTGAGTCATCAGTCCATAGACTGGTTTGATGCAGCTCTCCATGCCACCCTATCCTGTGCTAACCTTTTCATTTCTACGTAACTATTGCATCCTACATCTGCTCTAATCTGCTTGTCATATTCATACCTTGGTCTACCCCTACCGTTCTTGCCACCTACACTTCCTTCAAAAACCAACTGAACAAGTCCTGGGTGTCTTAAGATGTGTCCTATCATTCTATCTCTTCTTCTCGTCAAATGTAGCCAAATCGATCTCCTCTCACCAATTCGATTCAGTATCTCTTCATTCGTGATTCGATCTATCCATCTCACCTTCAGCATTCTTCTGTAACACCACATTTCAAAAGCTTCTATTCTCTTTCTTTCTGAGCTAGTTATCGTCCATGTTTCACTTCCATACAATGCCACGCTCCACACAAAAGTCTTCAAAAACATCTTTCTAATTCCGATATCAATGTTTGAAGTACCATATGGCTGATAAAACAGGCATGAGGGAGTTTTTAAAAAGTAACTATGATCGCTGGAGAATGGTAAAAAAATTTAAACAGACTCTGGGATGGGTTTAAAGCAATTGTTGAGGAATGTGAAAATAGGTTTGTACCTGTAAAGGTGGTAAGGAATGGTAAAGATCAACTATATTACAACAGAGAAGTAAAGAGACTAAGAAGGAAGTGCAGGTTGGAACGAAAGTGTTAGAAATGGTTATGGAAGTAAGGAGAAATTCAAGGAGCTTACAAGGAAATTGAATCTAGCAAAGAAGTCAGCTAAGGATAACATGATGGCAAGCATAATTGGTGGTAATACAAATTTTAGTGAAAAATAGAAGGGTATGTGTAGGTATTTTAAGGCAGAAACAGGTTCAAAGAAGGACATTCCAGGAATAATTAATGAGCAAGGAGAGTGTGTATGCGAGGATCTTCAAAAGGCAGAAGTATTCAGTCAGCAGTATGTATAGATTGTTGGTTACAAGGATGATATCCAGATAGGGGATGTGAGTAATACTAAAGAAGTTATAAAATTTACCTATGATAACAATGACATTTACAGTAAGATACAAAAGTTGAAAACTAGAAAAGCAGCTGGAATTTGTAAGATTTCTGGGGATATACTGAAGGCAATGTGTTGGGATATAGTACCAAATCTGAAATACTTATTTGATTATTGTTTGGTTGAAGGAGCTATACCAAATGAATGGAGAGTTGCTATAGTAGCCGCTGTGTATAAAGGAAAGGGTGATAGACTTAAAGCTGAAAGTTTCAGGCCGGTCAGTTTGACATGCATTGCATGTAAGCTTTAGGAAAGCATTCTTTATGATTATATTATAAATGTTTTAAAAATTAATAACTGGTTTGACAGAAGGCATTTTGGGTTTAGGAAAGGTTATTCCACTGAAGCTCAGCTTGTAGGATTTCAGCAAGATATAGCAGATATCCTGGATTCAGGAGCCCAAATGGACTGTATTGCGATTGACCTATCTAAGGCATTTGATAGGGTAGATCATGGAAGACTACTGGCAAAAATGAGTGCTATTGGACTAGAAAAAAGAGTGACTGAATGGGTGGCTATATTTCCAGAAAAAAGAACTCAGATAATCAGAGTAGGCGAAGCTTTATCTGACCCTGTAATAATTAAGAGGGGAATACCTCAAGGCAGTATTATTGGACCTTTATGTTTTCTTACATATATCAATGATATGTGTAAAGAAGTGGAATCAGAGATAAGGCTGTTTGCAGATGATGTTATTCTGTACAGAGTAATAAATAAGTTACAAGATTGTGAGCGGATGCAAGGTGACCTCGATAGTGTTGTGAGATGGACGGTGGGCAATGGTATGATGATAAACGGGGTTAAAAGTCAGGTTGTGAGTTTCACAAATAGGCAAAGTTCTCTCAGTTTAATTACTGTGTTGATGGGGGTGAAAGTTCCTTTTGGGGATCATTGTAAGTACCTAGGTGTTAATATAAGAAAAGACCTTCATTGGGGTAATCACATAAATATGATTGTTAATAAAAGGTACAGATCTCTGCACATGGTTATGAGGGTATTTAGGGGTTGTAGTAAGGATGTAAAGGAGAGGGCATATAAGTCTATGGTAAGACCCCAACTAGAGTATGGTTCCAATGTATGGGACCCTCACCAGGATCACTTGATTCAGGAACTGGAAAAAATCCAAAGAAAAGCAGCTCGATTTGTTCTGGGTGATTTCCGACAAAAGAGTAGCGTTACAAAAATGTTGCAAAGTTTGGGCTGGGAAGACTTGGGAGAAAGGAGACGAGCTGCTTGATTAAATGGTATGTTCCGAGCTGTCAGTGGAGAGATGGCGTGGGAGGACATCAGTCGACGAATGAGTTTGAGTGGTGTCTTTAAAAGTAGGAAAGATCACAATATGAAAATAAAGTTGGAATTCAAGAGGACAAACTGGGACAAATATTCGTTTATAGGAAGGGGAGTTAGAAATTGGAATAACTTACCAAGGGAAATGTTCAATAATTTTCCAATTTCTTTGCAATCGTTTAAGAAAAAGCTAGGAAAACAACAGATAGTGTATCTGCCACCTGGGCGACTGCCCTAAATGCAGATCAGTATTGATTGATTGATTGATTGATTGATTGATTGATTGATTGATTGATTGATTGATTTTCGCTCTTCAAAAAGTATGTGCGTGCATATATCGATGAAACCAGTTATTTTACAAAAATCCTAGTAATATGATGGAAAGCATGCTGTTAGTGAAACAGGTCCAAAGTTCATTATAAGCCTCCGAATTTCATGAAGTGATTAATTCTCACCGTCACATAGTAGGCCTATAACTTCAATTCACAAAAAAGTATCGTAAAATTCAATGTATCATTTTATGAAGCAACAGTGTTTTAGTTGTAAGAGTGGGTGATCGCATTTCAAGATTTGAATTAAATATAATTTTTCAAAAGGTACTGGACCTAGAAGTTTGATGATACCCGTAAAAAATCATGATATTACAAAATGTGAATCAATGAATTCACAGATAGTTCTTCAAACAAGTTTCAGTGTTCAGTGTCTGTGAAGTTTATTTCTCGTCGTTGCTTAAAAAGAAACCAGCCCATTAGGGGCCTCGTCCTACCAAGATGACTGGTTGCTCAACCAGATGACCTGTGGATATTGGAGAGAGCATGTAGTCAGTGGGACGATATCCTCAGCCGCACTGGTTGGCTTTCGTGACTGGGTCCACTGCCTCTCCTATCACACAGCTCTACAGTTCGTTTCACAAGGCTAAATCAATCCCGCTACAGTCCTCAGTCCAGAATCAAAACTCCTTGGACTGACCGCAAACCGAATCAGAGATCTCCGGGTGGAAGGAAGCCACGCTGTTCCAACACTGTGAGGATGGGAACAAAATATAAAATTTGTTTTTAACTTTGCCATAAAACGGAAAAGGGAATGCAGCCCCGGCAAATTTGAACGTAGTTGTCAATTGACGAAGCCTGACACAAATCTGTAAAGCAGTAAGAAAACAATAAAAATGGAGCGTTACAAAAATGACTGCCCAAATCCACCTCTAGTGAAATACAGTGTGCAGAATGCATAGTGTCGGCTAGAACAAGTTTGTGACTATTATTTCTCTCAGTCTCATCCTTGGCTTTGAGAGTATGGAAGTGACTGAGGTATGAGAAATGTTTGTAACACCATTCCCATTGCAGCCACTCCTGAAATACATTGGGAGGAAATATTGCCTTTAAGGTCGGTTAGTGTATGTGCTGTATTTCAGCGGGCTTGACACACTGATTAGTAACAACTTCTGATTCGATGAGGGAAGCAACGGGAAACTACTGTACTTCACGCACAATTTTCCTAATACGCTTCCTTAGTGGCTATCTATAACTCGGCTTTTCTTAAACTTTCCAATTTCATGACGGGGATTCGAACCCATGTCTTTCCCTGTGAAGCGAGCACGCCTTTACCACCAGAGTTAGGCAGCCCCTCCAGGTATTATCATTATTAAAAGTTACGTACCGGGCGAGTTGGCCGTGCGCGTAGAGGCACGCGGCTGTGTGCTTGCATCCGGGAGATAGTAGGTTCGAATCCCACTATCGGCAGCCCTGAAAATGGTTTTCCGTGGTTTCCCATTTTCACACCAGGCAAATGCTGGGGCTGTACCTTAATTAAGGCCACGGCCGCTTCCTTCCAACTCCTAGGCCTTTCCTATCCCATCGTCGCCATAAGACCTATCTGTGTCGGTGCGACGTAAAGCCCCTAGCAAAAAAAAAAAAAGTTACGTATGCGGTTAGAGCCGCGTGGCTGTCAGCTTGCATCTCAATGTCGGCAGCCCTGAAGATGGTTTTCCGTGGTTTCCCATTTTCACACCAGGCAAATACTGGGGCTGTACCTTAATTAAGGCCACGGGCGCTTCCTTCCAACTCCTAGGCCTTTCCTATCCCATTGTCGCCATAAGACCTAGGCCTATCTGTGTCGGTGCGACGTAAAGCCACTAGCAGAAAAAAAAAAAAAAAAAGACCGTATACATTCTGTATAGTCACTGGGAAACTTATGGGTTCTCTTCACACATTATTGATGTAGAAGGTGGAGGACTTATCTCCGACCCTTGTCTCCGCGTTTACATACAGTACATGCGCTTCTGCTTATGAGAAGCAGAACTTGAACAGCGTTAGGCACTATGTCGGCGATGAAACGCTGACATCTAATAATCCGACACGGAACTCGTTCCACTTGTAGGGAAGCCACAATATTGTTGATGTGCAATATTAGTTGCTAATGGAAAATCTCGTACAGAGGAGAACGGTGAATGTTTACTTTCGTGTACTAAGCGATAAACATTTGCGTAGGAAGTGGAAGATGGTTTATTGAGAATGTCGTTTCACAAAAGTGGCCATCGTTAGTGCTCACTATGATTATGAACCGGAATCACGGATAAGGCTTTTTGAGAATGGTGTTATACTGTTTAGACTAAGAAATAAGTTAAAGAATTGCAAGCGACTGCAAAGAAGACCTCGACAATGTTGTGAGACGGGCAGCAGACAATGGTACTGTAGTCAACGAGGTGAAAAGTCAAGCTATATTTGTCACCTAAAGGAAAAGTCCTCTGAATTTTAATTACTGTGCTGTCCGCCTCTGTGGTGTAGTGATTAGTGTGATTAGCTGCCCCCCCCCCCGGAGGCCTGGGTTCGATTCCCGGCTCTGCCACGAAATTTGAAAAGTGGTGCGAGGGCTGGAAAGGGTCCACTCAGCCTCGGGAGGTCAACTGAGTAGAGGTGAGTTCGATTCCCACCTCAGCCATCCTGGAAGTGGTTTTCCGTGGTTTCCCACTTCTCCTCCAGGCAAATGCCGGGATGGTACCTAACTTAAGGCCACGGCCGCTTCCTTGTCTATCCCTTCCAATCTTCCCATCCCCCCACAAGGCCCCTGTTCAGCATAGCAGGTGAGGTCGCCTGGACGAAGTACTGGTCATCTTCCCCAGTTGTATCCCCCGACCCAGAGTGTGAAGCTCCAGGACACCGCCCTTGAGGCGGTATAGGTGGGATCCCTCGCTGAGTACGAGG
Source organism: Anabrus simplex (assembly GCF_040414725.1). Classification (NCBI taxonomy): domain Eukaryota; kingdom Metazoa; phylum Arthropoda; class Insecta; order Orthoptera; family Tettigoniidae; genus Anabrus; species Anabrus simplex. The sequence continues at coordinate 1,326,983,952 of NC_090265.1, read as the reverse complement.
GAAAAACATATCCTGGAGGGTAAACAGATAAAGAAAAAGAAGAAGAAGGCTAATGGGGAAAGAGTACCTCATGGAGATCCCTTTAAGTACGTATCGGTAGGTATTAGTATGAGGGCGTATCTTCACTGGGATAATCACGTTAGCGAGGTTGTAAGAAAAGGTTACACCTCTCTTCATATGGTTATAGTAGTCGCAATAACGAGGTAAGACCCCCAATTAAAGTATGGTTTCAGTGTATCGAAACTTCGCAAGGATTACTTATTCGAGAACTGGATAAGATTCCATGGAAAGCAGCACAGTGTGTTCTGGATGATTTCCGACTAGAGTAATGTTACGAAAATGTTGCTGGAAAAACTTGGGAATAAGGAGACGAACTACTTGACTAAACAGTATTTTGCGAGCTGTCAGTGAAGATATGACGTGCAGTAACATTAACAAACGCATAAGCTTCAATGGAATGTTTAAAATTGGGAAAGATAATAATGTAAAGATGCATTTGGAATTCAAGGGAGATAATAGTGGCAAATATTCGTTTATAAGAAGAGGGATTATGTACTGGAATAATTTACATAGGGAGTTGTTCGATACATTTCCAAATTCTCTGAAATAATTTCAGAAAAGGCTACGTAAGATAATGATAGGGTATCTGCCACCTGAGCGACTGTGTTAAATGCAGATCAGTGGTGACTAAAGAGATTGTGCTATATTGATTTTCGCTATTCAGTTTAATGTAATGTAACAGTTAAAATTGCCACATGGTTATCAAAACCGTCATTAAAAACAGAATAGCTGTTCAATATGGCATGGACAAACCAACCGCAAAAACAAAGACGAAGAACCAGTTCCCAGTAAAATTAAACTGAATAATAATAAGGTAGTAGGAAGAAATAACTCCTTCAACTATTCTGATTTCTCTCTTTCATTTGACAGCAATACCGATGTCAACAGAATGGGAAAGAATCCCAAAGCAGAAGTTGCTGGATTGGACGCTCAACTAAGAGATGGGCCGAGATTGTAACAGGTCACCTGGCAAAATGCCTGTTTGAATGATGATGATGATGATGATGATGATGATCACCATTCTGTCCGGCTCCATGGCTAAATGGTTAGCGTGCTGGCCTTTGGTCACAGGGGTACCGGGTTCGATTCCCGGCAGGGTCGGGAATTTGAACCATCATTGGTTAATTTCCCTGGCACGGGGGCTGGGTATTGTGTTGTCTTCATCATCATTTCATCCTCATCACGACGCGCAGGTCGCCTACGGGAGTCAAAACGAAAGACCTGCACCTGGCGAGCCGAACCCGTCCTGGTATCTCCCGGCACTAAAAGCCATAAGCCATTTCATTTCATCACCATTATTATTATCATTATTATTATTGTTATTGGCTAATCGACCAACTAGGGACCACGAGAAGTTCTGGCGTTTATTCTATTTTCGTTTGGCCCAGTAGGTTTTCATTAGATCACAGTGTCCAGCGCGGTGATAATCCGAACATTTTGCACCACTTTTCCACTTTCCACCTCAGAAACTTCCAAAAGTCATGATGCTTGTTCTCAAATACTCTCGATTCTTCGCATCTTCTGTTCGGAGGCCCATTCTGCGAGGTCTTTCCTGACGTTAACGTCCCAGAGAATTGACGTTTTTGGTTTTGAGTCAAAACTGTTAAAAATGCGTTTTGTCCATCGAGAGTTCTCTGTCTATTGTAGGTTACTCCTGAAGCGAACTCTGCGTTTTCACGTTGTGTCACTGATTTTCTCCAACTTAGAGTAGATTTCTTTTCTGGATTTTCTTATTTAGATCCCATTTTTGTACTTTGGGCCAAGTATGTTGTGGATAATCTTTCTATCTTTTTTTCTTTAACTTAGCGAGCTCACGTTCCTGAGAGAGAATAAGACAATCTAATTCATAGAGAGATAGTGATTTGACGACAGTGTTCTAATGATGAATATCGGCATTTATAGGAAAGCACGTTTTGTTATAGGTTACATGTTTCGGGTGCTCTGAACAGCTACCCCCAGTTTCTTTCTCCGGCCGCCAAATCCTCTGAATCTGGTTCGTTTGATCGGATCCACTCCCCAATGTATTTAAACTTGTGCACAAAAACTAAAGTACTTCGGTCATATTATGAGAAAACATGATTCACTGGAAAATACCTTAATGCTGGGGAAGACTAATGGTAACAGGAGAAGAGGGCGACAACGGATGAGGTGGATTGATGTCATCAAGGAAGCCACGGCTCTCAATTTAGAAAGACTTCGGAAAATAGTTCATGACAGGAAGAAATGGCGCACTTTGGTCTATGGGGTCACGGAGAGTCGAAAGCGACTAAACGACTAACAACAACAACAACAACAACAACAACAACAACAACAACAACAAGGTTTACTGTTTCATATTTGGTATTTAGATGGGTCATGTGTCTTTTATGAAAAACAATCAGTGGATCCTATTCAAAATTCCTTAAGTACGGGGATGATACTTATCTAAAGGGGTCCGAAATCCACGTCACCGGCCCCTCATAATGGTACTAATCACTTGCAAAGCAGAACCATGGTGTTCCTCCTATAGAGGTACTAATCACAGGCAACGTAGGCTCATGGTGTTTCTCGCATGGCGGTACTAATCACAGGTAGTGTAGACCCATGGAATGTCACACACAGTGGCACCACTCACAGACAACACAAATCTGTGGTGTTTCGCAGATAAGTGTACTACTCACAAGCGATGCAGACCCTTGGTGTTCCTCACATTATGGGACTAACCACGGGCACCGGTATTCCCGTGGAGTTCCTCACTTAGTCGAACTAATCACAGGCCACGTACACTCATGGTGTTGCTCACATAGTGCTACTAATCATAGGCAATATAGACCCACGGCATACACACATTATGGTAATGACCACGGGCAACACAAACCTATGGTGTTTCTCACATAATGGTATTACTCTCAGGCAACGCACACCCATGGTTTTTATCACGGTGGTACTTATCACGGGCGCCAGTCAAACCCATGGTTTTCTGACAAAGTGGTGCCAACCAAAGGCAACGTAGACCCACGGTGTTCCTTATAAAGTGGTACTACTCATAGGTAACGCAGACCCATTCTGAACACAGTGGAACCGACCAGTGGAATGCACACAATGGCACTTATCAGAAACAACGCCTAGACCCGTAGTGTTTCACGAATAATGGTACTGCTCCTATATAACATAGACCCTCGCAAGGTGGTACTAGTCGCAAGTAACGTCGACCCATAGTGTTCCGCACGTAATGGTACTAATCACAAGTAATCACATGGTTCTAATATCATCATCTCTTGTTCGCCCCTTTTAGTCGTATCTTACGAGACAGGCAGGGGATACCGTGGCTGTATTCTTCGTCTGAGTCCCCCACCCACTGGGGGTTTCTGTGTGGGAAGCCAGGCTCTGTCTGTCACAAGCCAGAACAAAGTGGGGAGTGATAGAGGAGTAACACCTCTTTAAAAAACCTTGATCCAGCTGGCCCGGCTGGTAGTACCTTGTGAGGGTCCCTACCAGTGTTACGGTGAAGGTAGTCAACGGTTTAGACGGCGGAAGACGACAATCAAGTCCCAACGGCGGATAAAGCGGATGAACTATCCTCATTCAGCAGCGTCTGTTCTTCAGTGAAGCGGCTGCAAAAGGCGTCTGACTCCAGAGGAGCGGCCTATTGTTGAGCTCCAGGGCTTACAACCTTGGTTCTACTACCGGGAAGGAGTTTTCCGACCCATACTGGTTTGAACAACCAAGCATCATGGAATGTCGTCACGAAAAGGACACTACCCCAGGTAGTACTTCGTTGAGGGAATCTACCGCTCCTAAGAGCGCAATCAGGCCTGTGGATTCTGGGGAGCCTGAACCAAGATGCTTTGAGGACATTACTACACGTACAAAATTCAAGACGAAACAGAAATACTACTTTGCGACGCTGAATGTCAATTCACTACTGAAAGTGGGAAAACACAAAGAATTGACGGTGATGATGGACAAGCACAACATAACCATCTTAGCCATCCAAGAAACAAGATACCTACATGAAGACATAATGGACATTGAGGGGTATAGGATTTATAAAGGCAAAAGGGCTATGAAAATAGGAAAGAACATGCCTTTACTTGGCACAGCTTTTGTTGTTCATAAGAAGGTTGTTAGTTCAATCGTGGACTTTTTCAGCCCCTCTGAGAGACTTTCCATTCTAACTCTCAGCTGCGGTAACAAAGGATACACACTGATCAATGTGCATGCACCGATCAATGAGGACAACACACGTAATCCTGAGAAAGTCGAACAGTGTTGGGACCTTCTTGAAGAACAGTTGGAGAAAATACCATCTAAGAACGTCAAGATCTTATTAGGCGACTTTAATGCTCAGCTGGGAATAGAACCACAATTCAGGTCAACAATTGGAAACTATCCTACTCACAAAATGACTAATAGAAATGGTATAAGACTTGTCAATCTATGTCGTGCCTTCAATCTTTAGATAATGTCAACATTCTACAAACACAAGCCAAGCAAACAAAAAACTTGGCGATCACCAGGAAATGTGTGTGGAGAGAAACAGATTGATCATGTAGCAATATCCAGGAGAGCGATTAAGGAAATAATGAACGTTAAAGTGCAGAGAGGTGCCCAGTTTGATTCAGATCATTACCTCTCCAAGATCAAAATTAACTTCATTCCTCTCAATAAGGCCCTGAAACCAAGAAACAGAATTTATAAATACGACATTGGAAAGTTAAAAATCAATCAAAATGTCTTAGAGCAATACCACCAGCAACTGACATTTGAATCTCATGAATGGACGAACATCGCCTCCAAGATCCAACAAGCAGCTAATACTGCAATCCTGACAGCTAAGAAGAGAAAGCATAGGTGGTGGAATGAGGTGTGTGATGAAGTGCTGACCCAAAGAACAAATGCCTGGAAAAAGTGGAACTCGACCCGAAGATCTGAAGATGTCGATGTGTTCCGTGAAGCTCGAAAAGAAGCAGCTAGAACCTTCCGAAGGGTCAAGAGACTATATGAGAAACACCAGGTAGAACAGATCGATCAGGATTTCCGGAAAAACAATTCCAGAGACTTCTATCAAACATTCAAGACTAATTTGAGAGGGTACCAAGCCCCCAGCCTTTGTTTTAGAGATGAAGATGGAAAGCTAGGCTTGACCAACAAAGAAAACTGTACGATCATATCTCGGTACTTTGAAAACCTTCTTAATTGTGATGAACCAAAAGAAAGATTCCCTGTGTGCGATCCGATCCACAAATTACCCAACTCAACCCCTCCTTGTAAAGAGGAGATCAAACAGATTATAAACAGCTTAAAGAATAATAAGGCAGCTGGTGAAGATTCGATAGTGGCAGAACTACTGAAGCTAGCAAATGATGAAACTCTAGATGTACTAGTCAAGCGTTTTGAAGATATCTGGAGAACTGGGGTGATACCAACTGAATGGCTGTCAGCACTAATCCACCCTTTGCACAAGAAAGGTGATAAAAAGAATGTCAACAACTATAGGGGCATCTCATTAGTATCTGTTCCCTATAAGATTTTCTCCAAAGCAGTTCAGAACCGAATTGAAGCTCACCTTGACCAACAGATTGGGAAATATCAGGCTGGCTTCAGAAAACGCCGTTCGTGCCCAGAACAGATATTTAACCTGAAGAGCATCATAAGGTACAAGAAGACAGGAGGACACAGTTACGTGGTTGTGTTTGTTGACTTTCAGAAAGCATATGACTCCATTGACCGCGAGTCATTAATGAATATTTTGGAAGAGTTTGGAGTGGACGATACGTCAAGAAATTTGATCACACAAACTCTAACCAACACAGTGTCGAAAGTAAAATTTATGGGTGAGATCTCAGAACCGTTTACAATCAGAACGGGTGTCAGACAGGGAGATGGACTATCCCCACTCCTCTTCAACTGTGTTTTGTAAAAAGTCATTCGAGAATGGAGGAAGTTGTTAGACCAAGAAGAAACAAAGGAAGATCAGTTCAGACTTGGTCCTAAGCACAAAGGGGTGTACGTTGACTGCCTGGCCTTTGCGGATGATCTGGCCATTTTTGCTAACAACATAGATTCAGCAGTCAACAAGATCAATAAGCTGTCAGAAGTTGCTGAAAAGGTAGGACTCCATATTTCTATTCCAAAGACAAAATATATGACAAACATCTGTGATGGACCAGAATGGATGATCACTAATCTTGGAAAAATCGGTCGAGTCAAGAATTTCAGATATCTTGGTGAAGTCATCCAGCAGAATGGATTAGAAGAGGAAGCAATCAATGTCAGGATGAGGAAGTTAGACCAGGCATACCAAATGACAAAGAATATCTATAATAAAAAGTCTATGAGTATAGGGGCCAAGTTCCGACACTATAACACAGTTGTAAAACCTGAGGGATTATATGCATCTGAAACTTTGACCTTAAGTTGTAAAGGTCAAGCTGATCGGCTGGAAAAAAGAGAGCGCAGGATACTAAGAAAAATCCTAGGTAATAGGTGGGTTGATGGACAGTGGCGAATGAGACCAAATGAGGATATGTACAGCAAGACAGAACCTCTCACAGCGTCAATTAAGAAGAGACGGCTATTATTTTACGGTCATCTCTTGAGGATGACTGATGGTCGGCTAACAAAAAGAATATGGAATTTTCTTCAATCTAAGGCAACAAGGCCGAGATGGTTCCAGGAATGCGAAAAAGATCTGATGCAGATTGGTATTTCAGACCAAGAAATTCATGACAGGAGCACATTCAGAAGATTGGTGAACAACTATCAAGGTTTCCAAATGGCATCAACTTCCAGAAGACGGAAAGGACCTTTGTCTGATGAGCATAAACAGGCACTCGTTGCTGGGCTCAGAAGATACTGGCAGGAAGTCAAAGCCGGAACAAGAACAAGACGTAGACACTGAAATGAAGTTGGTTGTTACCACGCAGTCCATAGAGGCTCAACTCGATGTATTAAAAAATATTATTATTATTATTATTATTATTATTATTATTATTATTATTATTATTATTATTATTATTATTACACCCGGTCACTCCATGTGAGATTTGTGTTGGACAAAGCGGAGGCGGGACAGGTTTTTCTTCGGGTACTCCGGTTTTCCCTGTCATCTTTCATTCCAGCAACACTCTCCATTCACATTTCATTCATCTCTCAGTCATTTATCATTGCCCCAGAGGTGTGCGACAGGCTTCGGCAGCCGGCACATTTCCTATCCTTGCCGCTAGATAGGGGCTTCATTCATTCCATCTCTGACCCGGTCAAATGACTGTAAACAGGCTGTGGATTTTCATTATTATTACAGTGCACTATGCCTTCTGGTATGAGCTAGAAGAAATGTGTTACTTTCATTGACCTATTTCAGTCTCACACTTGGCTTTGACGATATGAAAGTAACTGAGGTAAGAGCGATGCTAGTAATATAATTCGTTATGCAGTCAGACCCTGTTATGAAAGTGTCGCTCATGGGGTCGGTGCGAGGATACATTTCAGCGGGTTTGGTGAACTTATATGTAGTAGCATCTTACGAATCAGTAAGGAAAGCAACAAGAAACTACCTCACTATTCATTTTCCTATTACGCCTCTTCAGTGATGCCTGGGCTGTTTATGACAACTGATGGTAGAGCTGTTGAGAATTCAAGTAGCCTCTGAGTAGCAGAAAGATACAATATTAATAATAATTATTATTATTGTTAGAGAGTGAATGCTTATGAAAAGTCATATTTTGTTCACTTCCTTAATTTGCATGTATAACTGGTTTTTAATACAAGACCGGCGTCTCGTAACGAACGATTGGTTTCTATTTCTCACATAAATGCATATTTCGGTCTATTTTGACGTAAGGTCATACTTTGAGAATTTTTGGTAAAATAGTCGTATTAGCTGTTTGACGGAAGATCTCGCTGTACATTTACAGCAGTCGCTCACTTCCACATGAGGGTCATTAAACTTTGTTTTATAAGTCCCGGCCCGAAAAGTAATTCCTTTATTCATGACACGATTATCAACGTAATAGATTTCTGAGAAGGGATTTATGTACAGAAGAGAAGAAGTCAAACTGAAACCGGAAATAAAATGTGCATATTCACAAATCTGATATGAAAATAAATAAATAAATAAATAAATAAATAAATAAATAAATAAATAAATAAATTAAATAAATAAATAAATAAATAAATAAATAAATAAATAAATAAATAAATAAATAAATAAATAAATGAAAATAACAACAGTAATAAAAAATAATCACGGAAGAATTTACTACAACAGATTTTGCAGTTGAGAATTTTAATTTAAAAAAGGGCCATATACGGTCAATTCTGAGTTATCTAGTTATGTTTGAGTTATATTTTGTCATTATTACGATCATATTTGCTTATATTCAGACAATATTTAGGTCTTAAACATCCGAAACCGTATTATTATTATTATTATTATTATTATTATTATTATTATTATTATTATTATTATTATTATTATTATTATTATTATTATATACTACTGCCTACCGGGTTCAAATATCGGTAACTGAGAAGTAGTAGAGATGATGCGATACAGTTTTTCACCGAAACTTTAATCTACTTTATTTCCATTTAATACCTCTCAGCGCGACAGGCCTCGATAGGCGGCACGTTGCTATGTATATCCGACTCTACATGAGACTTTCGGAGCTACAGCACACAGAATCAGATTGCTCTTACATGCCGCAATTCACCCCCTCTTGAGGATCGATTGGTACGTCCCTGATAAGCGAGGATGGATCGCAAGTATTACTTAGTCGAGAATGTTGTGGATTACCAATAGAGAACCTACTGCACACAAATAACGTTGTCATAACGAGTGGCACTAAGAGAAACCTTATTACACCTGGCTGCTTTCCCGTCCCAAGTGCTTGGGAAGCTGTGAAAGCTTCGGGTCAGCCGCCTTAGTATTCGAGCTACCCGCCCTCAGCACTTCATCATTTGACCGCTAGTACAGTCGTCTTCAATGAATATAGCCCCCGGGATCTGTGGGCTGAGTGCATGCCAATCATTCGGCGTGGAACCAACATTATCCCGGTAGGAAGCACACCTAAGCGTCACTAGGCTGAGCTCTTCGTGGGGGGGTGGGCTCTCAACAACCATTTCGTTATAACAAGGATATAGTATTGTCCGTAACTGTACGTTGCCAGACGTAAAAGTGACTCCAGGCTTATGTGTGTGTTATGGAGTGAGAGAGCCAAGTGGGGAAGGAAGAAGACCTGATCGGGTGAGCTTCGGCTACGCTCGGGTGCACTCGGGCTGCTGTGACTCCAGTCAATAAGGTGCAATGTCCGCGCGCGCTGGGTTCTGCCCTGGCCATCCGCCAACCCCTACTACCTCACAACCCCACCCCACCACCCTCCCCCCGGTGCGGTGTTGCCTTGCCGTCAACTCCGGTTAGTAAAGGCTAGAGCCACTTCATCCTAAATTTATTAGTGACGCAAAGCTGGGAGAAGATTCTCTATAATCCTTTGTTTGCTTTTTAGAAGTCGACAATAAAAGACCACTTCACAGCAAAAGCAGTTAACAGGAAGGTAACACATCATAAGCGATCCTTCATATATTAATTGCTTCCTTATCTACTACCCCCTCTTCATTAATTGAATGCAGGGGTGGAAAACAGCTCATCGTGTAACATGGATTGACACAGAATGTAATTCAGAGATTGACAACAATCCAGTCACGTGTCGTACTTACTCATCGGAAACTCACATGACATTAAAAATTAACCACTGTGACCACTACCATGGATAGCAATTATATTTTGTCCCCTGGGTGCCGTATGCCGCCCCTCATTTCGTACCATTTACTACAACTCTGTATGCGTCATACAGCTCACAATTTTATTCTGATAAATTGCATTGACTGGTAACACTAACTTATCTTTATTACTTTACTGAGAAATATTGGCCGCGTGTGAAGGATACAATAATTGGTGATGGATATCCTAACCGCGGCATCGATATGTGAATCTTTAAGGATTTCGCTCATTCACCTCGCGATATTAGACTTCATACAGAAATATATCAATAAATAATAAAAACATATTTTAAAAGGAAGACATGTATTCAGAGGATAGAAAAAAGATTCAGCTAAAGATATCTGTATTAACATTAAAGCCATGAGTTCCAGGATGGTGGGGAGTGTTGGAAAATTGAGAGGACCTTCAAGGATTTCCCTCTCACACCATATGAGAGGTTGGTACAGTGACCACGGGATCCGAAGTCTAACATTGCTTCTACATTCTTGAGCCAGAAACGCTTAATTTAAAAAACTCAATACATGCAGAATGATTGTACTAGATTTATACTTAACGTTTGCTTAAGAGGGTATAATAATAATAATAATAATAATAATAATAATAATAATAATAATAATAATAATAATAATAATACTTTTATTGGTTTTGGAGACACCGAGGTGCCGGTGCGGACGTATTTTGGCACCGTTAAATACCACAGGACTGAGCTGGACTTCTCAGCTTGGCCAAGACACCTTACAGTACTTTACTCAACTATGGTGGATAGAAAGAACATAGAATGCTAGCCAAAGCTCTTACTAACTGTCAGTATTTGACAAGCAAAAGTCTTCAACATACCCCCCTAATGATTTCTTCCTTTTTAAGAAACAGAATCTTTTATGGCCGATTTAATAGGTTCACCTTATTCAGAATGTAAATACTTCACTAATAGACAGCCAAATACAAGAATTAGTCATGAATCACGCTAATACAAGTAGTTTAATCTATATAATAACGAACATTCTCATCGCTGAAGAATCAGAAAGTACCTCACCTGTGAATTAATAGCTGACTCAATTTGGAAAGCACCTTGAATTATACTCACATTATCTTTGTATCATATTTGTATAACGAGTAGTTAATTAAATAATTAGGTTGTAATTTAGTGAAACAGAGCAGACTGTATAACACAAACAAATAAATAAATGCATCATTCATTCAATCAATCAATGATTTCGGGCCGAATAACTCAAGCGGTAGAGCACAGGATTTCTGAAACTATGTTGGTCGGTTGGATCCCAGCTCAGTACGGTGAAGGTGTTCAAATTCGCCTGCCTGGTGTCATCAGATTTACCAGCATGTAAAATAACTCCCGTTGGATATAATTCTTACATTTTGGCGTCACTGAAAATTATTGGGATGTAAACACGTTAACATTATTATTATTATTATTATTATTATTATTATTATTATTATTATTATTATTATTATTATTATTATTATTATTATTATTATTATTAAATGAATCAATCAATGAATCACGGAGGGGCGGCTGAGTAATATCATCACTAGCTTTTCAAAAGGCGTCCATGGTTCGCATCCCAGCCAGTATAGATTTTACTGGAAAGCCATTTAACAGTGGTCTGTACACCACACAACACGATATCAACAGTCTCGAAATAAACATGCTTACTTTCAATCAATCAATCAATCAATCAATCAATCAATCAATCAATCAATCAATCAATCAATCAGTAAACAATAACCGGACTATGGTTAAAGGTAAAGAGTTTTTGTTGATTTTTAGAAATTACCTTTTGTATGAATTGCCCACCTGGTGGCCATCATCGCTGTATGTGTATGTTCAGTCTTCAGCCCTAAGGCTGGTTGGATCCTCAACAGCTCTGCCATCAGCTGTCATAGATGGCCTAGGCATCACTGAAGAGGGGTACTAGGGAAATGAGGAGTGAGGTAGTTTCCCGTTGCTTTCCACGCCGAGCCAGAAGTTGCTATTACATATCAGTCTGCCAAGCCCACTATGAGCAACGTTTTCACACCATTCATAGCAGGGACTGGCTGCACAAAGAATGGCATTACTAGCATCGCTCATACCTCAGTCACTTTCATATTGTCAAAGCCAAGGATGAGACAGAGACATATAAATGAAAGTAACAAAATTGCTCTAGCCCATACTAGAAGACATAGTGCACTGTAAACACTAGGTCCTGCCAGCAAAGGCATCCATCATCGTTAAGGCGTTGAAGTCTGAACGGTCTGAAGTCGTGGTTAGCCGGTTTGAGTCCCGTTCGTCGAAGAAAAAAATCCCCATCAGAATGTTGGCCAGCAGGGCTGGGGACGTGGTGGTATACAATTTCTAATCACTAGATTGCGTGCCAAAAGCCTGGATTAAATTCCAAACCTATCCACAGTGCTCATATGGAGTAAGGACGTATGACGCTGTTGATGGTGATTTGTCCGTCGGATGGGGAAGTTAAGCCTTGAGCACACCCCTTGGTGCTATTCGACAGGAGTAGGCTATGTGCCGGCACCGGGTTTCACCCTCTCCCTTCCTACTACCATATACCATGACATTCATTTCATCCCACTAGCTCCTCTGAAGAGGTTGACGTCAGGAAAGGCATCCGATCATAAAAACCAGCCACAACAGATTCATCTCACCCCATACCCGACCCCGTAGGGAAACGGGACATGGGTTGGAAAAACACACCTTTTATATGGAGTAATTTAATTATAAATAAAAATATGAAGAAAGTACTGATAACACCATACTTCAGTCTCCTTATAAAGTGAGCAATAATACAAAGAATACATGTTTGGATATCTCTACTATAAACATTAGAATATTTATTTATGAGATCTGAGGGAAATCATAATCTTACCTTTTTATTCCTAATTCACGTATGCAGAAAAGCTGGTAATTTTCTTGCCATAGATCAAAACGAGAAGAAATTTTTTACTCTATTCCATGCTCTTTCTTACGGAATGATTTTTTTCTGTGTGTGATCCAGTACAGTCCTTCGAACACTGAAGTCGTCCCTGCAGTGTAGGAGTAGCGTGTTTTCCTTTTTCGGAGTCCCTGGGTTCAATTCCCGGCCAGGTCAGAGATTTTTACCTGCATCTTAGGTCTGCTTGAGGTCCACTCAGCATAAATGAATACAATTGAGGAGCTATCTAACGTTGAGGCCCCCTAGGCCCCGCAGTAGAAAGCCAAGAATAGCGGCTGAGAGGATTCATCGTGCCAAACACACCTGCAGGCCTTCGGGTTGAGCAGCGGCCGTTTGGTAAGCCAAGGCCCTTCAAGGGTGTTGCGCCATAGGGTTTTTGGTAACTATTATTGTACGAGAAGGTACATAACTTTATGTTACTGAGTCTTCCTGGTGATCGACACTGACCACAATGAATTTCGGGTGTCCCTTAATTTAAATTTCACACGAACGGGACTCAGTAGAATGAAAAATTGTCCGTAGAAACAAAGTAGAAATAAGCTAGTGACAATTGATATCGTTACGCGCCAGCCCTATCGTAGCCCCCACATCGGTACTTCCTGGAAGGGTTTAGTGAGTCAGACCGGTGAGCTCCCAGCCGGCCTGGAGGGCATGACCGGGCTTTCCGTGTATTCTGTTTTCGTCTGGTTTCCTCGTGGGCGTTCTGGAACGGGGAACGAAAACGTTCCTTTCTAACAGAGCTCCGAATATTCTAGAACTTCACCATTAGGATTTTATTTTATTTTATTTATTGCTTGCTATAGGATTTTCATCCTAATTGCAGCAGCATTCGTTGTGATACAAACTGAAATTACAAATAATTATTAAAAAGGAGGCTAGCCATGAACAGTCTGTCACTGCTGGAGTTCGGTAGTTGGGCTGGGGTGGCAGTAGAACCGGTTGTCGTCAGTTTCCCACCAGTATTAGAGTATCTGAGAGGACTACTTTGCGTGTACATCCTTGGAGTACTGACTGGAGTACTGTACTGTATGTGTACCGACATAGAGTGAGTGATTGGAGCTGGACGGCAGTAATGCTGGTTGTCATCAGCGGAGTACTGTGTGTGTACTACCGTGGATTGTAGACCGATTTGGAGTCTGTGTGTGGAGCAGTTGATGTGAGCAGAGTGAGCGGTTTCTGTTTAGTTATCAGTGTTAAGTGGTTCAGTGAGTGGAGCGACTGTATGTATTGACTGTGTGAGGGGCAGAATTTCTCTGGAGCCAAGGAGCATTCGCCGTGTGTTGTGGTGGCCAGTAGCCCTGTGTTCGAGCCTGTCTGCAAGCAGCTGTTGTATGTGAAGTGAAACGGACCCTTAGGAGCGAAAGTGAAAGATGGGTTGTCAATCAGGATTACCACCCTCCTGGTAATACCGGACATCCGGACTACCTGCTTTGAGGAGGACAGAGACTTTGTAAATAGACAGCAATTAGCGGAGTATGGCCATTCATGGCTGAATTCAGTTGTGTGTATATGTATGGATTTAGGCCGTCGTAGAATTAAATTAGATGATAATACAGGCATTGTTTAATTCGTAACAATATCGTGTAGCGAGTACTGATATAAACATGTGGAACAGTAGTAGGAGATTACTCGAAATGATGAACTAAAGGACGAAAAATGAACCTGTGCGTACAAATCAACTTCGGTGCTGGGGCCATGTGTGACGAATAGAAGAGGATAAGGTACCTTGGAGGATACTGAACTCGGCCACACACGGTAAGAGAAGCAAAGGGAGACCTAGACCACGATGTTTAGACTCACTATTGAAAGAGTTAAGACAATGGACACAGAACTAAACGCTGCCATAGAGCTAGCTGCAAATACGGGATTGTGGAGGTGCATAGTAAACTAACAGATGCTTGCAGACTGAGCTTTGAAAGGCTCACTATAAGAAGTACGAGTATATTTTGTATGAATGTATTGAACACTTGGTGGTCCATAAAGGATACTTACCTTCCTTACCTATCAGCAACAAGCATGAGATCTGTCTCTTGGGTCGTTACGGGTTCTTCGTCACTTGCTGAGGTAAATGCGGGTTTCAGTATATTTAACCTAGCTACTTGAATAAAAGATCAACTTTAGAACATTCTGTGTCTTATTGAAGAATTAACGAGAACATTTCAGAAATCCTCATTACAATTTGAACTCATCTTGTCCAAACAATGCAACAATAATTACAACGCAGAGGAGAGGTATACTGGTTTTACTAGCTTTAAATTAACTGCCTGATGGGCATCCTTACTAGAAACCATTGTCACGAATTACGAATGAAGAAAAGAAAGTCTGAAAATCCTTAAATTCGGCTTCCATGTGAGACTACATGTACCATCATAATGATTCGTGATGATCCAGCCCTCGTGACACCAACTCTGGACTCTTGGTATAATTAAGGCTGTCCAATCGGTATGTGCCACACAGTGGGTGTACAGCATGCATCCTTAATTGAATCGATGTGACCTGCGACTATGTCATGGACCGACATCTAACCTTCTAATTTACTTTAAAGTCATTGTGGATGATGACCGCAAGTAAATTAATGCTATAATGGCATATGGCCTTAATCCATGTCACTGAGGTTGATGACCCCAAGACCATCCAAGTTTCTAAGCTGAAGGCTAAACACAATTAAGTTACATCGGTTGGTGACTAAGGTTTCAACTTTACTAATCCCAGCACATTTAATGCTCAATCAATCAAAGTCAAATAATACAACAACAACATTGCTCACAATACTTTGCGGCAGTAAAATCCATTACCTTCGGACATGTCCCCTTAAGCGTTACGTTAATACTTGAACTTTCCCAGAAAAATAAACTAAGATTTCCAGAATACACCTTAAAGTTATTCACTTGGCTTTAAGTTATTTCACAAATACGGTTTCCACTGAGTTTAATTATTTAATAAATTTAAATGATTTTATAAATTCTAATTAACAACAAATTCTATCTCCGCGGACTAATGGTTTCTTTAACAAGTCCCTACTCAAATTCTGACGTAATTTTATTTTATAACTCTTTTATAATATATATTTATCATCTTTTGGTATCGTGCAGATGGAAGAAAATTTACATAATTTATTTCCAGTATTATAACTCGTTTCATGACATAACACCATAAGTTTAATCTAACACTAGCAATTATTAACACTTGGATAACCCTACTTATTAAGTACTAAAAAATCTGCATAAGTAACTCGCCGTAAAATGTAAGCCGAATACTATGTCACATCCCATCATGACATTTAAATAAGGCTTTGTGTACCCCTCAAAAATAAATAATTAACCACCACCAACACTCTATTTTGGACACACTGAAATGGTTGACTTCGTCATTATAGTCTAACGTTAGTTATTTCAAATATACATCCAGATCTCGGTTAAACAAGTTAATATTATACAATGTTATCTAATAACGTACACGTTATTCATGGATAAAAATTTCAACTAGTTCTTGCCAATTTACGAACTCCATTCTAAAGAATACAATCTAATTTTCAATACGTGAAAGACCGCAAAAGATACAGTTATCTCCCCTCAGCGGCGAACTCTCGATCAGCTGGTGTAGCGGAAACAAACTACCCTCTGCTGTCATAGCTTTGATTTAAAACACCTGTCCTATATTCACGCTTAACTGGTCTCGAAAGAATGAAATCTATGATTTCGCAAATAAAATTACAAATACGACATTCCTGGCCCAAACAGATATACACAGAGATTTATTTTCAGATGTCATTCAATAATTATACACGTCACAAACTGGAATCTCTCACGATTTTCATCTCAAACATATAAATATCTTCCTCGGGTTCACCCAGAGTCTCCTGGTATAATTACAAGCTTCAAATCACCTGATTCACAAAAATCCTACCTCAACGTACATCTAACAAGACTTAAACCTCTTGCCTCAAACACGACAAATCTCAATGACAAAAAGAATGGAATAATAATCCTTAGAAACCACAACGCATAAGTACACAATACTCTAATAATGAAATATCTTCGCATAATGTGACCTCGTATTTCATAACTGGATTTCACTAAAAATGACTGACAAACTTTACTGTAATTTATTGTCAATCGGACACAGTTTAAACGGACATAGAAATAGCAGTAACTTCGAGACAGATATTCACCAATCTACATTGCTCAACACGACAGCGCGCCTACACCCGATTGAAACTGGGTAACCACGGATATCTTGCAACACCTCCGTCATAGTTCAAACAGAAAAACTATACCTCAGATTAAACAAATCATAACTTGACACCACAAGATACAGGCAATCAATTCAAGGAAAATGACGGTCTACTTTGGAAGTTATATCGCTTCGTAACCCTCATTATTGATTATTTACAACACATTACACGGCACTTGTAATAATTTATAAAATTTATCGAAGCATGAAAAAAAATAACCTTTCGTCATATTTCTGACATTTTTTACGAAACAAATGGGTGACCAAACGGCGTCGTAAATACCCATTACAAATACATATAAGTGTGACATCATAAAACAGATACAAAGGCGGGGATAGTGGCACTTCCAGCTACCTTAATTGCACGTCAGCTTCCATTTAAGCTCACCAGTAACCCTCCGATGTTTAGCTAGCCATTTTAACACTTCTGACTTCACATTTTGTTTTATTCATATCTTTCCTGAAAATAAAGGCATAAAAAAGAAATACCCTTCACTCGCTACTTTCGCGGACCGAACTCGAATGTTTGGACTGCCGCCCGCACACGAAATAATATTTCTTTTACGACACAATATTCGTAGAATTTTACTACTACTACTACTACTACTACTACTACTACTACTACTTCGGTGTTTGACGACCGTCTTTACATCTGATTAATTCTGCAATGAACAATCTCCACTTGGAGACAATACCGCAGCCACATCGGTTAAATTCTAAGTCTTGTTGGACTTAGTTTATTACTCGCCGATCGACTTATTCAACAATATGAACTCTCGCGAGCTCCAATGACTCAATGTAGGGTGATTTCAAGATGGCGCCTCCCTTTATTTATAGTTTTCCGTTCCCTCTCTTAGGCATTTTTCTTGCCACCAAGAAAATTTGCGTACTTTTACCGACTTTGTGGAAATGTATTAAAAGCAGTTTTTACCATAACCAAGTACTTGCTAGTGACATTGTTAATGAACATTTAAAATTATCTTGTAGCAAATTGACTGGTTAAATGGCCTCATTTGATAGGCACTGTATTCTGACGACTTGGCGTGGGTTGAATAGACACGCGCGTCTTTTCATGAAGTATTCTCGGAAACTGCTTAGCAATCTCAAATCTGCATTACCAAAGACCAATTGTCTTACAGATAATTACAGGTCACTCATTACAGTACGTTCACTGCTAATTCCTTTTCTATACTAATGTTATAAAGAGGAAAAATTTGTTTGTTTGTAACGAATAGACTCAAAAACTACTGAATCGATTTTAAGAATTTCTTCACCTATAGAAAGCTACATTGCGAGTGAGTAACATGGGCTGTATTTTATTTTCAAAACAATTCGAAGTAGGGGGCACGGGGGAGGAGATAAAAAAGAATAGGCTAATATAGGCAAAATATCGAATTTGTCGTATAAGGACGAGACAAAGCTCAATTTAATCCTCTTGACGCAAAGAACAAAACTCGGTAAGCCCTACTGGCCCGAAAACCATGTTTTAAGGCCCTAAAACCCACCGTTACGGAGATATTGGCATCACACTAACCCTGCTCTAGGAATCGGATAAAGTAATGAACTGTTATAGCCATTGCAACGTCAGCTCCGGGATTCTACAACAGCGAAATTATCTACAATAAATCTAAAAACTTAACATGTTACAGGCATGAAAATTTATATTTGGAATCCTCTTTAAAAATAAAAGAACACAAATATTCGTTTTCATAAAATCAACTTAAGGGGGGGGGGGCGAAAGAAAGTGAGGAAGGAGTTGAATTATTTATATGAGGATACATATATCTCAAAAAAGAAGATGTTACAGACTTTAAAATTTGTACTTGGAATCTCCTTCATAAATGAACACACTCTTTTTAGAAAATCCACTTAAGGGGGTGAAAAGAATAAAAAAGCGTGTGATTTTTTAAAAAATGAGTATCTTCTTCTATCGCTTTACCCACACCTGTGAGGTTGCTGTTGCGAACTGTGTGGCACATGTGGATTAAACCCTGTTTTACGGCTGGATGCCCTTCCTGACGACAACCGTATGTGTAGGGATGTAATTTATACTTCTATACTAATATTATAAAGAGGAAAATTTTGTATATTTGTTTGTAACGGATAGACTCAAACACCACTGAACCGATTTTAAAAATTACTTCACCTGTAGAAAGCTCCATTGCCAGTGAGTAATATGGGCTGTATTTTATTTTCAAAACAATTTGAGGGCGGGCGCCGGGGGGAGATATAAAAATATTAAAATAATAGGCCAATAAAGGCGAAATCGAATTTGTCGTACAAGGACGAGACAAAGCTCATTTTAAGCCCCTTAATGCATAGAACAAAACTCGGTAAACCCTTCGGGTTCGAAAACCATATTTGAAGGCCCTAAAACCAACCGTTACGGAGATATTGGAACCACACTACCCCTGCTCTAGGAATCGGAAAAAGAAACGAACGGCCGTAACCATGGCAACGTCAGCTCCAAGATTCTACAGCAGCGAGATTATGCATGTACATTTGGGCATAGCTGCCAACCAAATTTGATACACATATGACTTTCTACCTGGAAAAAATAAACTGTTGTCTAAGACGCTCATGGCACTCCTTTGGGAGGGGATGTAAAGGGAGTGAAGTATAAAAATAATAGCCCCGGAGATCTCCGTAGTACAGCGACCAGCGGTTGCTGACGGGCCTCCGTTTTTACGTACTGGCTTAGGTTTCAGCATTTTGCGGAGTCTGTTCCCTATAGTTTAGACTATTTTCTATCAAATCATGGAGTAGTAGGATCACTGATGTTATTAGTGCCGATATTTTGGTCCAATTTTACGATAATTGTAACCATGAAACCTATATACTGTACACAATTGTCAAGATGGTGCGCCCATGACTTGAAAAATTTCTAAACATTTATACTCAGATTCATTATATGATGTGCGACATGGGTGACAAGCCCTGAGAATTATAATTCTCGATAATTATAGCAGTTTCTTTTATGCATCGCGTATTTCCTTTATCATTTGTAATAGTTATGAAATGTCGGATGAAACAAATACATTCAATAATATTTATATTTGTGGTACTATCTGGCGAAAGTATACTTGCACTAAACCTGCAGATTTGTGAAGGAAGCAGGTATATCTAGGTGGGAATGAAGGGAAAACATGGTAGCAAAAGATCTTAGAGGTCGACGCTAATTAGGAACTAATATTTAGAGGCCCCCATGAAGAAAAGAAGAATAAGATACACTATAATTCCAAACATGGCAAATAATTTCTACGTACTTAAGTAAATACACCAGTGATATAAATGTCTAATGAAGTCAGTCACACCGATAGTATGAGTAACTAAAGCCAGTTTCTGATAACCCGTACGAAGAACGGGTACTTCTGCTAGTATTAAATATATTTATTTAACCAAAACTTTATTCTGTATCCGCCCAACTTCGACACGTGCAGATGAGGTCACATCTGCTAGCGTGAGAAAGAAAAGTGGCAACCTTCCTGCCTCGTGTCGCCTCTGCGATATAAATATATATTCGAGCTTCTTATTACGATTAATATGGGACCTCATGTGGTAATTTTAAGACTCAAAATTCTTGGGACACAAAGGTCATGGGTTCAGTATGTATGTATGTATGTATGTATGTATGTATGTATGTATGTATGTATGTATGTATGCATGGACACCGATGATACATTGCATTATGATCACCCCAACCAGGGAACATTTACCGCACCTGGAGTGGAGAGATTAACACGTGATATGCTGGCAGAATGGTACATATAGGGTTGGTCTGCAGGCTTGGTGTTAGTACTGTCTCCGGCGTCAGAAAGGGAAAATCGGCCAAGCTTTCCGCGTTTGATACAGGGCAAATTATGATAGCACGGCGCCTTGCTACCAGCATCTCTGAAACGGTGCGGCCAGTGGGATGCGCCCGTATCGAAAGTGGTGCAATGATAGGCAAAGAGCGACGCATCGTCCAGCCGTGTCTTGACAGCCGCTCATTGGTTTCAGAGGCTATCCGAGGCTGTCGCATATTGCCGGGAGCTACCACGCGGCTACAGTTCGAGAAATGGCAACAGGTACAACGGTGATAACCAAGCATGTCTTTCCCAGCGTACGGTTCATCGAACAGTGCTGAACATGAAACTGCAACCCAGTCGTACCCCAATGCTGCCTACACTCCATACAAAGCAGCTCATTAGTCGGGAACTAAATCATCGCCACTGGAATGTGGATGATTGGAAAAAGATCGCTTGGTTCTATTAATCCATATTCCTGGATCATTACGTCGACGGCCGAGCGCGTGTACCCCGATTTCCGTTGGAGGCTATGACACATGGTGGCACGGTGGGGCGGATACAGACTTGTGGAGGCATTGTGATGATCTGGGCGATGTTTTCGGGGGACACACTGGAGCCCATTATTCTGGTACACCAATCTCTAACAGGGTATCTGAACGTTATCGGTAATCAAGGCCATCCGTTCATATAAACAGTGTCCCCTGATGATGACGGCCGCTTCCAACAAGACAGTGCGTCATGCCATACTGCCAGGATTGTGAACTGGTTCGAGGAACATGACAGCGAATTTGCTTTGATGGCGTGTCCCCCAAATAACCCTGATATGAACCTAATT
This sequence comes from Anabrus simplex, assembly GCF_040414725.1. Lineage (NCBI taxonomy): Eukaryota > Metazoa > Arthropoda > Insecta > Orthoptera > Tettigoniidae > Anabrus > Anabrus simplex. The sequence goes on along the minus strand of NC_090265.1, from coordinate 1,326,962,328 downwards.
GAACATATTTGTTGTTCGTCTAGGAGAAACGGATTCGTGCTACATCACCACCGCGCGACAGAGTACGAAAACTGAAGGACCTTCCGTTGCACGTGTGATACTAGATACCCCAGGATACTTTCCGCTACCTCCTTAAATCAATGCTTCGCCGAGTGGCCGCGTTTCTGTACGCAAAAGGTGGTCCTACATTGTATTATATAGGTGTATGTATGTATGTATGTATGTATGTATGTATGTATGTATGTATGTATGTATGTATGTATGTATGTATGTATGTATGCCGATATCGTGATGACAGCCAAGCGACATCCAGTTCCTAGCTTCCCACTTAAGATAGTCGAGGTTCAAATCTCGAGTGGAAGATTCATCTGAAAAGATATCTGCGATGTAGAAGGCATTTGGCTGTAATTCAGCAGTCAAAACTCAAAATGAGCCATTTTAGCTCCATTTACCCCAGAATAATAATATTACGTACCCATACGACGGCCAGCTCTTCTGTTGCCCCTTTCGGTTCTTCCTGGAGGGATGAGTGTGTCAGGCTGGTAACCTCACTGTCGGTCCGAGGGCATGTGCCGGCCTCTTCTTGTATTCCGCTTTCGTCTTGCATCTACGTGGTCCTTCTGGAAGGCGAAACTTACATGTTCCCACTTCGACAGAGCCCCAAAGATTCTTGTATTCCATCTCCAGGGATATAAAAGGAGATTAGTCGCGAACAAGGGAGATAAGTGTCAATGTTAGTGAGAGGTCGTCGCGGTGAACTGTTGGATGAGTTGTTGTTGAGTGTCTTGGAGGAGTGTGTCGGAGAGTAATGTTAAAGCGTTGTTGTTGTTTTTATTGTTGTTAGTGTCGGTTTTACTGTGTTGTCGTAGAGTGAGTAGTTCTGTGTGGGGAGCAGTCACGTTGTATGTGAGCTAAATGTGTTGAGTTCATTGGGCGAGTTATTGGACTTGTCTGGAGTCGAGCCAAGTGTACAGCAGCTGTGTGTTGTGATAGCCAGCACACTTGTGTTTGAACCCAACTACAGGGAACTGCTGAGCGAAGAGACTGGTGCGTGAAAGGTGGAAGCTGTCAATAAAGATTATGGGAGGTGCACCCGTTCCAGGTAAAGATTGCCCAGCTGGAGACTTGCTGCGAGGACTAGAAATGTTATAAATAGCCACAAACTAGTGAACTGTTGTCATTTACTTTGAAATATAATTGTGTGTGGACTGATTGGGTCATCCTGCATTAAATTAGATCAGTTAAACAGACTGTTTTATTATTATTATTATTATTATTATTATTATTATTATTATTATTATTATTATTATTATTATTATTAGTTTGACGTCGAACTAACCACTTTTACGGCTTTCGAAGACATCCAAGTGCTCGAATTCTTTCCCGCTGGAGTTCTTTTATGTGCCAGTAATTCCACCATGGCCATGCTGGAGTATCTGAGTACCTCCAAATACCACCGGGCTGAGCTGGGTTCAAAACCAACGACTTGTAATTCAGAAGACCATTGCTCTACCTTCTGAGCTACTCATCTCGGCAGTGAGCCGTGAAATAATTCAGAAAACTGAGAAAAGTTTGTGGTAATATTCAAGTGAATTGAATTTCTTCACCGCAGCAAGGAACATTCACAATAGGCGAGTCTCAATAATATGTACTTGTAGTGTAATTTAAATTATATGCGTATGAACTACGATTGGTGTGAATTACAGAAAATGAGAGCGGTTTTCTCTTATCATTCGCTGACCATACAGGCCCACTCTCAAGAGAATCGAAAGGGAATCAAAGTCCAAGGAGAGGAAATCAAAACCGTGAGATTTGCCGATGATATTGTTATTTTATCTGAGACTGCAAAAGATCTCGTGAAGTTGAAGAATGGTATGGATTGGGTAAGGAGTACAAGATGAAAATAAATAAGTCCAAAACAAAAGTAATGGAGTGCAGTCGAACGAAGGCAGGTGATGTAGGAAATATTAGATTAGGAAATGAAGTCTTAAAGGAAGTAGATGAATATTGTTACTTGGGTAGTAAAATAACTAACGATGGCAGAAGTAAGGAGGACATAAAATGCAGACTAGCACAAGCAAGGAAGAGCTTTCTTAAGAAAAGAAATTTGCTCACTTCAAACATTGATATCGGAATTACCGAGCTCGATAGCTTCAGTCGCTTAAGTGCGGCCAGTATCCAGTATTCGGGAGAGTAGGTTCGAACCCCACTGTCGGCAGCCCTGAAAATGGTTTTCCCTGGTTTCCCATTTTCACACCAGGCAAATGCTGGGGCTGTACCTTAATTAAGGCCACGGCCGCTTCCTTCCAACCCCTAGCCCTTCCCTGTCCGATCGTCGCCATAAGACCTATCTGTGTCGGTGCGACGTAAAGCAACTAGCAAAAAAAAAAAAAAAAAAAAAAGAGATATCGGAATTAGAAAGATGTTTTTGAAGACTTTCGTGTGGAGCATGGCATTGTATGGAAGTGAAACATGGACGATAACTAGCTCAGAAAGAAAGAGAGTAGAAGCTCTTGAAATGTGGTGTTACAGAAGAATTCTGATCCGAACCCGATGATAGTAGCATTAGACGTCCATATATTTCACATATGATTGAAACCAACACCTCCGTTGCAGTGGTAGTCGCACGCTACGACTGTTTTTTAGTAAGACAGAGGTAGGTCATAGGAGAGAAACCTAATCAGGATTGTTTTAAACTGTTGTTCCAATGGTTTTGACGCAGTTTGTCGAAACACCTCCAGCAACTTGTAATTCTTTCATTGCTAAAAAGATGGTGTAATTGACGTTTACAGTAGAGGCAGGTGTTCCATTTGAACTTGGAAGTTATTCTGTAGCAGCCAGAACGACCGTAAATCCTGAAAGGTATGCTGTTTTTCTTGCGAAAGAGGGAGAAGAGAGAGACACCGCATACCTAGTGCAGAGAGTGGTAGATTTTAGTTGAGCCTTCTAGTGTCTACCGAGAAATGTAATATCTATTTCTGTCAGTTCTTAGTTAATGGGTGGTAATGGTTTGTTGATTAGTCGCTCTGCTTGTTGTTGTACTCTCTTCAACTTCTCATTTTGTCATTGGTGAAGGTGAAAAGTAAAATACAGTTTTCTAGAACTAGACATACCACAAAAGTTCATGTGGGCTTGGGGGAGGGGGGATGCCAAACCTGTGTCCTATCTAACTAGGGTTTCACATTTTCCGGCTTAGCTGGGTACCACTCGGTTTTCAATATTCTTTATCAATCCCTAGTAAAACATTCCGGTTTCTGTGAGTCACCTGGCAGCGAGCACTTGAATCTAGGCAATTAGTGCCGATTGGTGGCTGTTAATAATCAGTTTCAAAGTTTGTAGGCCTGCAGAGAGCATCAATATTTTACTAGTCGTTTATTCCTTGTTTTGGGAATGCAGCAAGGTACGTAGAATACTCAAACTACCTTGGGAATGCAGTAAGGATCTCGAAGGGCAACTTGAAGTGTAAAGCTATGGAAGATTATAAGGTTGCTGGCAGGAAGTAGTGTATTTGAAGCAGATCATCAGGAAGAAAGGGAAACTACTTTTTCAGATATCTGGAGTAATTTCACGAGCGGATATTCTGAAGACAAATGCACTGAATTGTTGAAAAAAAATTTTCAATCTCAGCCCATCATGTAGCCATGACAAGGACTTTTCGTTTATAAGTGTTAATTGGACAGACGAGAGAAACAGACTACCAATGTAGCAAGACGTTCCTGATTGTCTCCTAATTATGAAGATATTACTTGTCAATTCTACGATAGCATCAGATCTAAAAATGAGATTTCTCGGAAGGTTCAAGGAATTGTAAAATACAATATTCTCAAAACGTAAACGCTGTTTAAATGAATGTTTATAATTATATCACCGGAACAAACGATGCATGAAAAACGAGTTCCTCCTCTGGATAAATCCAAACTGATCCAAACTAGCCAACGGCCGTAGCCTTGTTGAAACACCGGACCCCGTAAGATCTCCGAAGTTAAGCAATAATGAGCATGGTCAAGATCTGGATGTGTTGCCACGCGCTGTTGGTGGAGGGTAAGGGAATGGAGGAGCGGAAAGGAACTGGCCATCCTACCGTACATAAACTCCGGCTCAGGCACACCTCTGCGGAGGTTCGGATCTGCCTTCGGGTAGAATACACCCTTACCTTTAATCCAAACTAAACCAAATTCTATGGCACAACAGCCCCGAACGGCCATGGCCTACCAAGCCCGCAGGCCTGCAGATTACGAGGTGTCGTGTGGTCGGCAGGACGAATCCTCTCGGCCGTTAATCTTGTTTTTCTAGACCGGATCTGGGTAAATCCAAACCCCACGGCACTTAACGCCCTTGAAAGGGCCTTGGCCTGCTCAGTGACCGCTGCGCAGCCCGAAGGCCTGCAGATTACGAGGGGGCGTGTGCTCAGCACGACGCATCCTCTCGGCTTTCGAGACTGAAGCCGCCATCTCACAGTCAGAGAGCTCCTCAATTCTAATCACGTAGGCTGAGTGGACCTCGAACCAGCCCTCAGGTCGAGAGAAAAATCCTTGACCTGGCCGGGAATCGAACCTGGCGCCTCCGGGCGAGAAGCAGGCACGCTACCCCTACACCACGGGGCCAGCCATGGCGTGCACATAGGGTTACCATATTCTAACATGAAAAATCCGGGTGACATACTATTCAACGCAACCTTTAATCTAACAGTAGACCTAATCATATTTTTGCAAACATTCTTCATTTGAACATCGTTTACTTTGTGAGAAAATAATATTTCGTACTCCTTCGAACCTTCTGTAAAACCTCATTCCTATATCTGAGAACAGTCCGCCTCTGTGGTGTAGTGGTTAGTGTGATTAGCTGCCACCCCCGGAGGCCCGGGGGCTGGAACGGGGTCCACTCAGCCTCGGGAGGTCAACTGAGTAAAGGTGGGTTCGATTCCCGCCTCAGCCATCCTGGAAGTGGTTTTCCGTGGTTTCCCACTTCTCCTCCAGGCGAATGCCGGGATGGTACCTAACATAAGGCCACGGCCGCTTCCTTCCCTCTTCCTTGCCTATCCCTTCCAATCTTCCCATCCCTCCACAAGGCCCCTGTTCAGCATAGCAGGTGAGGCCGCCTGGGCGAGGTACTGGTCATTCTCCCCAGTTGTATCCCCGCCCAAGAGTCTGAAGCTCCAGTACACTGCCCTTGAGGCGGCAGAGGTGGGATCCCTCGCTGTGTCCGAGGGAAAAGCCAACCCTGGAGGGTAAACAGATGATGATGATGATGATGAACTGAGAACAAGTGAAATACCTAATTGAAAACGTTAATTAACACTTTCTTGACACGTTCTGAAGATAGCATATTTCTCTCATCGATCCACCACTACCACTTAGTCTAATTTGCTGATACGGGGTCGGGGATGAGGTGAGATGAAATTATATGGCATGCTTTTACGCCCTGATGCCCTTCCTGTCGGCAACCAGTTGAGGAGATAATGGAAATTAAAGGAATGGTGGTGAATGAATTTGGGTAAGCGGGAGGAAGGAATCTATGAATAGGAACTGTCCCGGAATTTGCCCGGCAATGAAAATGGGAAACCACAGAAAACCATTCTCAGAACAGCCGACGGTGGGGTTCGAACCCACTTGTCTCCCAAATGCAGAGCTTGGCTCCAATAGCCGCAGCGCGGCTACTCGGCTCAATGAACATTTAATAATGAACATATTATCTACACTGCACAATGTGGGTCAGAACTGCAAAGGAAATATAAACAGGCACACTACAATCTAGTAGTACATGAAGGGCTTAAGTGCACTGCCCCCCGCCCCCATCCGTTACAAAAAATACCTAACATAATTTCACTCTGTAACGGATTACATACAGCGATGGAAAAATGTAGCGAATTGGAACTAATGGTGGTGTGTTATTCTGTTAGTAGGTTCATGGATATAGCCCTAGCTAGTCTGCGGGGAGCGGGTGGAGCCTGAACAGCGATACGTGGTTGTTTGAGGGAAGGACGAGTGCAGGCAGGTGTAAATGCGGTCTGGCGGAGCCCAAAGCAACATCGCCAACCACGTAAGCATATAACATTGTACCTAGGTTTTCCCCTATGTCTTACATTAATTGTTATTCGAGAGAAATAAAAAAAAAAAATTACCAAATAATGAGTTCCATTACACTGACCATTTAATTATCGACCTCTCTAAAGAAGCTAAAATAAAGATTTAAAATCTAACTATAAGATTATGGCATAATTTGTACGCCAAATTGTTAAATACGTCTTCGTGCTTGGATATTTGAGCATGATTTCACATTTCAGACCATCTGTAGCGTAGCAAGAAGAGATCAAATTCGTGTACTGTTAATTTGCTCACACAGTATGTTCCTTAACTTATTTTAATGATTTTTTTTGCTTTGACTTTACGTCGCACCGATATAGATAGGTCTTATAGCGATGATGGGATAGGAAAGGCCTAGGAGTTGGAAGGAAGTGGCAATGGCCTTAATTAAGGTACAGCCCCAGCATTTGCCAGGTTGAAAATGGGAAATCACGGAAAACCAGGGCTGTCGACAGTGGGATTCGAACCCACTATCTCCCGGATGCAAGCTCGCAGCCGCGCGCTCCTAACCGCACGGCCAACTCGCCCGGTTTCATGAATTTAAAGCAGAAAATCCAGCAGTTGATAAGTTGATACTTTAACATTCAATTCTCCATTCCAAAACACCATTTCTGTCGTAAAACACAATAAAATGCTAAAGGATAACATTAATAATGCTAAATTATAAAAAGCTAAAACCTACCATATCTACTCATTGTCATTTTGATAATGCAATTGCATAGTGCTTCTCTATTTCCTGTGTGGAAGTAAAGGAGAAGTGTTTATATGTAGGCCTATCTATATGCGCGCTCCTAACACAGTGTAGGCCTACAGTGTGTTTAAAAGCAGCCCCAAACAATCGAACGGAAGCTACTGTAGACGTGCCTTTCCACTGATCTACCACGCTGTGGGCTGGCAGGACGTCCCTTTCTCAAACTTGCCTTTAGAATCCACTTCCGGCCAGGTAAGCAGGTAAAAGGGACCAGGAGTGTAGAAAGGGGATTATGTCTGTCCTTGTGTGCCTCAGATTATTATAGTAAAGTATCAGTACAGCTCGACACAAAATCGTTACACCACGAAACGATCTGCTACTGCATCGACGAAATTTATATCCTTCAAGCAGTATTCGATTTGCTTAATTTATTTGGTATTAGGTAAGTCAAGTTTGAACCAACAGATGATGTACTGATTGACATTATGACAGATATAAGCCAACTGTCCCTAACAGCACTGGTTTGTACCTTTCATGTTTTCGTCAAGAGAATTTCCACAAATTATTATTTATTGACGGTGCTTACTGGTATTCAATACAGTCGTCCCTACAAATTTGAATACCACTCTCCACAATGTCTCAGTGGCAGTTTAATAATAATAATAATAATAATAATAATAATAATAATAATAATAATAATAATAATAATAATAATATTTTTTAAAAAGAGGGTAGTAACTATTGAAGGATTCCAAGGAAGATTGAACAAAAAGCCTGGTACGAAGTGGTCCGAGGACAGAAGGAAACAGCATAGTGAAAGGATGAAAGAATACTGGAAGGAGCGGAAGAGAAAACAACAAAGTATGAATAACTGAATTGAAATTGGCACGTGTTCCTTAGCAAGCCTCATCGGAAAGAAGAAATAATAATAATAATAATAATAATAATAATAATAATAATAATAATAATAATAATAATAATAATAATAATAATGCCGAGCTGAGTGGCTCACATGTTTTGCTAACCTGAGCTGAGGTTGGCGGGTTCGATCCGGGCTCAGTCCAGTGGTATTTGAAGGTGTTCAAATACGCCAGCCTCTTGTCAGTAAATGCACTGGCACGTAAGAGAACTGCCGCAGGACAAAATTCCGTCATACGGTGCCTCTGAAAACCGCAAAAGTAGGTAGTGGAACGTGAAACCAATAATGTTATTAACTAATGTTTGTAATTGTGTCAATTTCGGATCGACAGCGGGTCAGTATTCCATTTTACTGAAGTGAACAATTTTTGATATGGGTGTACTGTCCTACCCTTACTGTGTGAGTCTAGTAGGTCTATTCCTTCCTCCAAGTAAAACTAAGATGGCTCAACATTGCCTCCACCAAAAGAATGAAACACCATTATGAGGTATTATTTGCTACTATGCACATCCGTAAAGACTTTTTATTTCGACTAATTTCTGCAATTGCTGCGATGGTGAGAAAGTGGGAAACCATCTTCAAAGCTACCGACATGGCAGTTCAAACCCACTATCTCCTAACACGAGCGTTCAGCTATACTTCTCGTAACGGGTAGTCAACACACACGGTAGTCAATATCAAAACATAAAATAAACTTAAGGAAACAATGGTTGTATATACAAAAAAAAAAAGAAGATAAAAATCTAAATCAAAGCAAACATTATGAAAGGATGAAGAAGACGGTAGCTTGCGTGACGTACTTCACATGACGTGCCATAAAAATGGCCATATCCTAAAAGAAAATGATAATAACCTGATGAATATCTTGCATTCTTTTTTCTTCATTCTGCCATAACTTGACACCAAAAGCACTTATTTTCGAAAGGTGTGGTGTGTCCTAGGAATATTTTGGCCGTCCTTGTCGTTATCATCGTGAGTAGCGCTCTCCTGCCTTTAATTTCGTTCAGGACGGATTTCCTTCCCGTACACCTGGTCATCAGCATCCGTCTCCAGACCCACATTCCGAGAGCTTGAAGCTGTTACCAGTCTTGTTCACTCTTGTCCAGGATTCACGTCCGTATAGACAAGGGATTTTGTGAAACAATATTTATTTATTTATTTATTTATTTATTTATTTATTTATTTATTTATTTATTTATTTATTTATTTATTTATTTATTTATTTATTTATCTGAAAGTACACAGGTTTTACACCCAATTAAGTACCTTCTTGACATTCAGTAACAAACTGTATCTATGAAGTTAAAGTTTAACAAAGTTAAAAATGAACAAAAAACAAAATAGAACAAAATTAACATTATATATGATACCATTTACAGTTGATAATAAATGAAAAATTCACTAAGAAATCACACATTAATACAAAGCAAAAGACAATGCAGAAACAAAGAAACATAAAACATGAATGAGTACACTGGGAAATATGAAGAATACCAGAAAGAAGGAATTATCAAAAATTTACAAATTGTAAAGGCAGGCTTCTAGTTTCTTACTGAATTCTTTATCCGATTTGGTGAACATATCGACTTCTTTTGTTACGGTGTTGTAAAGCGTTGTCATTTTTACGAAAGGTGAATTTGACTGATGCAATGTTCTTGACGTTTGAACGTGAAATAATTGGTGCTGACGTGATCTTGTCTGTGGAACATGGAATGAAATGCGTCTTAACAGGTCTAAGGAATCAAATCGTCCTATTACAAATTTTCTTAGTATTTGTATAGAAATTAGGGACCGTCTGGTTTTCAATGAAGTAAATAATATATAAAACACGAGATTACTATGCAAATTATTCCCTATCAGTCCTTTTTTCGTTCTCGAATTTACACTTTGACCTGATCAATTGTTGAGCTACTACATTTTTACGAAACAACTGTTAAAAACACAAACACAAACAAAAAGTTATTGCCGGTTTTTCATTAGTCTTGGTTAAAAACTGTTTTAAAGGAGTAAAAATAACAGAATATCGGAACATTTAAATAATATGTTTAATACATTAATTAAAATGTCTGCAATTTATTATAAATGACTGATCTTTAATTTGTAATTCCTACAGCTTTATCGGATAATCTTCCTGCTAAAGTCGCTTGATGAATGCTGCCTAAAATCACTTGGAATAAAAGGGCGCTGACACGAAAACGTTTGGAAACCATTGCTCTAACGGCTCACACAGTAGCCTTCACACGTTCTCAGCTTGACCTTCTGTTCCTTTGTCGGTTTCTTTGTAAGCGGAGAGCTTCATACTATGCAGGTTGACTTGTAAACAGTGATTCTCGACATTCAAGTGTCACCAAGAACTTCACCGTTAATTTCTCCTTAAATGAGATAAAATCTTCAAGAAGCAGTGAATATTTACGACAGTTTATCTACAACCTGTATAAAAATCAGTCTGCAGTGATAAGAATCGAGGGCTTTGAAAAAGAAACAGCAATCCAGAAAGGAGTGAGGCAAGGCTGCAGTTTGTCTCCCCTCCTTTTCAATGTTTATATAGAACAGGCAGTAAAGGAAATCAAAGAGGAATTTGGAAAAGGAATCACAATCCAAGGAGAGGAAATCAAAACCTTGAGATTTGCCGATGATATTGTTATTTTATCTGAGACTGCAGACGATCTCGAGAAGCTGCTGAATGGTATGGACGAAGTCTTGGGTAAGGAGTACAAGATGAAAATAAATAAGTCCAAAACAATTTTTTTTTCTTTACGTCGCACCGACACACATATGTCTTATGGCGACGATGGGATAGGAAAGGCCTAGGAACTGGAAGGAAGCGGAAGCCCCGGCATTTGCCTGGTGTGAAAATGGGAAACCACGGAAAACCATCTTCAGGGCTGCCGACAGTGGAGCTCGAACCCACTATCTCCCGACTACTGGATACTGGCCGCACTTAAGCGACTGCAACTATCGAGCTTGGTCCAAAACAAAAGTAATGGAGTGCAGTCGAACAAAGGCAGGTGATGAAGGAAATATTAAATTAGGAAATGAAGTATTAAGGGAAGTAGCCTAGATGAATATTGTTACTTGGGTAGTAAAATAACGAACGATGGCAGAAGTAAGGAGGACATAAAATGCAGACTAGCACAAGCAAGGAAGAGCTTTCTTGTATGTATGTATGTATGTTCAGTCTTCAGCCCTAAGGCTGGTTGGATCCTCAACAGCTCTGCCATAAGCTGTCACAGATGGCCTAGGCATCACTGAAGAGGCGTACTAGGGAAAGGAGGAGTGAGGTAGTTTCCTGTTGTTTTCCTCGCCGAGCCAGAAGTTGCTATTACATATCACTCTGCCAAGCCCACTAAAATGCACGCACCAACCGACCCTATGAGCAAAATGTTTCACACCACTGGGACTGGCTGCACAAGGAATGGCATTACTAGCATCGCTCATACCTCAGTCACTTTTATATTGTCAAGGCCAAGAATAAGGACAGAGACAGTTCAATGAAAGTAACAAAATTGCTCTAGCCCATACCAGAAGACAAAGCGCACTGTAAACACTAGGTCCTGCCAGCAAAGGCATAGAGCTTTCTTAAGAAAGGAAATTTGCTCACTTCAAACATTGATATAGGAATTAGAAAGATGTTTCTGAAGACTTTCGTGCGGAGCGTGGCATTGTGTGGAAGTGAAACATGGACGATAACTAGCTCAGAAAGAAAGAGAATAGAAGCTTCTGAAATGTTGTGTTACAGAAGAATGCTGAAGGTGAGATGGATAGATCGGATCACGAATGAAGAGATACTGAATCGAATTGGTGAGAGGAGATCGATTTGGCTAAATTTGACGAGAAGAAGAGATAGAATGGTAGGACACATCTTAAGACACCCAGGACTTGTTCAGTTGGTTTTTGAAGGAAGTGTAGATGGTAAGAACGGTAGGGGTAGACCAAGGTATGAATATGACAGGCAGATTAGAGCAGATGTAGGATGCAATAGTTACGTAGAAATGAAAAGGTTAGCACAGGATAGGGTGGCATGGAGAGCTGCATCAAACCAGTCTATGGAGTGATGACTCAAACAACAACAACAACAACAACAATCATCCGAGAAGGAGAGCAGATCAACTCACCGAGCTCGATAGCTGTAGTCGCTTAAGTGCGGCCAGTATCCAGTATTCGGGAGAATGTGGGTTCGAACCCCACTGTGGGCAGCCCTGAAGATAGTTTTCCGTGGTTTCCCATTTTCACACCAGGCAAATGCTGCGACTGTACCTTAATTAAGGCCACGGACGATTCCTTCCCACTCCTAGCCCTTTCCTGTCCCATCGTCGCCATAAGACCTATCTGTGTCGGTGTGACGTAAAGCAGCTTGCTGAAGCAGATCAACTTATGTCAGATTATACACACACGTCATCATATTAGACTGTTATGCCTTTCAGCGTTCAGTCTGCAAGCCTGTGAGAATTAACTATATGCCTCCACCACATTCCATTTGCAACTAGCTCTGTGGACTCGTTTAGTTCTAAACCCGTATATTTGAATATTTAACACTGAATCTAATGACTGTCACCTTAGTCTTCCTCTGCTTCTCTTACCTCCATAATAGTCGAGTCCATACTTTCCTACGTTCCCCTCACATGAAACCACTACCGATGCCGGTTTACAAGCATAGCTTCATCCATACACTTTACTCCCAACTTAGACTTTACCTCTTCATTCTGCGTTAACCCCCTGCCATTGTTCACACCTGTTTGTACCTGCAACCATTTCACTACCATCAAGTCTGTTACATCTAGCTTATGAGTAAGGTGCCCTCAATACACACAGTTTTCACTCATGTACAGTAAAGTTGATCTGAAAACAGACACTTTTTACGTACTTGGAATGATCCACCTGTTCCAGTTTTGTATTCCTTACTGACATCCACTCCTCATAGGTGGCTTCCCAACTGAAATCACTCTATTCTTGGAAATACTAATTTTCATACCATACTTGCTGGACCTCTCTTGTTCCAAGATCAGCACAATCTACCATTAAGACCAAATTATGGACAAGGATGTGAAAGATTACTGCCTTGCACAACTCTTGTCGTTACTTTGAACCAAGAAAGCGAGTTGGCCGTGCGCGTAGAGGCGCGCGGCTGTGAGCTTGCATCCGGGAGATAGTAGGTTCGAATCCCACTATCGGCAGCCCTGAAGATGGTTTTCCGTGGTTTTCCATTTTCACACCAGGCAAATGCTGGGGCTGTACCTTAATTAAGGCCACGGCCGCTTCCTTCCCACTCCTAGGCCTTTCCTATCCCATCGTTGCCATAAGACCTATCTGTGTCGGTGCGACGTAAAGCCCCTAGCAAAAAAAAAAAAAAAATAATAATAATGAACCAAGAAAAAATTACATGATCAATTCTCACTGTAGACCGATTGTTACATCAATGCCTTCGATTGCCTATAATAACCTACCCCATATCCCATAATCTCAGTGTGTGACCAACATCATTTCCCTTAGTACTCTGTGGAATGCCCGCTCTAGATCTACGATACATAAGCAAAACTGCCCAATCCTCTCCTGCCGGGGCGAGTGGCTCAGACGGTTGGGGTGCTGGCCTTCTGACCCCAACTTGGCAGGTTCGATCCTGGCTCAGTCTGGTGATTACTGAAGGTGCTCAAATACGTCAGCCTCGTGTCGGTAGATTTACTGGCACGTAAAAGAACTCCGGCACCTCGGCATCTCCGAAAACCGTAAAAGTAGTTACTGGGACGTGAAGTAAATAACATTATTATTCATCCTCTCCTAGAACTTTTCAATTACTATCCGCCAACTGAAAATCTAGCCGTGACAACCCCTGTGTGATCTGAAACCGCAGTGGATTTCGTCCAATTTTCTCTCCGCCGTCGATCGCACCCTCGATCCGAAATTGTGACAATTACTTTGTATTATACCGGCTCTATTCCTTAAGATACAGTACGGGTGACGATAGAAAAGGAAGTGGTCTCGTATCCATGTCACCGAGCTCGATAGGTGCAGTCGCTTAAGTGCGGCCAGTATCCAGTATTCGGGAGATAGTAGGTTCGAACCCCACTGTCGGCAGCCCTGAAAATGGTTTTCCGTGGTTTCCCATTTTCACACCAGGCAAATGCTGGGGCTGTACCTTAATTAAGGCCACGGCCATTTCCTTCCCACTTCTAGCCCTTTCCTGTCCCATCGTCGCCATAAGACCTATCTGTGTCGGTGCGACGTAAAGAAACTAGCGTATCCATGTCAGTGTTACTTTTATAAATAAGCTTATCATGGTGGAGAGAGAGGAAATTCAATGGAGATATGAAAGTTCATGTTCCGAGGGTAACTTTTCAGCTCTGAACTTCGTCAGTTCATGATTTGTCGGTAGTGAAAAACGTTGAGATTGAATATAACCCTGTATCAATATTGTACTAATTTTGATGCAATATTTATATTGTGATGAGATTGCTAGGTCATACATGATACATGATCATGAGGCCTTTCGTGTATTGGTGTACGATACTTTTATTTTCTCATGTGTATGTTCTGGAAATAAATTGGAGATAATTATTGTAATGCCATTGCTTTGAACTTGGTGATTTTAGAAAACAACAGAACCTTGATTTGTGCTCTACAATATGCTTGCTCTTGTGGTTTATTTTTTATTTCGTGGATTGACTTAGTCGGATTGTAGAAGAACCATGTAGTAAGCCACTTTTGGGAAGAAGGCAGGCTGTAATTGACATCGTTAACGAGCTACATCTGAAAATGTTACGAGATGGTTTTCTTAAGTGTAAGTGATAACAGCGGTGATAATAAAAGGATGTCAGTCCAAGCTGTATACCTCATAAAAATGGACTACCGCCTTCTTATCGACGTAACAATGTCAAGTATCATTCCTTACAGATAAGCAACACCTTGTTAAAAAAATTCACTTTACTTTCGTTTAGGACATATGAATTTTTCTTTTACGGATGTGTTCAGAGGATAACTTGATACTTTTACAAGATATTTTAATCGGAACCACCACTCCCTTCCTGATGAAGGTTAAACATTCATATTAAGATGGTGTAAGGAGCCTCCGTGGCTCAGGCGGCAGCGCGTAGGCCTCTCACCGCTGGGTTCCGTGGTTCAAATCCCGGTCACTCCATGTGAGATTTGTGCTGGACAAATCGGAGGCGGGACAGGTTTTCCTCCGGGTACTCCGGTTTTCCCTGTCATAATTCATTCCAGCAACACTCTCCAATATCATTTCATTTCATCTGTCATTCATTAATCATTGCTCCAGAGGAGTGCGACAGGCTTCGCCAGCCGGCACAATTCCTATCCTCCCCGCTAAGTGGGGGCTTCATTCATTCCATTCCTGACCCGGTCGAATGACTGGAAACAGGCTGTGGATTTTCATTAAGATGGAGTACAACTAAATTGTGAAGTAAAAGCGTTCTTTAATATTAAGAGGGCTGAAAACTTGAGTTAACTTAGGACGAACAAATTTGCTAGTTGTTTTACGTCGCACCGACACAGATATGTCTTATGGCGACGATGGGACAGGAAAGGGTTAGCAGTGGGAAGGAAGCGGCCGTGGCCTTAATTAAGGTACAGCCCCAGCATTTGCCTGGTGTGAAAATGGGAAACCACGGAAAACCATTTTCAGGGCTGCCGACAGGACGAACAAATTAAAGTAACGCTGTCCTTGACTGAAGACTCCGTGTTCAGCGATTTTCTGTGCTGATTTTAAACAAAACCTCTTCTACGTATCTCAACAGAACGATTCTCGGCTTAACATGGTGTACTGTCATCGACTAATAGTATTAGTCTATTTATTATTATTAATTTAACACTTACATTAAAGACTTTTTTTTTGCTAGGGGCTTTACGACGCACCGACACAGATAGGTCTTATGGCGACGATGGGATAGGAAAGGCCTAGGAGTGGGAAGGAAGCGGCCGTGGCCTTAATTAAGGTACAGCCCCAGCATTTGCCTGGTGTGAAAATGGGAAACCACGGAAAACCATCTTCAGGGCTGCCGATAGTGGGATTCGAACCTACTATCTCCCGGATGCAAGCTCACAGCCGCGCGCCTCTACGCGCACGGCCAACTCGCCCGGTACATTAAAGACTGTTATGCCTTTTAGTTGCGTTCAGTCTACAAGCCTCTATGAATTAGCCAAGCGCCTTACAATCCTCTTTTGACAACTAGCGCTATGGCCTCGTTTAGTTCCACACCTCTTAGCATTAAAACACTAAAAACAGAATCTAACCGTCTTCGACTTGGTCACCCTCTATTGCCATGGCCGAGTCCGTTATTTGCCAGGTAAACTATCCTCCTACATTCGTCTCAAATGACGGCTTCCTCTGTCAAGTTTATTCCCAACTTAGCCTTTATTTACTAATTCCGACTGCCTTCTTGCCATTGTTCCCACCTGTTTGTACAAGCATTCATTCTCGCTACTTTCATTGTCAGTTACTTCCGAGTTATGAATGGATATCCCGAGTTTACCCAGTTCTCATTCTCGAACAGCAAAGTCGTTCTAAAACAAACCAAGGAATGACTTCTTCCTTGTCCAAGTTCCATACTAATACTACTCCTCTTCGAAGCCATTTCATTCCTGTCTTTTCACTACATTTCACCATTTCAGGTCTTAATCTATTCCTGCTGTTTAGTGATAATGCCCTTTATTTTCAACCTTTACATTTCAGCAAGCGTAATTTTACTGTCATACCGTTGTTCTTCCCA
The DNA here is from genome assembly GCF_040414725.1 of Anabrus simplex. Taxonomy (NCBI): domain Eukaryota; kingdom Metazoa; phylum Arthropoda; class Insecta; order Orthoptera; family Tettigoniidae; genus Anabrus; species Anabrus simplex. Next base: position 1,326,945,915 of record NC_090265.1, on the reverse strand, counting down.
TGAGCACCATTGTTCGGGTTTTCAACAGAAATATTTCCTTTTACTTTGAAAGGAACTTTCTAAATGTATCTTCCAATCTCTTGCCTGGGTTTGCTAGGAGTGGAAGTGTGCTGCCAGACTAGCTGACTTAGGCAGTCAATCTGGGACATGGTTAATGTTGCGTAACCCCAGTGGGTGCGCAACATTGTCAAGTCAACTGGTATGAGCATCTGGCGTTCATTGTCATTTAATTTTGCTCCTATCAGTGGTGCATTTCATATCATTTTAGTTTGTATTTAATTTTGCCATAATACTCTAACAATTTAATTTTCCCGTTGTAAATATGTGTGCCGTTACTGCCGTAATGCAATGGCCATTGGATCTCCGGAAAGGAGTGTGCAGCGCTATTTATCAACATTTGTGGTTTATGTCATTTTAGTTTAAATCTGGCTGTAGGTTGTACAATGTTATTTTCCTCATTTATCAGATCAAAAGGGTATTGTTTACTGTAGATCTCGAGAAAAATAATAAACAAATCTAAATGTATCTTCCAATCTGTACAGTCGTTTCCTGTGATCTACGACGAGTTCACCGGATTTTCTTATATTCTCTTTCGATATATATCAGTCCAAAACGTTTCTATATGATTATTATTATTATTATTATTATTATTATTATTATTATTATTATTATTATTATTATTATTATTATTATTATTATCACGTACCAATTAACTCAAGTATTTATTAACGTACATAAATTAAATTATGTCTGTACACATCAAATTTTACCTTATATTTCGTTTTCATTTCGGATTAGGTCTATAAAAGAAGGAACTATGTTCCGTTCAGTTTTTATTTGTCTCTCTTCTTTTTCTCGTTTTCGTTGTTGTTGTTATTACAATTTAACTGCATTTCACGAAACTAGGTGTTTAACTGCAGGGATAGCCGGATTGTAGATCCGGCCAGCGATGTCAAACTCAAACTGGTGTGTGGGACATACTGTATAGACTACTCCAATCATCAGAGCACAATGGGCAAAAACATTTCAGTGCGGGATATAAACAAAGAAACCAAACACACCCCATGGCGCTACAGCCCTGATGGGCCTTGGCTTACTAAGCGACTGCTACTCAGCCCAATGGCCTGTAATTTACGAGGTGACGAATTTTCACTTCTGTTATTCCTGGCTTTCTAGACCGGTATCAACATCTCACCGTCAGATAGCTCCTCAATTGTAATCACATAGGCTGAGTGCACCTCCAACCAGCCCTCCGATGCAGGTAAAAAAACCTGACATGGCTGGAACCCAACCCGGGGTCTCCGGGTGAAAGGCAGGCTTAATATAAAGGCGCGTGGTCTCCGGAGAGGTGTAGTGCAGGTTAGACGCCCTATAAGCGACCTGCGCGTCTGTGAAGTTGGGGTCGTACCTAAGATTAAGTCAATCGCTGAAGACTACAAAAACACTCAGCCTCAGGGCCAGACAAAATAACCAATGAAAGTTGAAATCCCAGACGGGACCGGGAATCGAACCCGGGACCCCTTGGACCAAAGACCAGCATTTTAAGTTGACAACCGTTTAGTCATGGGGCCGGACAGAGACAAACATGCTAACTGCAAACTTTCTTCAAGAGAGAAATAAGCAAATTGCAAGATGAGACATAACTTACACTGTGCGCGCATACAATTTTAAAAGTTTAAATTGGTAAAAAAAGGGTATAAAATGGAAGTATGCCATTATCTCACCTACCAGATGTTCTAAATGTTGTAAAATATTTTAGCCTGATACAACTCCCATAATCCTTTTTATATGTTCACTTGTAAGCTGACCTTTTAATTTAGATTTGTTCTTTACTTACTTACTTACTTACTTCTATCCATCTTCTATCTTAATCTGTATATCCTCCAGGGTTGGTTTTTCCCTCGGACTCAGCGAGCGATCCCACCTCTACCGCCGTAAGGGCAGTGTCCTGGAGCTTCAGACTTTGGGTCGGGAGATACATCTTGGGAGGAGGACCAGTACCTCGCCCAGGTGGCCTCACCTGCTGTGCTGAACAGGGGCCTTGTGAGCGGATGAGAAGATTGGAAGGGATAGACAAGGAAGAGGGAAGGAAGCGGCCGTGGCCTTAAGTTAGGTACCATCCCGGCATTCGCCTGGAGGAGAAGTGGTAAACCACGGAAAACCACTTCGAGGATGGCTGAGGTGGGAATCGAACCCCTCTCTACTCAGTTGACCTCCTGAGGCTGAGTGGACCCCGTTCCAACCCTCGTACCACTTTTCAAATTTCGTGGTAGAGCCGGGAATCGAACCCGGGCCTCCGGGGGTGGCAGCTAATCACACTAACCACTACACCACAGAGGCGGACACTTACTTACTTACTTACTTACTTACTTACTTACTTACTTACTTACTTACTTACTTACATACTTACTTACTTACTTACTTACTTACTTACTTACTTACTTACTTACTTACTTAATCTGGTTACCCTCCAGGGTTGGTTCTTCCCTCGGACTCAGCGAGGGATCCCACCTCTGCCGCCTCAAGGGCAGTGTCCTGGAGCGTGAGACATTGGGTCGGGGACACAACTGGGGAGGATGACCAGTACCTCGCCCAGGTGGCCTCACCTGCTGTGCTGAACAGGGGCCTTGTGAGCGGATGGGAAGATTGGAAGGGATAGACAAGGAAAAGGGAAGGAAGCGGCCGTGGTCTTAAGTTAGGTACCATCCCGGCATTTTCCTGGAGGAGAAGTGGGAAACCACGGAAAACCACTTCCAGGATGGCTAAGGTGAGAATCGAACCCACCTCTACTCATTTGACCTCCCGAGGCTGAGTGGACCCCGTTCCAGCCCTCGTACCACTTTTTCAAATTACGTGGCAAAGCCGGGAATCGAACCCGGGCCTCCGGGAGTGGCTTCCTGCGATGTTGAACGGTCCTTCTCAGCCTACAAGAGAATTTTATCGGATCAGCACCAAAATATCACAATGGAAAACATGGAAAAGTACATGATGACACATGGCGCATCGCGATGAAATTGTTACCGTACTATTTTTGTTACTTCGTAGAGGTTTAAAGCCAAATTATATATTGAGTTCATTTAGTAAAATTTAGTTGTTTCATGTTTCAAATATGTGGGCAACAGGAAATTAGCTACAGCAATACATTGTGTCATATACACCGCAATTTACAGTGCAAAATTTTATTTTTAATTTGATTATTAATACTGTCAAAATGAGAAAACACTAGACTATGTAAATTATCTGAAGCAACAACGATGACTTTGTCGTAAAATATGGAGGTATTTAAAACAATTTTATTGTCTCATATCTTAACCTTAAATCATAGTGAAAGGAATATACGACCATTTTTGTAAATTTAGTGCATTAATACTGTTTCATATTTTTATGAATGTTACATATTTAATTGTATATTTCACTAATATTTACTGCATTTTATGTACATACTTCACACTTTGATATTTTATAAAAATCCCGGCCCTACTGATCACGATGAACTTGGAAATCACAGATGATAACTGCGGGCGAATATAGTGAAGAAGTAGAGCAAGACGTCACAGGTCGCCCAGGAACTATGTTTCGACAGAGCAATTTAAGACCTCGGTGCAAAACTCGGTCAAGCTCAAAAAGTAACATTTTGTAGGAGACAGTGAAAACATTCTGAAACTTTCAAATGTGCGTGAATATCATTATTTCCATACAAACTTTATTGGGAATTTTCTGTCTTTATCATTGTTTTTGCGTTTTTTGTTTTGTGCATAGATAATTTTTAGGATGATGGACTTCACTCTTTCTTACCCTGAAAGGAAACAATTTTGTTTTAGTCATGTTTAAATGGTATTTATTTGTTAAACTACTTGACAACAAAACCATAAGACATATTTTCCTCTTAGTTTACTTTCCAAAAATGATCCCCGGGCCTTTAATCAATGCAAATATCAAAGTCTTACACATATTTGTATACGCATATACCCGTTTAATTATAATTTCCATGTTAAAGGTTAAAGGTTATACAGAAAAAACCTGATTTAAAGAACATGGAAACGACAAATATAAGATGGCTAAGATTCTACTTATAATTGTTGTTATGGCTTTTAACCTTCACGTGAATCGTTATTTTCTTATTCTGTAACCAAGTGAGCGGCTGCGCGGACTGGATCACTAAGTTGTCACCCACCCCACTTCCGGTGGCCCTGAAGGTGATTTTTCATGGTTTCCCATTTTCACACCAGGCAAATGCTGGAACTGTACCTTAATCAAGGCTTCCTCCTTACCAATCGTAGCCCTTTTCTATGCTATCGTAGCCATAAAAATTACCTCTGTCGGTGCGACGAAAAATAAATAGTAAAAAATAAGTCTTGTTCTATTGAGCTGGATTACTTAGACCTGATGTTTAGCCTAGATAATACCCCTGATAACACTTCCGCACATATTGTTGTGGAAGCTTTTGCACATTTTAAAATTTAATTGCACTGATTGGTAACGGACTGTGGTAGCAATACATAAGTTAATACAATAGCATGTATAACTGAACACGCGCAAACACACAGTGAGTTTTATTCGTACTCTACTTGATTACAAATGACACGGAAGTAATCTTAGGTCCATCTAGTGAGAGGGTTTCGGGGCTAGCCCAGACTTAGCTGTAGACTTGACCGGTTTTTGCACAGAGATCATCAATTTCTGCCCGTATATAACCGAGCTGAGAAGAATTCTGCTAATCTCCATGTATAGGCCTATAACCCAATGTCCATGCGGTACCTACGTAAGTTCGAGCTGCTCTTCTGAATGTGTACCGGGTGGTACACTTCCATGGCGCTAATTCAAACTTTGCGCCAGTTGAAACTCCCCTACTGGAGGAAGTCTGAACTTTATCTACTGCGTAAATTTTCAAGTTTCTCAGAAGATGTCACTACTTGTAAATTTTGAAGTTTTTGAACTGGGTCGTTTTCGATGTATTTTTGTTTTGCCTGTAGTAAGAAGTGTGGATATTCTCTTCCAGATGGCACTACTGAAGAAATACAATTATGCACCCTAGTGTGAAGTGAAAGAACTATGTTTTTGAAGAAATTTTGGGTTTATAAGTTTGTTCTTTGTTAAATTTCTTTCAGTTATTGTTTATGTTGGCAATATTAACCCCTTCCTTCCGCCAGGTTTGAATTTAGCCAATCCCGAATTTCTTTAATTAATTTATGACCAATCAGGTGTATCTTCTTCAACTTGGATATGTTGCTTAACCCTAACCAATAAAATTCTTGTGGGAGTGTGTTCTCATTCCTGAAACGCCTCGAACTTTCCGCGAGGGTTTATAAACTGCTGATTTTCGGGTCTCCGCGCCACTTCAGTAACATCTATCAGTGCATAAAGTACGTAGCAGGGGGCGGGAAGCGCCTCTTTCTTCGGGCAGCAGTTCAACCACAAGGTAATGGCCGTTTAATAACTTCTTTTCTTGCTAGCTCAGCAGTTTAACTCTCGGGGCCGGTCCGAAGCTTTTACACCATGTAACCTTTCCCCTAAAATGTAAAGACACTTAGTATCTATTCTATCTTTTAAACTACATATTGGGATAGAGAGTGCTTAACCCTCTCGAGCTCCCACTCATATTGCATTGAGGTGAACTTATTTTTCACAACCGTTTCTTCCTTAACGTAATGTAAATTGTTTCCTTCTAAAAGTCACCTCTTTAGTATGGGATTAGCCCTTGCAGTAACGGCCTAGTGCCAAGTAGGTTTTATATAAAGTGTATTAGGAGTGCAGCTTCGCCTCCTTTCAAATTGGTATTGTCGAGGCCATGTAATATTTCTGTTTCTTTACTTAATAGGCCTCAGTAGGTTGGGTATTTTTACCCCTGTTTTCATGTCCTTGGAGGACAACTTGAAAGTGGAGTTTGGTGTGGCCTTGGATAGGCTCGTACTTAAGAGCAGGTTGCTCTTTCTAAAAATTGTGTTTTCTGCGCGCCTCGAGGAGGCTTTACTGTGTAATTGGGAGCAAGTGCTCCTGGGCATGATTGGGGTCTTCTGCCCCTTTGTTGAATTCTGTATATCGTAAGGTTGGGCTTATAGCTCAAGAATTAGGTGTCTGGCTCTCGGAGCCCAAATCCTGTAATCATTGTAATTGTACATTTTCGAATTGTGTTTCGGCTACTGAGTACCTGTTCTATTTGTTATTTCTTAATCTTTAAAAGAAAATATAACCTTGTTAAATTTTATCTTAACTTTAATTTTGTATTTTGGGACCTGTTCACCCCCGCACCTTCTTTCACCTCTGCTGTTCCACAGATACCTCGGAACAGAATGCAAGAGCCAAAATCTGCCACCAATCGAGGAAGTAAGGAACCAACTGGGACGTCAGCTACAGTCATCCTGCAATCTACTGCTGCACTTTTTATAACACGAGCGGATATTTCGCCTGCACGACTCTCTTTGCCTGATCCTCCATATCGATGCAGACCTGAGGTGTCCTCATTTCCACATTCGGAATAATTTTGTAGTGGTACTGAAATCTTTCTATGGGCTGCCTGGCCGAGGCGGTAAAGGCGTGCTCGGTTTGCCCGGAAGGACGTAGGTTCGAATCCCCGTCAGGAAGTCGTAAAATTTAAGAAACGAGATTTCAACTTTCGGAGGTGCATATGGCCCTGAGGTTCACTCAGCCTACATCAGGTTAATTCCTGGGGGCAAAGGCGGCCGGGCGTAGAGCTAACCACTCTACCCCATCACGTGCCGAGGTTAACAATGGTGGAAGACTTTACCTTCCACTCCTCCAAGGGCCTTCATGGCCTGTACGGAGGTGACTTTGCTTTGCTTTGCTTTGCTTTGCTTTACTGAAATCTTTCACTTGCACGGACATTCCATCGCTTACAAATGGCGGACAGTGCATAGACGCAGAATACGAGGCTCGTGGCGAACGTGGATTTAGCAGGTGAATATTCGTAGTGTGGCAGCTCAGAGTGTATAACATTATCTCTACTAGTGCAGTGGTTCTGAGTGAGTGTTAGTGAAGTGATTGGTGAAAGTAAAAGGCAAGAAATCCAATAAATTAATAATGCCACGCAAGGTGAAGCAAGTGCCAATGGAAGCCATAGTTAAGCAGGCCGTACAGGAAGCGCTGAGCAGCAAGGAGACACTTGGCACGCTTGCCAACCTTATCCAGGACCAGGTAACAAAGTCAGTTGTTGATCAATTAAAAGAAACTATCAATTTTAATACGAGTGTAATTGAAGAACTTAGGAGGGCTCTAGAGGAGCGGGACAAAACAATCAGTGATTTAAAAACTGAACTGCAGGATAAAACTGACTGTTTAGAACAGTATCAGAGAAGGCAGTGCCTACGTGTGTTCGGTATACCGGAAACTGCGGACGAGAACACTGACAATTTAGTTCTTGACATTGCGAAAGAAATCGGGGTCAGTCTTTCTGTGGATGACATTGATAGGTCTCACAGGGTTGGGAAAAACCAGAATGGGCGTCCGCGACCTATAATCGTAAAGTTTGTCTCATACCGTAAGAGGAACGCTATGTTCACGAACAAAAAGAAACTTAAGGGCACGAATAAAACCATCCGCGAGGACCTAACTCCAGCAAGACTCCGACTTCTTCAGGACGCTGTCGCAAAATTTACCGTCCAGAACGTATGGTCTAGAGACGGGATTGTATACGTAAAACAAGGGAACCGTAAAATAGCCATAACTAATCGTTCAGATTTGAACAGTATTCGCTAGTCACGAGCAGACTCTGTGTAATATAAGGACCGCCATAGTTATTTTAGTTCACTTAAGTTAATTTTCCACATAGTTGTAGTTTTGATTAGGTGATAATCTTATAGTTGTAGTAGGTACTTCTTACTATCAGTTGTCATCATTTAACTTTCAAGTTGGCAACATTTAGCAACCAGGAAACAAATGTCTCTAATTTCAGCCTCCTTTCACCACTGTCCCAGGCAGGTCATTACCCCGTCGTGCCAGCCCCCTCGCAGAATACCGCTAACCGTCTCAAAGACATTCTTGCGCCCTACCCTACTTCTCTACAAATAGCACATGTCAATACACAGAGCATTGTCCCACATTTCTCAGAATTCTCCGAAATATTTTCAACCTGTAATCTGCATGCTATAATGATTTCAGAGTCATGGCTGCGTCAATCTATACCTTCAGCGCTGGTTAAAATGAGTGGATACACTTTAATTAGGAACGACAGAGAGGGAAAGCCTGGAGGCGGAGTCGGAATATTTATACGCGATGATTTGAAATACAAGGTAATATTTAAATCGCCAAGTGAATACTCTCACAGAGCGGAGTTCTTGTTTGTAGAAATCGAAATTCGTGGTACGAAGTGTTTACTCGGTGTAGTGTACCGCCCACCGAAGACTGGAAACATCACCGATTTAGAAGAAGCGCTACAGGATTTAATATTCAGGTATGAACATATGATTTTAATGGGAGACTTCAACACTGACCTGAAAAATGAAACCACTGAGACTAGGCGACTGACATGCATGTTTGAATCAATTAATATGACAATTCTGCCCTTGCAACCCACACACCATGTTGCAAACTCGCACACACTCCTCGACCTAATCATTGCAAACAATAATGACCGTATATTGACACATGGACAGATGCCTGTGCCAGGCCTTTCCCGCCATGACATGATTTACGCTGCATACTCTTTAAAATGTCCAAAATACAGGCCTAAGATAATCAAATACAGGGATTTCAAAAATTTGAACGACGAAGCTCTCATTGAGGACGCTCTGAGCACACCATGGCACACAATTCAGTATATAAAGGACATTGACGACAAAGTATCTCATTTTAACGAACTTCTCTTAACTTTATACGACAGACATGCCCCATTACGTACTGCTCGAGTAAAGCGACCCTCTAACCCGTGGCTCAATCAAGAAATTCGTGATAAAATGAAAGATAGGGACTCAGCCTATAGCTACTACGTAAAACATCCAGCGCAGGAAAATTTTGAGAATTATAAAAAACTTCGAAATAAAACCACGCAGATGATAAGAAACGCTAAAATACGCTACTCGTACGAAATTTTAAATACACATGACTCTGCTGTTGCATGGAAGACTCTCCGAGATATGGGTCTAAGTAAAACGAAGACAAAGGACAGTAACTGTAATGTACCTTTGGATGATCTGAATGAGTATTTTAGCTCAAGAAACGTCCAGATGAACGGAAATACCAAGAGAGCCACTATTGACAGAATATTTTCAAAGGGAAAGCATGGTGGTGAAACATTCTACTTCTCTCACGTGACTCCAGGTGATGTAAAGAGCGCCCTTAATGACATAAAATCAAAGTCTACTGGACACGATGGAATAAACCTGTCCCTTTTAAGAAGAATTCTAGACATCATTCTTCCTACAATAACGCATATTATTAACACCTCTCTTATGACGGGAATCTTTCCTGGGAACTGGAAAAATGCCATCATCCGACCCTTGCAGAAAAACAGTACCCCCACAACCCTTGACGATTACCGCCCTATTAGTATTCTCCCTGTACTAGGAAAAGTACTGGAGAAACTAGTACACAAACAAATGACAGCCTATCTCTTACATCATAACTTACTCGACAGATATCAATCAGGGTTTAGATCGAACTACAGTACCAGCACAGCATTAGTAAAAGTAACTAACGACATTCAGCTAGCAATGGATAACGGACAAATGACAATTCTTACTCTTCTCGACCTCACAAAGGCATTTGATTGCGTAGATAAAGACATTTTACTAGCTAAATTAGAAATGATGAAATTTTCTAATAATGTATTATGCTGGGTACGTTCCTATCTCAGTGGACGTAAACAATGTGTGTCAGTGGGAGACAATGTGTCTAGGTGGCGAAATACTGAGATGGGGGTAGCACAGGGTGGGGTGTTATCACCACTTCTGTTCTCCCTATACATGAATGACCTATCAGAACAACTGACGAACTGTAAATATCACTTATACGCTGATGATATCCAATTGTTTATTCATACCAAGCCGAATGACATACAAGAAGCAACCATGAAATTAAACGAAGACTTATTTAACATTAACGAATGGACTAGTAGCCACTGCCTGAAAGTAAACCCATTAAAATCGCAAGCCATCATAATAGGATCTAGAAAAGCGCATGCCAAGTTAGAAAGCATCAACGTACCGGTTGTCAAGATCAATGAAACACCTATAGCACTGAAAGACTCCGTTAAGAACCTTGGAATAATTTTTGATAAGTATTTAAGTTGGTCAGAGCACGTAACAAAAATTTGTCAACGTGTATTCGGTTCATTACACTCACTATACAAACTGAGAGATTTTCTACCTGTCAAAACCAGGAAACTGCTCATTCAAGGACTAATACTACCAATATTTGATTATGGTGATGTAGTCTATAACAACATAAGTTGTTCACTTGGTTCTAAACTTCAACGGGCGCATAATGCCTGCATTCGATTCATTCTAAATGTTCCGCTCCATTCCCACATCAGCCCATTCCTCCATCAGCTGTCCTGGTTAAGATTATGTGATAGACGTAAATACCATGCTGTTTCTCTTCTTCACAAAATACTGCGAACAGGTAAACCACATTATCTGAGAATAGATTTCAACTACCTCTCTCCCTCAAGCAGAACACCCTCAAGGTCATCAGTACAAACCCTGCTGTCCATCCCCACTCATCACAGTAGTACGTTTAACAAGTCATTTGTACCGGGGACCATACGTTCCTGGAATTCTCTCCCGGCTGAAATTAGAGACATAAGCAACCTAAAGCTATTCAGAAGAATGTGCTGGAAATTTTACCTACACTCAGATTGATTTACTCTTAGAAGTACCCTTAAATTTTAGATTATTAAGTTAAATGAATAAAATATCAATGTAAGGTTAGAAACATTATAGTTTATATTTTTCGAGATATAGCTCTAATAATAGTAATTATTATAAATTAATTTTAAAATGTTAAAATGATTTTTATGATGCTTTTACATTTCATACAAATTACATTTCACATTAACTTTAAATTATAATTAACTTATTTTTTAAGTAGTTATAATGTTCAGTATATTATGTTTATACAGGTGCATAATTATATGGTTTGGCATAATAGCAGGCTTCATAGCCTGAGCCCCGCCATGTACAGAAAGACATTAATAAATAAATAAATAAATAAATATTGGATATTCAAATGTCACTTCATTGTCATGTTCATAATAAAATGGGTCATTTCTGAGTGAAATCTTGTTAGCTTCCAGTTCTCTAAATACTGTATCAGGGGCTGCCTAGCCAAAGCGGTAACAGCGTTTTCGGTTCACCCGGAAGGATATGGGTTCGCTCCCCGCCAGGAAGTCAAAAGATTTAGAAACGAAATTTCCACTTCTGCGGAGACTTCTGAGGTTTATCCAGCCTACGTCAAAAATGATTATCACGTTCATCTCTGAGCGCAAAAGTGGCCGTTCATACAGCTAACCACACTACCCACTTGTTAGGTACCAAAATGAGTAGGAAAATGTAACGTAAATGTTAATCTTATAGCAGTAATATAGTATTACTTGAAGTAATTCCACATACTGTATATGAGTCGATTATCTTTGTAAGTACAGAAGATATAATGAGTAGCATTTTGTAAATAATATAAATGTATTAAGGATGAGCTGTATGTTTAATAGAAAAATTGTACAATGCTGTATTTTAGGAAAATGTCTTCTCTTGTTAATTAAAAATTTAGTGCTTGATAATGTATTTCTGTGTACCATTTCCCACCGAGGCAGACACCTCACTTGCAAATAAAGTGATCTTGATTTGATTTGATAAGTACCGAGGTCACGGATAGTTGATGTGACGGGCTGAGTGGCTCAGAGAGCTGAGACGTTGGCCTTCTGAACTCAACTTGGCAGGTTCGATCCTAGCTAAGTCCGTTAGTATTTGCAGATGCTCAAATACGCCTGCCTCGCTCGTGTCGGTAGATTTACCGGCACGTAAAATAACTCCTGCTGGATTAAATTCCGGTACCTCGGCACCTCCGAAAACTGTAGAAGTAGCCTAGTTAGTGGGACGTAAAGCCAATAACATTATTTATTATAGTGGATGCCTTTAACTTCCACTCCTCTAACGACCTTCATGGATTGCACAAAGTTGGTTTTACTTTGCACTTAGTTTCATATATAAATAAATTAAATAAGTAAATAAATAAATAAATAAATAAAGGAAGCAAGCACGTAACGTGCTTGGAGTGTTAGACGTCCTAATTCCATTTTCTGGTTTATAGGATGTTACACAATCAAATTTCGGGAAAGAAATTTAAATTTAACGGTGTTTAAATGAATAATAATAATAATAATAATAATAATAATAATAATAATAATAATAATAATAATAATAATAATAATAATAATAATAATAATAATAATAATTCTGCGACTGTGATAATGTGCCTCAGACCATCCAGCACGTTGTTATGGACTGGCCAAAAAGAAGATTCAATGGATCCATTAAAGAATTACATAGTGCCTCTACAGAAGCAGTGGACTGGCTGAAAAGACTGGACATTAAGTTTTGAATGCTGACTTGTAAAACACATACTTATTTTAAAATATGTATTTATATGTACTTATAATGTATCCTTGTTTTGCCATACGAAATAATAATAATAATAATAATAATAATAATAATAATAATAATAATAATAATAATAATGTTCTTTCCTTTACGTCCCAATAACTACTCTTTTACGGTTTTCGGAGACGCCGAGGTGTCGGAATTTAGTCCCGCAGGACTTCTTTTACGTGCCAGAAAATCTACCGACACAAGGCTGACGTATTTGAGCACCTTCAAATACCACCGGACTGACCAGGATCGAACCTGCCAAGTTGGGGTCAGAAGGCCAGCGCCTTAACCGTTTGAGCCACTCAGCCCGGCGGTGTTTAAATGAGAAAGCCTTCTAAGCAAATTTAATACTACTACTACTATTACTACTACTAATAATAATAATCGTCTTCAGCTTATCCCAGGTATTTCTGGGGTCGCCGGAGCCACCCAGGCTCATTGTGATTTTTGGCTGAGGATTTAAGGCTGAATGCCCTTTGTGACGCCACGTGTTTTCTGAGATGAAAATGTCAACCCAGAATCGTCCGGGATTCAAACCTCATCCCTCCGGGTGAAAGTCAGCAATGAAGAGAAGACGATTACAGAATTTATTGTACGGTACAGTTCCTGGTCCGAAGGTGTGCCAAATCCTCTCTGCTCCTCAGTTACATATTTCTCTGACCACTGGAGTGGCGCTTCCCATTAGCCTACCATGAAGTGGCATACATCTAGTGTTCCACGGGACTTGGACTAAAAATCCAATATTTCGTAAGCATCTTCTTCTTCTTCTTCCTCTTCTTGCGTTCCGGCCTTGTAAGGACCACGTTACAATTTCAATTGTTCCTCCTTAGTTGTTCTTTCCTTTTCTTCCAGTATTCTTTCATGGTTTCACTGTGTTTCTTTTTCCTGTCCTTCAGTCCACTTTGTGCCTGTTTTGCTTTCCTTCCTCCCTTGGAATCCTTCCATTTGTATTCGTTATTATCCATCGTACGTTAAATACATATACGATATAAAATAACAGAAATAACATACTATTAACGTTTGTTGTGTACAGTTTTTTGATAGATCTAATTTAACGAATATATTTGGGAATAATATTCCATTAAACGCTAACTCCAAGTGATACCTTGACGTCATATGCACGTGATAACAAAATCCTGAATGAGTAGGTTATAAATATGTAATTTGTTTGAAATATGTCTAGCAGTTTTCCAGTTTTAGGAAAAAAAAAAAGAGATAACCTCACCAATGCACTAGGTTTAATTCTCCCTCAGTTCGATGGTAGGTGAACAACTGTCGCTCGTGGAAATCTGGAAATCTGCTAAGTTCGTGTCGGTAGATCTGCATTTACATAAATGAATTCTTGGGGCACAAAATATTCGGCTCCTCGACTTCTGCGGAAACCTTAGGATGTAAAAAAAGAAAAAAGAAAAGAAAAACATTATTAAAAGCACCCCCAGAAGCCCTATATGCTATTAGCATCGCTCTCGAAATGTCTTCTTAATCTGTCCGCGTTCTAGCTGGCCTCACATTCAGAAGCATTCTCAAACGCCCTGGACGTGGACTGTGTTTCTAAGCTTTGAAAAATGATTTTTACAGGGTAGATTGTTATTATTGGTCATAGTAAAAGGTACCAAATCTCATGTGTCACAATATACCCACTGACACTTAACTAAGTTCCAGTTAACGGTACGTTATGCCACTTAATCAGCGAATTCGTAGACTGCGAAGGAAAACATGTACGAAATATATTGTGCGTAGTATCACATTTCTTGAATAAGACTCCCATACATACGGAGAAAATATGGCAGAAATTAAGACAGTTAAGAATTATGACAATATTTGAAGACAGCACAATATCTGGGGACACCCAGACAGGACAAATATGTAAATACCATATGGACGTATTTGAGAAAAGGAATGTCACTCACTAAATTCTGATCATATGAGTTACGGATTTTTGAAAGTGTTAACAGAAGAGAGATTTAAGCGCAGGCCATATTAAATATTCAGATAAGATGACTTATGATGTTATTACCTGAGCCTAAGAGGCAAGGGAGTGGCGAGAAAATACAGCAGAAAACGGATGTGGAGGGGAAATACAGTGACAATTACAGCATACGCCAGAAAACAATTACGAAATGAAATAATGGTCTACACACCGCGGCACTGTTCAAATATTAACAACCAATTCAGAAATAGATTTCCATTAAGGCTGGCAGATGTCCATTCTGGTACATGTATATTTTGTGGAAGAGTAAAATCACTGCTTCGGTTTTCTATAAACCCCAGTCATTTCCGGGATTTTGAAATGGTATGGACCTTAAAACCTACATCTGGACAGGTGGATTTTAAATATTAAGTTTGGTTAAAATATTTCCAATAGTTTTTCAGCTATAAGAAAATAATATGCTGTACACGCACCCGCTTTTGGGCAAAACCTCCCGTTAATGGTATCTCCCTTATTAATCTTCCTATCGAAAAGGTGCACATGAAAAAATAGTTTTAGAAATCGGTTTCAGTAAAGGCCGGTAGATTCCCATTATGGTTGGTCATGTATAATTTGTGGGAATGTAAGGTTACTGTGTCGATCTTGCTATAAACCCCCAGTCCATTCAGGGATTTAGAAATAATATTGGCCCTTAAACCTACGCAAGGACACGTTTATTATAAATATAAAGTTTGGTTGAAGTATATCCTCTAGTTTTCTAGTTATAAAAATTCAGACAAACAGACACCAAAGCTAAAAAGTATGTAGATGGTCATTATTCCACCTGAAACGGATAACTGTACGAAACTTTTACGAAAATAATCAATGTACAGACACGCGGTCGTTACGATTTTATTTATGTAGATAAAACTAGGAATCAGTAATAAATTCCATCATTTAACGTAATGTTTTTGAAAATATTTAAATTAAATTTAAATTTTACGTCAATAATTATTATATAATAGAATCCGTCTTCTTGGTTGAATGGTCAGCGTTGAAGCCTTCGGTTCAGAGGATCTCGGGTTCGATTTCTGGGTGGTCGGGATTTTAATCGCGTCTGGTTAATTCCTCTGACTCAACACACTGCTGTTCATACACACACAACACGTCGCACTACGGTCCAACACAATAGCACACAATAGTAAATAAAGTACATCGGTCTTCATAGGGTTGTAATCAGGACGGGTATCCGGACGTAAAACAGGGCACAGTCCACATGTGTGGCACATTTGCACCCGCCAGGTGTGGAAAGAGCGATGGTAACGGAAGGAAAAATAATGTATTTCTTGATTTCAGAAGTGTGTACAATATCTCCTTTCTGTAATGAAGATAGTGTATACTTAAGAAATTGAATATTAAAGAATATTTCTTTTATTGTAAAATTTACAATTCTTCATAATGATCATGAAATTACTAGATTTCGATGCTTGCTATAATTTAAGTGTTTGATTCCTATTTATTGCTGTGGGTGAACTAATCCGTCCGCAATATAGGTGGGACCTCTTCTCAACGCACCGACATTCGCATCTGTGTAACAGAGCGTTAATCCCAGATATAAACCGAGCTTATAAATGTGGATAAATGATGACCACTTTATCATCTTACAGCGGCTGGGGTAATTCAATTGCGTCTACCTACCACGCTACTAAACTCCACTTAGAAAACGAAGAGTAGGCTATATCATGCAACTCACCGTTTGTTTTTACATTTAGCAAGGGAAACAGTACGACCTTGAGTTCTTATCCTCCTTTATTACAACGCAAAAAGTGGATTTTAACGACCTGCTCATATGCTGATATTAATGACATATTAAAAGCATGGACAGAAACCGTTAATGATCTGCATAAGCTGCACTGTGCAAACCATTAATTTACAGATCGCCCACTCCCACAGTGATATAGACAAGGATCTGAGATTTTTCTTGTTTGAGTAGATGAAATTTAACGTCGTGGCTCAATTTTATTTTGAAAAAATATTTCGACTTTGGCACGGTCTGTAAATGGGAGAAAATTGTATTCATGAGCTGGCATTTTAAATAGTCTGCGGATAAAAAAAGAGTTAAATGTAGCTTTAAATGCACAGTTAAATATGTTGAACGTTCAGCAACATATTTTGTTCCAGCTAATAGTTCCTCTTCCGCTTGAAAGTGAACAAATGTAAGAATGTAACTTGTTTATGAACATTTGAAAAGTATGACGTTTGCATGAAGTCGTAATGTTAGTTTCTGAAAGTTTGAAAAGTATGACGAGGTTTGCATTAAGTCAGAATATTCGCAAGACAGTGAATAATTCATGGATTAGAAGTAATGTCAAATGATTGTAAGAAATGAATCTATACATCAATCTTAAATAATTAAACTGCTAGAGTATTTTGATTTTCCAGTATTTGCTATCCTATTTAAAGCTATATCTTCTCCTTTCAGGTCTGAGTTCTTTTATCTTTCAATTGATTTACTGCTGTGTGACTATATTGTCAAATTATTCAGTGCATTATTGACGGTACGTATTTTTAAGAGTATCATTATCGTAGACGCGTGTTACAGGAGAATGCGATACAAGCATAATCATCGCTATGGCGATAACTTAACAACAGGCCAGCAATCGGCCATCTAGTGAAACTATAAATGAACCTCTAAATTAGTACTGAGGTATGTTTAATAGAATTATTAGCGAATCTTAGTTGGTCAATACGTGACGTTCAAGATTAATTTGGATAATTGACCAAATTAAATAAGAGTAATAACATCCACTTGCTCAAATTAATTCAGACATTTTTCACGTGTTGACCCACGGAAAAACCCAAGTGATTATTTTAATGTCCGGCCCCATGGCTAAATGGTTAGCGTGCTGGCTTTTGGTCACGAGGGTCCCGGGTTCAATTCCCGGCAGTGTCTGGAACTTTAACCATAATTGGTTAATTCTGCTGGCCCAGGGGCTGGGTGTATGTGTCGTCTTCTTCATCATTTCATCCTCATCACGACGCGCAGGTTGCCTACGGGTGTCAAATCTTAAGACCTGCACCTGGCGTGCCGAACATGTCGTCGGACACACTCGGCACTAAAAGCCAAACGCAATTTCAAATTTTCAATTGTTTTAATTCAAACGATTCTACACTAGATATTTATGGTTTCTAAATACACTACGAAAAGAAATATGTGTTAGTTTGAGAAAATTTCCTTATTTATATTGAACTAAGTTTGTATAAATTATCGACATGTCTAGATGGATGGCTTCTGTGGTTTCTAGATGTGACCCACATCTGAAGTTTGAGTGTGACAACTCTGTACTAGAAGCTGCAATATCCCTACTTCGCATACGTAACATCTGAAGAATTTTATTTCAAATCGCCGGGAAGGTTTTGCTTCATGTGGAAGAACAGTTCTAAGAGTATTCCATAAGACTGGCTGAGATAGATCAGTGGATTACAGTGCATGCCAATACGTTCAGTATGTCTACCCAAAGATTCGCGAAAGAAGTGAGTCGAATCTCAGTGGAAACCATTTGTGAAGTCGCTTTCTGCGGTTTGCACTTTCATTTCCATGAAAATGTCAGGACAGTGTCTTTCTCATAGAGCATGGCTGATTCATTTCCATGAGCTATCCCTGTTTCTTGCAGAAGTTCAGACTAGAATACATATTATAATTGAAGCATTTATTGACACATACCACACTGCCATCAGCTTCTAAATTAATAGCAGAAATATAGGCTACGCTTCTGATCAAAATAGTACGCAATATTCGGAAAGAGCAGATGAACAAAACACGCCATAATTTGATATATCGGGAACAACTGCTACCCCTACTTACTTAACATTCAAGTAAGGGCGTATTTTCGGTTCTAGAAACAATTTCAATATACAGATACGTATCATAGGAGCTCGTGAGCAATTTGCGGAAAGATGGGTACAGTTTTTTTTAACTTTATTTGAAATATAAATAAGTATAAATAAATATTTCCAAATTCTATCCGAAGTTCTACGATATTTTACATTTGCCTTTATAATTATTTGTTTTCTCTATTCTCAAATTGCAGCGCATCTTATCTGAAACCATTTTGTGCCTTCTTTATGAGTTTGTAATGCTTACCTGACTTCAGAAATCCGTCATTATGTAAGATCCTTCTCTTCCTTACGCACCGTTTCGGGACATTTTCGAAGTGTTTTTACTTCAACACCATTGTTTGTCATCCTTCTCGTGGACTTGAAGACTCTATTCTTTGGGACTTTCCTCTGAGTATATAGTAGTAGGCCTACATGTGTCTGCTTTATTCCCTGAAGCTTTCCTGTACTTATTCATCTCCAGACATATTTCGTTTTGTGTGTCCTTGTCCAATCAACACTTAATATCCATACAGTTCTCAAACATTTCCTGAATTCAAAGTCAACTGTATTTTAAGTGCCTGTTACCCATAACTTCCCAAGTGTAACGAAGAAGAATGGCTTTGTAGCTGCTAATCCCGTAGCAACACGGTAATCATGTCAGCACTTCATATTCCTTTTAAAACATCTTCCAAATCGACCCTACATTGCCCATTACTTTTTAAAACCATTTTGCCCTGATTTCAATTCTTGCATTGAAATAACCTATTGCTATAATGTCTTTGCTATTAATAATAATAATAATCGTATGGCCTCAGCTACCGTGTGCAGACATTTCAATTTGACGCCATCTGGCTGTCTGCTCGTCAATTTCGACGTTCCGTTTTACTCTAGGCCCCCACTAGATGGCAGACCGAGTAAACCGAAACTCTCTTGGGCGTCTATGGCTGAGATTTAATGAATTTTGTCGGGTAAACACCAAATGTGTCACCAGAGATTTTTTACATGCCGACATCGTACGACATGGAGTGTCGAATGGACTTTTTTCCGCCCTTCAAAAATCCGACTACCTCTGCCGTGTTTGAACCCGCTATCTTGGGATCCGGAGGCCGACACTCTACCGCTGATCCACAGAGAAGCCATCTTTGCTATTGATTCCTACTCATTGTCTCCCTAATGTCCCCCTTTTAGCCCTTCTATACGGATAAAATTGTCCATTAAATCCAATGCTAGATTATTTGGCGGGTCACACTAACAGTGAAAAGAAAGATAAAACGCTTGAAAATGACTTAGCGAAGATTGAAGATATACCAGAGAATAGTACCGCATGCCATCAGCATGTTTTACATTATTGTAGTGTGTACCCGCAATTTATTAGAACACACCTAATCACCTCTGTTATTAAATAAAATATAACAGAACATTAGTTTCATCTTGTATGCTGTGTATCACCTTCCACTGGGGACGTCAAAGTGCAACAAGAAATAAACAAATGGCCATCCCTTCGTTGGTGATACAGGTAGTCCATAATTTTTCAACAGGAAGATAACACGAATTCGTCGATGTTGGAAGATAGCATTTTCCCATTCACGAATGAGAGAATAAGACAGATTTTTACGACGCCGTTCGTCGTCACTCCAACGCTGCTGTCACATGGTAAAAATAAAGTTTCCTGATCGCCAAACAATTTGCAGATGAGCATTTGATCGTTGTCGGCAGTTGCGAACATGGAGTAATGATATACTTTCCCGTCAGGGTGGTAGCTGACAAGTGTTAGAAGCAGAAGATAACGTTTCGGACATCATCATTGAACAGAATCGCGTGAAATGATACAGTTTCTGATCTGACAGTGCTTTGGTTATTGTGTGGAGAAGGCTTGCGAACATGTCTCACACACTACGTGTACCGGAGGCCCTAATTGCAAGAAGAGAATTTTCCACGAATACGAAGGTTCCTTTCATGCCTTCAGAAAGAAACAGAGTTATAGGGATCTTTACCCTCCCAAGGGCTCGCAGCAGACAAACCTTATTCCATGACAGATGGGCTGATACAAACTACAGTACTCACAATTTTAGAGGGCCAGGTTCAGAGGTTTTAATTTCGTTTGGCTATTTCTAGTCGGGTGCAGCCCTTGCAAGACAGACCCTCCGATGAGGGCGGGCGGCTTCTGCCATTTGTAGGTAACTGCGTGTTATTGTGGTGGATAATAGTGTTATGTGTGGTGTGTGAGTTGCAGGGATGTTGGGGACAGCACAAACACCCAGCCCCCGAGTCACTGGAATTAACCAATGAAGGTTAAAATCCACGACCCGGCTGGGAATTAAACCCGGGACCCTCTGAACCGAAGGCCAGTAGGCTGACCATTCAGCCAACGAGTCGGATAAGTCCAGAGGTGATTTAAGATGACCGCGTAGTTTGGGAATCACTGATGATCTTCTAATGTCTCTAATAGGTGAAAATGACCTAACTTTCCTTCGAGAGAAAGCTGCCAGAGTACCGTTGCAAGCAAGGGTGAACATGTACTTACTCTAGGATGGTACTTTATTGCAAGCGAGCCGCAGACTACGTGAATAAAAATTTCAATGAAACTTTCTCATAGCGACATTGGGTGAAATGGACCCATTAGTTGGCTGCCACGATCCCCTGACTTGAATTTCATGCTTCGTTGTTCATAGACTCGAGGACGAATATTTGCTTCAAGGATGTATACGGGCAAATCCACATGGGTGAAGTATGCAAGCAGCGTTGATTCGTTACTTTCGTCTGAGAGTAAATGATAGATACGTTGTAAACCTACAGTAGAAACCACCATGAAATTCTCTGTATCAGTCTGAAACATTGCCAGCTGCTTGAGTCGAGATGTGTAAAGATAACTGTCCACAGTAAACAACTTTGTTCTTACAACACTTGCCGCATGTAAGACCCATAAAGCAACTAATGAAAAAAAAAAGAAGATATTTTCAGTTTTGGGTTATAATGCCAATATGGGTATTTCGTGAATCATTTTGTTTCAAATATACATATGATGTTATCATAGATCTATTATATCTAAATAGCAGTGGTATTAGCGATAATGTAGAAGATCGTGAATTTAGCAATTGCTATGGAATGGAATTGCAGAGCTTGATATTTCGGGCTTTCAAGATTAATTATAAAGCCAATTATTTTAATTAGGTGTACTAGTTTAGTGTGTAACGTCATCCAGATCGAACATTCGCATGCTTTCGGCATAATACTCCTATAAATACCTGCAGTGTTCATTTCTGAATATAATGGCGGCCTGTTGGAAAGTTGGGACTTTTTAAATCCTGTCCCTGATTTCGAAATTCGGTATTTCGAGGTTGGAGACTTCCTTGTGAGCTCGTGTACAGTAATGCACATGGTTAACTAAATATTAATAACAAGCATCTTTTGCTGTGAATTTTCTATTCAGATTATAACCTTGGTCCATTTTAGTTCGGTAATGAAGATCATATTTTTATTCAAAATGCCATTGCCCTTCTCTGGAGAGCTTTCCCATGCTCATGTTACTGGTAGTGACAGGTGTTTATTATAATACTTCAACAAGCATTAAATGTGAGTGATCACAGGTGTAACACTATCTTCTGACCAGGTATAAAGAGGCCCCCCATATCTGCTGGATCGTCTTTCAGCCCCTGTGTTGAGCTCATCAGTAATAACATTGATCACGGTGAGGACCGTATCGACCATGATCCGTAAGTAGCCTATTAGGACCGAACTTGTCCGATTAAAGCCGAGGGAAGTCGGCTTTAGAGAACATACAGCAGCTCTTCCATGCGTGTAGATCGGATCTAGAAAAGTCAAAGACACGGATAGCAAGACTCAGGTCAGAAACAGGACATTATTCTAGATACCAGAAAATACTTGTTACTTCTACAAACACGAATACTATAATTTAATTCACAGTTGCTGAACTCGGTGCGTAAAAATAATTTAAAACTGACAGTAATATCATTTTTAGCTATCAAATTAATTTCACATTCTAAATAAAATTTGAATTACTGAGTCTTTTCCACAACATTAGCTATTTAACCCGCCAGTGGTCCCTAGGTTTAAAGTAACGCGAGTGGTCGCGCGTTGAGCAAAATGCTCACGGTATGATACGATGTGTTTACATAATAAATACCAACCGATTCCAAGCGTAAATGTATTAAAACATTTAATAAACATAAGAATAAATCTCAAATGGTCATAAAAAAACCCAATAAACTACAAATAAAATTACAAATAGTAATAAATCTCAATTGGTTATGACTGTATCTGGAAAAATCTATTCCCAAATTTGTAAAATAGTGTGCGTCTTTCGCAATTCCCTTTACACAAGGAGGATGAGTCACTATATTTTCAGAACAAGTACGTATGCGTAGATTTCTTCTTGGTGGATGTCTGCCCCACTTTGTTACCTTGTCTTTCACTATATAAACATTGGCACTAAACATGAAATTCTCATTTACCTCAAACATATGTTGTTCGCCAGCTATAGATTTTTCTCCAGGTACGGTACCATCAGCACGTTCTTCTGGCTCGGACTGTTCAGTATCCGTAATATGTTCACTGTTTTCATTTTCACAGTCAGTGTGACTGTTTTCGTCCTCGAGCTGATCACTGGGAATTTCATCTATCCACGCTAAAATGTCACAACTTGAAGCCATCGTCACGCACTAATTACACAACACATGAATACAATAAGTTACAAAGAACTGTCTCAACTATGGAACAACATACAATAGCGAAACTATTACACCCACAGAAATGAGCGCAAACGTGAATGGTCGCGCATGAAGCAAAATGGCTCACCCTTGATAGTCGCTGATAATTCCTCCCTCAATGTCCCTTCTCAAGGTCACAGATGTGCGTTTCAGATGTGCATCAGCCCTTCTCTCAAAACTGCACTGTGAAGATACACCAGGGCTCAAGTTCGCATCTACACGCTGTTTTAAAGAGCAGATGATTTTCAATGACGATGCGAATTTTACTCATAAAGCGACCACTGGCGGGTATTAACAATGTAGCAAAAGGGGAAATTAAAGATAAGTGTTTCTAACAGGTCGATGTTAACCTGAGATGGTCACCCTTCCTCCCTTCTCTTCAGTAAAGAGCCGTGTAGATTGATTTCCAGGATATCTATATCAATTCTTTTTTCAAATAATCACTATTATCAATTTTTAATAAAAGCAGAATATTAACATAGGTTATCAAGCAGTATTATCACTCAACAAAGTATTATAACTCAACAGAGTTGCTTCTGTGGTTCATGGGTGGCATCTCCGACTTATGATCGTGAAGTCGAGCACGGCTGAATAATTCGATTTTTGAAGTGTGGGAAAATTTTTTGGCACCCCACAACGTTCTTTAAGCTTTTTAAAAATTAAATGCTAAAAGTCGCACTAACTCATATGGGTTTTAGGTGACATTGGTACAGAAGCAGGATAGAAAGTGAGGGCTGCCAGTGGTGAAGTTCGAACCCACTATCCCCAATGAACGCTTACAGCTACATGGCCTATACTGGAAGGTTT
The DNA here is from genome assembly GCF_040414725.1 of Anabrus simplex. Lineage (NCBI taxonomy): Eukaryota > Metazoa > Arthropoda > Insecta > Orthoptera > Tettigoniidae > Anabrus > Anabrus simplex. The sequence continues at coordinate 1,326,921,994 of NC_090265.1, read as the reverse complement.
ATCAATGAATTCATCATATCCAAACTGACATTAAAATCCCACCAAAATCGCTGAAACTGAATAAGGTTCTCTCAAAACAAAAACCAATACAAAATAAACAAAAACCCACACCGACATTCTTTTTTCAAGTCATTCATACTATTTGGCAGTCATATTATTTTTAGAAATATAATTAATTTCACATTCCAAATAAAATCTGAATTGCTGAGTCTTTCTCGCAACATTAGCAATTTAACAAAGTAACAACACACGTAACGGGTTTAACCTTAGCATTGCCTTAAATGTAATAATGGTGTTTCTTTATTCGCCTTGTCTTCGCCACCACCGTGGTCAGGATCAAAAACCGTTGTATATGTACTTCTAGTCATACTTAGCTACATTTGGGGCATCCTTTAATTCATTATCAGAAAGGTCAAACTCACCCTTAGAATATTGAAATCCTCCACATTTCTAACCTGCTACTGACACTTTCTTCCCACCGTCATTTATCGAAAACCTCCAGATTTAGTGGAAAACCACCACACAGACAACTCGCTCGGTATGTTGGCGTGTTAACTGTCTGTAGTGGCATACTCAGTGCCACTTGACAAAATTGATCCGTTGCCTACGAGATAAGTAATTAGTAATTACTAATCACGTAGGCAACGATTAATCTAAATCAGTTACAGGAATTGTCCAGTAGATAGCATCACTTCAGAGCGTCTGCAACTTGGTAACTGAGGCCGTACGATTATTATTATTATTATTATTATTATTATTATTATTAAAATAGTTATTCGTGAATGGCGATTGGTGTCTCAGTTCATGGATTAAAGAATTGTCAATTTTTAGAAAAGATTCCAGAGCTGTTAAAGCTAGGAGCAACGTATCTGTGAGGTCGGTCGTTGCAGAGTGGGCTTCGGCTGGTAAGACGTCTCTGCACTCCGACCGACCAACCGAGCAGAGGAGGGGTGGCCACGGCTGGTCCCCGCCGTCGGCTGTCCTGGGAATGCTTTTCCGTGGTTTTCCATTCTCCTGCAGTAAGGCGGATGCCGGGACAGTTCCTATTATAGGCCACGAACGCCAACGCTCTCACCTTCTCCACACATCTCCTTCAGCGTAACAAATCTCCTGGCCTGAGAGACAGCATCACCGTCTAGGAGGCCCGCCTCCTTCTTCAGGGAAGGAATGAAGACCTTTTAGTAGTAGTATCCTTCATCTTCATTTACTCAGAGAGAAAGAAACATATGGTGGGAGAATTTGCATTTAGGATGGAAGACATCGTGCGAAGTTGTACGTCTCCACACTGACAATATTTCAGATTGTCAATGCTAGGATTGAGATCAAAAGGATAGTGGTGATCTAATAACATGGTGAACGCCATAATCAAACTATTAAGAGAAATATTTGTAAATTGATGCTTTCACTTGACTTTTTTTTTTTTTTTTGCTAGTTGCTTTACGTCGCACAGATAGGTCATGGCGACAATGGTATAGGGAAGCCCTAGGAGTGGGAAGGAAGCGGCTGTGACCTTAATTAAGGTACAGCCCCAGCTTGCCTGGTGTGAAAATGGGAAACAAAGAAAAACCATCTTCATGGCTGCTGACAGTGGGGTTCGAACCCACTCTCTCCCGGATGCAAGCTCACAGCTGCGCGCTCCTAACCGCAAGGCCAACTCGCCCGGTGTGATTGACGCTTTAATCTTTTGGGTGTTTGCCGTGTCAAAGGAAATAAAGATAAATTCTTTATGTTCCGTGGAGACTTTGCCCCGCGCCTTCAGAGGAGAAAACACGTCTGTCCAC